>NC_052398.1:3464002-3773493 GCF_009389715.1 Phoenix dactylifera | reverse complement strand
ATTTTGATTAAAAAATAAAAAAATAGAAGTAATATATCAAATAATTTTATTATAAAATATAAAGTACAATAATATATGTCTAGTGTAATTTAAAATTATCATTGAATGATAATATGATAATAATATAATTAATAATATAATATAATATATCATAAATATTACATGTAAAATATTAATATAATATAATATAATATCATTTATAATATCTATATAAATTATTCGTGGTATATTAATATATATTTTTGTTGGACTAAAGGACATTTTTTTAAAAAAATCAACCCAAGTTCACCTCTTTGGGGGTGAATTTTTGCCCAAAAACTCTCTGCCTTGGTCTTTGCATGTGACCTCTTTTTCACCTCCTTGTCGTCCACCTCATGGTTGGTTTCCTTAGTGGGCAAAGCCACATGTATATGTTGGAATTTTGATAAAAAAATGGAAGAAATATTTTTTATTAAATTATAAAAATTCTCTTGAGATTGAGAATAAATTATACTTTAATAGTTCGAAAAATTTATGCTTATTCTTTTTAGATCTATTTTCATCCAACATTTTAATTTATAGCTTAACGAAAAAGTTAGTGAGATCGTTAATCTTAAATGAGACTCGAATGTCACATTAAAAAAATAAAAAATAATCAAAATAATCTTAAGTTTCATAATAGCTATCTAAGAAATTAAAAAAATATGCGCATTCTTCTTTCCGCCAAAAGACAATTTTGATTTTTTTTACATAAATCAAAACAACTCCCTCTCGAGGGGGGTTTCCGAATTTAGTCCCACATCGACCGAGTAGCGGAAAGGTCTGTCCCTTATAATGAGGAGGCTTAAGCCTTTCCTCTCGAGGGTCCTTTTGTGGAACAAAACCATGAGGGGCGTTGGCGGGTGACCCCTGTGCGAGCTTCGCGCCCAAAGACATGTGCGCTCCCTGCGCGAGCTCCGCGCCAGCAGGGCATCCCAAAACGGACAATACCTCGGGAGGGACACAGTCGCTTTCGCTGCTCGAATCGGTGAGGGGCTATGCTGGTGACGGGGTGCAAATCCCGCATCAATTAACACCGTAAATTTAATTTAATATAGGCGTAGGTTTTATTAACATGTAATTTTAGAGGAGTTTTTATAATTCTATTTTTTTTACTTAACGGTGACGGTAACGTGCTTGCCCACTTCGAGGAACACCCGGGTGTTTCTGAAACGGTCGGTACCATCGAGGGCATATGAATTTTGGTGGGGTTTTTTTTTCTTCTCTCTAGTGAACACCACGTACGCAGTGGGACCCTTGGAGGATTGCCACGTGGAACAGGAATGTAGCAGGCTTTCATCCGCAATGGAGATGCCTTATTTTTTTAATTGAATATTTTATTTTATCTTCTATACGAATATATCTTTATTAGATTGTTTCAACAAATTTAATTTTATTAAAACAAAAAAAAGGTGAAAAAATAGTTCCAAAATAAAAGAGACGCACCGAGCAACCACACCATTGTGGTGAAAAGGCGGAGCCACTTTTAGATGCATCTCTGATGTAAATAAAAAGGATGAGGAATCCGCAAGATTCAGTTGCTCAAGGGGAAAAAAAAAAAAGAAAAAAAAAGGAAAAGAAAAGAAGAAATCTTTATTGGGGAATGACGAAACCCGTTAGCTTCACCTTTTCCTATGCATCAAAGTTTCTCGCCACCCATTAAGCAGATATTGTCCCTCGGCATCCAAAATTTCATATCTAATAATATTTTATATTGTTCTATTGTGCTATATGAGCATGACTTACATATAAGATAGTTTGAGAGTAAAGTAACGAAAGAGTTTCAAATTGGACCCAGTAGGATTGCATAATTTTTTATATAAATAGAGTTAAAAATATGTATTATGCATAATTTTTATATAAATTGAGTTAAAAATATGTATTGCATAATTTATATGCATAAAAGATGTTGTTCAAGAAACTGTTTTGATTACATCAACATGAGGAACCAATTAACCTTGCAACTTGGCAAGGATAACAGCGACAACGATAATGAAGGAGTTGCAATTTATATGTGCAGTATGATTTGTTGGGTTATGCTCCACATCTAGATTATGCTTTTCTATTTTGTGTTATAACCTAAATTTTTCTTCGTCATGCTCATGTCCAGTTAAATTTATCAGAGCCTTTCTTATTTTTTTTTTTTTCTTATAGTTTGTCTCATCTATCTTTCTGTAATAAAATCTTTATGATCAATTAAAATATAAAAATTATTTTATTAAATATTATATATCTATATATTAGTTTTTCAAAAAATTTTCTAATAAAAAAATTTATTTTTGCGAAGCAAACGAATCCTTCCGGATTTTAAATTACCTCACACCGATGGCCCCCATGCGACCATACGTACTTCCTGCATCCAGATGCAATCCGTGATCTAGCTGGACGTTACTAGATTTTTTGAAGTAAAACGGTAAAAGTAGATTCTCCGTCACAGAGGGGACATGTGGACCCAAATCTACCGTCCGCGTGCGCTACCGACAAAATGGGTTCCACTTCCATGTGAGAATGCCCTTACAAGGTTTGCCTAATTACAAATGAACCTTGAATTTTTTTTCTTGGCAGTTCAAACCCTCCAATTTAGATTGTGCTCTCACAAGAAATTTAAACCTTATCAAATATGTGGGGACTCTAAGCTCATGCCAGAATCATCCATGGATACTCTTATTATTCACTTTCTAGGGCAGCATTATTAACTTTTTAGCTGTATTTTTTTTATTGGTATGAGTCAAGAAAAATTTGTACATAATAATATAATGTTGTAAACCTATCTATAATGTTCTTTGTTGCTCATCGATTTTTTTAAAAAAATATTGAAGAATTTTCTTTCATTTTTTTGATCTTTGATCCTTTATCAATCGTGCAAAGCCGGTTACTGCTACGCAAGTCTCCAAAAAAAATATTATATATGAAAGCGGTAAATTAGATAGTAAGTGAAAACCAGCTTGCACATCCATAATTTATGAAATTCTAAGAATTAAGATTATGACTATTGAGATGAGACTATATGAAAATTTATTTTACGTGTTGATGATTAATATTTTTAGTCATAAAAATTATAGGACTATAATATGCTTTTACTTTTCTTCGGAGGCATGGTATTGTTTAAAAGTCACATCATTTTTTTCCTAAGACATATTATTCTTAATCTCAACCAAAATATTTGATGTGTATCAGCATCAGACTTCTATATATACTATTTTGATATACATCTCTTGTGTGATTCATTATTAAGAAACTCTTCTCGCCAAAAAAAAAGAAAAAAACAAACATACAAATTATTCATCATGACCAGGGGAAGGAAGGAAGGGTATGCTCATAGTTTAACTGAAAGGTAAGGCTAAAGCCTAAAAGCACCCTCCCCAAATAACACGACACCAAAGAAAATAAAGCTGAGAACAAAAAGGGAACAGAGTAGAAGAGCAAGGGGACGAAGAAAAAGAACAAAAAAAAAAAAAAAAGCTCATAGAGCAGGTATGGGATAGGACAGCTCCTGAAAACCCCTCATTTCCCCTCCCATCTTCCTCCTTTCCCCCTCTTTTGTTTGGGTTACTGTTTAATGTACGATATTCTGCTTTTGGTGGAGAGCCAGATGCCTTTGATGTGCGAGTGAGTGGGTGGTGTCTTCTTTTCCCCAATATTTGCTCTCTCTCTCTCTCTCTCTCTCTCTCTCTCTTCTCTTCTGTCAAACCCATCTTCCCCTCCTCTAGTCTCCTTTCGGCACCCGAAGAGACACTATGATCTCATCCTCCTCTTTTCCGAGCGTCTCCTCTCTTTTTCAATCCAGCTGTAGTTCGTGACGGGGTAAGGATAAGAAGCAGGAGATTCCTAGGGGTTGATTTTGTGGTTATTTTTCTTGGGTCCTTTTCCCCTTCATTTCTTCCTCTTACTTTTTTTTCTTCTTCTTTTTCTAGATAAAAATACAGGAAATCCTTTAGACCTCTCTTGCAGAACAAAGGCATAGGATTCTTCTTGTGTTACTGCGTCCAGCTAATAGCAGCATCCAGGTCCGAGTGGGCTCTCTCTCTTCCCCTTCTTTCTTATCCTCCTCTATCTTTTCTTGGATCCAGGAGTTATATGGGGTCGTTAGTATCTTCTAAGAGGGAATCTAGGATGGGTGTCTTAGATTTGCTTAAGATTATGCCTATGCGGCGTATTTCGTTCGAGTGTCGTCTGAATATAACTCCATTTTCAGAATAACCCCCTCTTCTTCTGCACATGCACCGGTACGAAGCCATCGAAACGAAGTTGAAATCTAAATCTCTTGCGATTCCATTGCCTCTTCCCCCTCCTTATGCTCTCTGCTCTGTCTCTACTTCTTTGTGCGTGCAGCCTATAAGCCTTTTGGCCTTGTTCCTAACAAAACTGGCCAGGGAGTTATATGATTTGCTTCGGGCTTATGGGCTTGTTCTTGCCTCTTCCGGCCCCTGTCTCTCGTTCGCTCTCCTTCATTCGGTTCTGCATCGTTTTCTTTGTCGCATAAACCGATATTTCATGTGATGGCATTTATGTGGCTGGTATATTTTTTCCGTTCCTCTCTCTGATTTCTTCCTCCTGATCTTTTGGGTTAGCTATTTTAGTTTCCGGATCAGTTTGCTCCCAAGTTCTATTTGCACTTATGGATTCCTTCGCATTTTTGGCCACATAAAATAACACTCCTTTGCTTTCAACTTCCGAAGGAGTCCGATCCAACTCCATCGGTTTCCAAGTCCTCAAATCTCTCCCAAGTCTTCTGGCTGCATCAAATGATGTTCTAGAACGGACCCTCCATCTTCCTTTCCTGGCTTCATATTCTTCTTCTTCTTCCCCTTGGAAAATATCTGCTTAATTTCTTCGTGTATGCAGTCTAATTTCTATTTCACTGATCTTTTGCAGGCATCAAATCAGGTGAGGGTAGGAGGAAAAGAAAGGTGGTCTGGTTCGCTGTGGGGTTTGGTGCTCTCATATATAGCTTGTCCTTTTTTTTTTTTGAGGGGCTGCTGTTTGGAGCTGAAGTCCTTGGTTGGTTATGCTGGAGGCCAAGCATAAGAGCAGGCCCAGTTGCAGTAAGCCTCTTGGGGCTAATACTGTTGTAATTTCGAGTAGCAGGAAAAAGGAGGCCGCCTTCCTCAGATGTTATCCATTGAAAACCTCTCAGACTCCTCGGTTCCCTGCAAGGCTTCAGCACTGAAAAGTGATGAGAGGGCTTCTAGTACGCTTGCCTTCCAAGAGGCAGCAGATCCTATAGGCCTTGCTGAGACCCAGCCCCCTCATTTTTCTATAAGGTAATTACTACTGTTCTCTTCTCTTACCACATAAAAAGCCTTGTCATGTTATGGACTCTTCCTTCCATATGAGAGAATCTTATACTAGCTAGGACCGATCCGATCAGAAGCTGAGTTGGTGTCCTTCTGCAAGACTTAAATTGCCTTTGTTTTCCTCATATCTCGGTTCATCTCTTGGCAAAGGGGCTAAATTTTATCCGGGTTTGTGCTTTCAGGGCTTTTATTCTTCATGTCGTTCATGGTTTCTGAGAACTCCTTGCGAGAACCCTTTTTTCTTGAGTTCCATCAGAAGCAGCTTATGGTGGCTACTGTTTGCCAATCCAAAAAAAAAAAAAGGAAATTTTTTATTTTGAACTTTCCATATCTTTTTGCTCCCAATTCACAGATCCGTCTGAGTCGAATTGTTGATTTCTATCGTGATTTCATGTCTTCTCCTTTGAGATTGGAAGCGTATGGTATTGGTTGCTAGAATTTTGATGAATCCTTCGCTTCTCCTCCGGATGCGTCTGTCCTTTGCTTATGGTTCTGATTCTCCATTCATGTCTCTTAAATTTTAGTGTTGAAAAGTATGCTTCTTTCTTAATGGTGCGACCAATTTGGTGGGCCTACCGATCGTGCGATCCACGTTCAGTTCCGTGGTTTATTTGGATTTCCAATAATACAAGTTTACATGTGATAAGGTTTTAGATAATTCATAGTAAAAGTTTGCTTGAAATTTCTGAAGCAAAAAAGAGGGAGATGAATATGATTTTTGGATATTTGTGTTAATTTTATAAGCAAAGTTATGAGATTGATGCAGAAGATTTGTGGTTTGTGCTGCAGGGATTATGTTTCCACTTCGCGGAGCAAAGACGTTGCGAAGAATTGGCCTTTTCCTCTCAAACTTTTGCAGCTTTGCTTGGAGTATGGTGTTAATGATATATTGCCACCTTTTGAACCGCCTGATTTGGTGAGAGGCCAGTGCTGCAGAAGAGGAGTAGAATTCGAGCATCCAATCGCATGTTCGCATGGTGAACAAATCTCAACAGAGGTCAAATCACTTGAAACTAAAGATATTGGTCCAATTGATGAGGAACCTGATAGCATCAAGCATGAATTCTGTTTGCCTCCAGATCAGTTGGTTGTAGAGTGTTCGGATCAAGCTCAGCACTTATTATCGAAGTCTAGAAAATCTAAGGTCGATCGTGGAATCCTTTCAGATGATGAACTGATAGGTGTTGAAGCTGAACCAGTCTCCACCATTACGAGTCACGATCAGATCGAGAGAATCTCAGGTCAGATCGGCGAGCTTCCTTGCACAGGAAATGTAAACAAAAGTGCCTCAGAAGTGTCATCAGAATTAGAGGTCGAGGAACCTCCTTTACTGCCGGAGAAGCTTGAAGTCAGATGTGAACCATCAGAGAAGAAGAGCAGGTTAATTGTAAAATCGAGCAGCACATCCGAGACCATCCGGGTGGAAGATATAGCATCCACTTCCAGCACTGTTTCAGATCCCATGGCTTCAAAGGTTTGCCCTGTTTGTAAGACATTCACATCCACATCAAACACCACTTTGAATGCTCACATCGATCAGTGCCTCTCTGAGGAGTCTAATACTAAGCAGGTCGTGACCAAGCTTTCAAAACTCAAAGTGAAACCAAGGAAGAAAAGGTTGATGGTGGATATCTATACGACTGCACCCCACTGCACGATCGAAGACCTTGATAGAAGGAATGGCACAAACTGGGCGGTAGATTTAGCTTTGGTGGCACCAACCACTGAGGTTAGCAGTGAAATCAAAAGACCAAAGCTGTCGATATCAGGTGCTGCAAATGATGGAAATGAAGGGGCTGTTTATGTTGATTCGAATGGGATGAAGCTTCGGATTATATCTAAGTTCAATGATGTACCACCAGTGAATTCAAAGGAGAATTGTAAGCTGAGGAAGCATGTGAAAGGCATTAGAGCAGACAGGAGTTCTTTGATCAGCAAGAAAAAATGTTTCAAATCGAAGTACTCAAAGTGTATGAAAACTAATCAACAGAAAAAAAGATTGTGCTCATTCAAGCTGTTTATAGGCAAGGTATGGTACATTAGTTTTTCCTTTTTTTTAAGTACATGCAGTACAACATGTTGCTAAATATGAGCAAACCTAGATTGAAGCAAGCCTTATCCTTTTGTTGAACTCATGATGAAGCAACATAGTGCAGCTGTTTGGTCTCCCAAAACCAGTAGAATGTGGTCCGTAGGAAAACTTTGATTTAGAAATTCTGTCGTCTGGAACATAACAAATTTATCCTTCAATATGTGTTTGTCTTTCTTTCTTTTTTAGAGCGTTATAATATTTCTGTCAGATTTTTCAAAATCTGGAATTAAACTAGCAAAAGACACTGATTCTGAATCATGAAATGACCAGGATCTTTTCTTTTTTTTTTTTTGAAAAAAAAAATGTTGGCTGATATTTGATCTGACTATTAGCTAATAAGCCATGAATGTGACTGCTTGACCCTGCATTGCGGGTCTCAATATAGTTACAATATTTTCATGTCCATGATATCATGCACCTTGCTTATGCTTACTATTCAACTTTTTCTTATTTTGAGAGGTTTTAGCCTTGCAACTCTGGTAGCATTTTGCTCTCATAACGTCCTTTTTATATGGATACTTCTTATGAAGTTAAATAGTAAACAATTTTGGTACCTCGGCATAGCTTTACTTATTTGTTTGAGTTGTTTTGGTCTTTCATTTTTGTAGCATGATATCAGATGTGATAGCATGAGTATCTCAATCTCCTTTTACTTTTTGCCAACCAGACTCCAGCGACACAAATTGGAGATTGCCATTCAAATACTTATGACGACAAGGAAGAATCCCTATCATGCATATTAAATGCTGAAGACGAGGTCAAGAGTTGTGGTCCTGGAACATTAAGACAGTGGGTATGCTCTAAACGCTCGGGTCCCTCGAGAAAACTCTACAAGAAAGGCACCCACAAAAGCATGGAAAGCACTGTGCCCAGCAGTCTGGACACTTCTGTGGAAGGTAATCAGCTGGATCCAGGTAATCCTTCTGTTGTTAAAAGCCATATTCTGAAACTTTCAAGGTCATCTGAAGTCTTGGCCTCTTCTCCAAAAACCAAAAGAGTGGATGTTCTATCCAATTCTGTCCATGCCACTCATAATTGGAAGACAAGACCTCCAGAACTGCCTGAATCGAATTCTATAATATCTCCTGAAAACACTTCTTTGGCTAGTGGCCTTATGCTGAAACCATCAAGATCATCTGGGAATTTTGTTTCCTCACCAAGAAGCAAAAGAGAAGAGATACAGTTGGGTACCATACAGAAGTCTGATAATTCTTCTGGCATTAATACAATACCTTCTGAGTGCTGTAATCCCTTGATTAAAACCAGAAAAAGGTTGATGTCAAAGAAGAATGTTTTGCTAGGAAAATCATCCTCTTTGGTAGAGAGCAAAGGTGATGAAGGCGAGAAAAGATTGACCATTAAGAAGTTCCGTAAGCATAGATCCATATTAGTCACTGGTAAACGGAGAGGAAAGTTACCATCTGACATCAACAAAGGACTGCATGGTTCTACTGAAGATTTTGGCCTTGATCATTCTCCTAGAGCTAACGAGACGAGCAGTGCCCATCAACTCAATTTATCTGAGAACTTAACAATCTCCAGAGTTCGAGAATCTGAACAAGAAAGAGAAGGCTTCTGTGCAATGGTTAAGCAGGAGCATACTAAAAAGAGATTGCATTTGGGAGCTAGAGCTGACTGCTGTGTTTCTGACTTTGAAGCTTCAGATATGCAGTGTGAGCCGCCCTTGGGCTGTGAGTATGCTGCAAATGAGCCTTCCATGGATAAAGCTGTTGATGAACGTGGTGGCAGTGAAAATCTAATTATTCAACATTTGACACCAGCTTCCAGTCCCAGATTGAACCCATGGCCATCTGAGCAAGAACATGGAGAATCTTTCTGTAGATCTGAAGCACCTGTGGAAGGTGGACTGAATGATGAGCAAGTCGTGCAATGCGATGATTTTACCAGCAACAAAATCATCAACAAAAATATTGAACGGGCGGCCGAGGAGGGAAACTTATGCATAGTTAAGCAATCAGAAGACCAAATAAGTACTTCCATCAAAGTGTCTTCTACTTGTTTGATTGTCCCTATGGACATGGTTCTTGGGTTTCCTCAGGAGAATTCATCAATACCCATGGTAAGGACGACGTCAAGTCAAGATCATTATTTGGCTGGTGGTATAGAAACATCTGGTTCTCCTGCTCCAGCTTCCTCAAACATCATCTTTCCCTTTTCTCCAGAACTTTCCCAGTCAAAAGATACCGCTGCAAAACAATGTGTGAAAGATGCTGCTGACCAAGATAAGTTGAGCTCAAGCTTGTTAAATAACTCAGAATTGCCATCCGTTGCAAGCACCAGAGGAACTGAAGGAATGAAGGTGAGAAGAAATCAAGAAGTTAAGGCAATTGCAGCAGCAAAGGAACCTAAAAAATTGTCAGATGATCAACCTTGCTATTGCTCTCGCAGGGAAAGCCTTTCACAAGAATCTCCTCAGCCCTTGAGACAAAGTATCATGACTAATTCAATGTTTCCTTCAAAAGGAAAGCAGATTGTATCCAACTTGCTCATTAGGCCAACCATCTGCTCGTCTTCTAGTGCTTTTCATTGTTTGAAAACTGGTGAAATGTCCGCCCGCACCCTGGAGTCACCAACTGAAGCCATTTCAACAGAAGTTTCTTCAGATTTTGCTTCTAAACTCCCACCAGGGAGTGATTTTGGGTCGCCAAACTCATATTCTCAGGCTCAGGGTCAGGCCACTTCCAATCCAATATTCAGGCTGATGGGTAAGGATCTGGTTGTGAAAAATGATGAGTTGGCACAACTTCCTAAAGTTCTTCCTTCTGATTCGGACTACACCTCAACAATGAAATGTCTACCTCTTGGATTTACTTCCACCAACACTGGCTTGAGCAAGGTTAGCTTCTCATACGAACAACATCAAATTCCAAGAGGCTGTGCGACCCGCACCCAGGATTCATCAAAAGCTAAGCAGCAGGTAAGTGGCTTTGCGGGGGTTCCTTCAATAAAGTCTCAGCAGAAGAGAGGAAAGAAACTCCGTTGTCCTCTGCCATGTAGCATAGAGACAACAGCTGCATCTCAACATCACCAAAAGCCTACTTCTTCTGCTCAAGCTCTCTACAGAGATGTAATTGTAATCGATGATTCTCCTGAAGTTGAGGTTGAACCGAGCAGAAGCCTACCTAGTCCAGCACTAGCTTTGCCACCAGCTTTTCCAGGTTCCAATCTTATTCCTCCAAGGCCTTTCTCCTGCTTCCCGCCAAAGAGCCCATATGTGTCGAGAGAAGTCCTAGGAATTGTCAGGCCTTCCTACTCGATGTCACACCCAATGGCTAATGCTTATACCCCAGTGAAGCATGATAACACTTCAGAAGGCTCGGTCCCTCGCAGCTCTTATATGTTCCAATCAACTTCAACAGCCCATCTGACACCATCATTGTGCTATAGCCGGACCTTGCAATGAAACTATCTGATAATGGTTGAAAATTATCTGGGACTCGGGAGGCTTACATTTTGCTTAAAATTGGCAATGAAGCCAGGACCTTCTCTTTTGTACACAGACTGATTGGTCATTGAGATGCAGTATGCATGACCTGCGCTGAAATCATGACAGTGGAAACACTGAATTCTGGAGTTCTGTAATTGTTTGAAGTTCTAATGGGACTGTCTTTTCAAAAGCATGAAAAATGATATCAAATGTTGTCATTGCCTTTCCGGAATGCCGGTCTTCATCTTGTTTAGAGTGTGTTTTATGTGTAAGCTCAGAATAATCCATGAATCCGATCGGTTTCTTCACTGAATGAAAAAAGATGTCTTCCATATGGTTTTTTTAAAGAAATCCGTAGGACTTTCTGTTTAGGAAACACTGCTTAATTGAGGACTACGCCAGTCCTTTTTTTTCATTTTTTTGAAATTTACAGCGCATGAAGTAATAAATAAGGGCTTGTGGTAGTAACTGTGTACAAATATCGAGGTTATCAGAGCATGCTTGAAGTAGTCTCAGAGGCAGCTTCTCTCTTTAGAGAGCAGGCGATGCAGGAAAATGGTCTTGTGAAAAGAATTTTAGTTGTAATCATGGCAGATAAATTGCATTTTAACTTATTCAGTTAGTCCTTGAATCCTTCCTTGGTGTTCATTCTTTTCTTTTTAAGTTCTCAGCTATTTTAACTACCATCCTTTTCAAATGATTTGTAGCATTTGAAAAAGAAAAAATTGTCCAAGTTGCTCTCCTTGGTATGGTGCCTGAGCTAAATAGTTTTGGATGCATGCAGGTTCACACAATACCTGATTTTATGTGAGGATAATTTAGAAAGTAAAATATATCCCCGTTATCGTGAACTGTCTCACATTTATACGCAAAATAAGATTAGTAATACAATATCTTAATGCATGCAAAACAAAAAACAACAATTTTTATAAATTGAAAGTGAAGTTATCAAGGTGGAAGATGTTTAATGGTAATTTTAGCAAACTCTTCACTAAATAGCAGTATAGATTATCAGCTGGCTTTCTCCCATTCTCATTGGATGCAATTCTGATAATATAGCGAATATAATTATTTGAAATATAGTATATATGATTCTAACAACTTAACCAATTGGTATTGTCATCAAAGCCTTATATTTTCACTAAATGACACTATAGATATTAGCTGGCCTCTTGGCAACCTTACCAGATGCAGGTTCAGGGTTATATTTGATGTGCTTGTGTTAAATCATACTATTCTCTATATCTCTTTTATTTATATCAACTCCATAAATTGAGCCGCTAGATTTTGGGTTGAGGTCGGACTCCACTCGTGGTCGGTTGAAATCGAGATAGAAGGCAGAATCAATCTGCAAAGAAATCTATTATTGGAAGGTTTTCGATAGGAGACTCTCCAATGCTTAGATAAGAGATCTAGAGCAATAATAAAAAAAAGAAAGAATGAGTGAAAAAGAGTAGTATATTATTCGTATAAGATGAGAGCAGTGTTACCTGGTTTAGTAAGATCTGTCATAATTATACAATAATAGTTGATTGCATATTAGCAGCATGATAACGTTCCACATAATTAGCATGCGGCAATAATCAAATCGATCGTGCATTTACTGTTGTACAAACATGACAATCGATCCTTATCGCACTTAGCAGAATAATATGTCGGTTTATTTTGAAATTATTCATCTCGATTATAGCCGAGAAAAACGAGAGCGGCACAATGTCGGGACGACCAATGTCCTCCCCATCAAGCCGTTTGGCATCTCTTTTCTCAACGCTTTTGCTAAAGAGAGGTTTTGTTTATAAATTATAACACCTCATGTGACCGTTAATGATGGCAATTGAATACAACGGCACCCCGTCGGCAAGTCTGAACTCTGAACCAACGAAGGCGTTCTTACCAGGTAATTCTCAAGCTCTTATATCGCCGTTTTCACTTCCCCGTCCTCGTGCTAGCTTTTATGAGCGCGTTATGGTAAATAGGAACGTATGACCTCACAGAGAGAGAGAGAGAGAGAGAGAGGGAGAGAGGGAGAGAGATTTATGGGAATATATCAATTACAAGCAACCCCACTTTGACTTGGAGAAGTGTGCACCACCTTTGTGTTATTTTGAGTTGCGGGTAGTGATGGGTTTATTTCTGGGTCCTCGATTCTTCGGGGGCTGTTACAGGGCCTTTGGAGTTCGTGCACCGCTTGGAGCGAGCGCGGCAACGGCAAGCCCCAATAAATCCAGGAAAAGTGGAGGCGGTGGCATGGTCCAATCGTCATCCGCCACGTATGCGAATGCCGAATCCGTACGGGCCCATGTCCCAATGTTCGCGCTGGGAAAAGGATCCGCGGGTCCCGCCAGTTTGAATTTGATCCGCGGCTGCGGCCAAACTTGAACTGGAGCCCTCCACACTTTCTCTCTCTTTCTCTCTCTCAAATAAGAACTTATTTAGTATATTATCTTTTCTACTTTTGCTTATATTCAGTAATTTAATGATTAGGGTTTTGACGTTGTACGGTAAAAGCTCTCAAGAAAGCTTTTGATTCCAATCGGTCTAATCTCTTGACTATGATAAAATAGTGAGCTTGAGCACCAGCAGGGGAAGATTGGATCATAAATTGACATTATTTGGATAACAATTATTATTTGCTATTTTCAGCCAATTCAGTTCAATTTGGGTAGGTCTGCGAGTTATTAACAGAGCTTAGGATCATAACTAGTACAGAGGTTACAGCTTTTTCAACATGCCCACAGCTAATAACACACCATTCATGGGAGGAAACTAACTATACTGTTTTGACTTATTATGTTTCAAGTTATGGGTTGAAGGGGATTCAGGTGTTATTATCTCACTGTTGAACTCGCCACGTAAGCATAGTCTCTCTCTAACCCACTATTGCATGATATTTTTTGCTTGCAGGCGCACCTTATTCACTTTTATAGCTACATGTATACGAAGAGCAGGTAACTCACTAACTCAGTAGCTTACCGGGAAGCAACGTATTGGTTACTCTTTTGACTTTGGCTTATGCCGGTTTTGTATCAAATAATAATAATAATAATAACACACCATTTACAAAACCGTAACCCTAGTGGAACATTAGGCTGGTCAAGATGTCATCGTTGACTGGGTCAGCCAAGTGGTCCAATAGATTCTGATAGGTCCCCATCCAGTGACCAGGCCCTGAACAAAGTATCCCAAGATTAGCCAGCATGGCCAGCCGCCCGTTTGTTGTTTGCTTTTGTTTTGTTTTGTTTTGTAATTTTTTTTTATAATAAAACGGCTGCTCATACTACTATCGCACAAACACAACCAACTACATTACTATCAAAAAGACAGCCGTCCGTTCTTCAGCTCCTCTAGCTTCAACTCCCTCCTGGACTTGTCGTCCTTCCAAGCCCTGAAGGGTTGAACGAGGGACCACCTGGGTATGCACGGTCCCCGGAACCACCCAAGAACTTCTCAAATCCTAGAAAGTATAGTACGGCTTCCCCATGAAGCCTGGCCAGGCCCGGTCCTGGTATCGCCGGTGCTCCGGGGGTATGATGCCGGTCTTGAACCAGTGGAGGGCGGTCTCGGCCGGGTTAAGGCCGAGCTTGCCCAAGATCTTGGGTGACAATTGCACCGGAGGCGCAGAGCATGGCGAAGCGGCCGTTGATGATCTCGCCGTAGGCCAGCAGCCATTTGAGCTCGATGAATCTGCCGGTGCTCGCAAGCGTGTTGATCGAAGCCATATTAGTCACCGGCCGGGGAGGCTGCAAGAGAAAAGAAGCACGACATGGCAGGTAATATATTTATCTGAATTAGAATTTATAGTATTACCTTCCATCCAAGCAAGAGGGCGACTGTTTGGATGCAAACTATAGCTGTCCGTCGGTCTGCTCCTTGCTGTGAGGACACGAAGCAATTCATATTAGCAGTGGATAAGGACCTGAAAGTTTTGCTGAACTTCTCTTACTATTTATTTTGAAGACTTTGGAGTTGTTATAGTGTTCGCATGCAGAACAACATGATTTTTTTCCAACACATCCTTATGATTTTTGTTCTTTGAGGTGGATATATTACCTGCCACATGAGGCCTAAGCATTGTGTCCAACAGAAGTGTGACACATGGCAAGGGCAGCTAGATAAGGAAGAGTTTACCTGCGGTCCTTGGCTGAAGCCCCATTACCATGTGGAGAGTGGGACCCAATGGCTGAGATTTTTGAGATGGGCCATTCGTTGAAGGAGCTGAAGTCGTGCCGCTGAAATCATGGCTCCAAAAGAGCCCCGCCAGAGACCGGAACATCCATCTCAAATAAGATGGTAGTCATATCAACCTTGCAATTCTAGTTTCCACTTCGCATCATGCAGGCCTAGAGATAAGGCCATTCGTCACTGCATGAACCCCCGATCCCAAACAAATGCTGCAGAGGCCATCATATGCAAGTGCTTGAAGATTATCAGAGTCATTCCTCATCGCAACCTCATATGGAGAAACCAAGCCAACAAACAAAAATCTCTTGTCCACCTGAGCAAAAATATTTAGGCCTGAAGTGCCTACAACTCTAGCATAAGATGATCATTGTACTGCAATAAGTAAGACCGCAAGAATAATGTCAATGCACAAAGTGTAATAATTGTATGAGCCTAACAGTATGCTAAGTGCTTCACTTATTAGCTAGTTAAGAAGCAGCTGCAATGCAGTTTGAGCATAGTTTGGAAATCGATGCTCTTGTATAAAAGAAAGCAACGTTCAGTTACAAAAAGAAAGGTGATTGCTTGCATTTAGAACGGAGACATTTAACCCTCAACAATTGAAGACAGATGACGATAATTCAAATGCCTAAATACACCACTGTGTGTAATACAAAGATAGCCAAGCTTCTTTAAAGCACAACCAAGCTCTACAGTGTGGTTCTTCCACATAAAACCAGGCTACCTGAGTCTATTCTCTGCCTCTGCCTCAGCCTCTGGAAGAGGAGATCTTCATTGTGCTGCAAGGCCAGGTACTCATCCATGTCAAATTTAGACACTCCTGCTCCACCATCGGAACTGATCCAGTGGTTTCCTACATATCCAAGTCTGCCACTGTTTTTATCGCTAGAAATCTTGCATTCAGGGCTCCAACTCCCAGGATTACTGCTGACGAGTTTCCCGCTATCAAATCCAGCATTGGCTTCCTGAAATATAATATGTCATAGAGAAGACATTAACTGGCAAATCAACCAGCCAAGGAGAATCCGAGACTTCAAAAGCAAAATGGACTCGGTACAAGTAATAGTTAATCTGTAAGATTATAATGAGCAAATGTCTGCATGCATCAATTCATGGTAATATATGCATAAATTCTCAAGAATATAATATATGCATAAAACATCTCTCAGAATGCTTGGAAAACCAGCAAGTGGAGATTAAAAATAAGAGTAGATAAATACCAGTCTCAAACAAAACCATATCTACCATTATAGGTTTAGAACTGAGTGACAACGAATATTGTATAACAAGTTGCAAATATTGAGCACCACATTTATTGCCTTATTGTCTCATATAAGTATCAAACTTACAAGATCTGAAATATCTAAGATGCTTGTCCAAGAAATACTTATAGATCTCACCATCACATTCAAAGAAACGAAAAACACTCGAGAAAAGAGTATGGACAAAAATAACCACCTGTGCTGAAACAGGCAAAATATTTCCTGATTTCACTGGCACCTCAGTCTTAGTTTTGCATGGTGACGGAGATGTATCATTACAGGACTCCCACTGCAACCAAGGAAGTACAACACCATCTGCCTCAACAAACAGTGGAGCAGCTTTTGTCAAACTTGTAGGTGTTTCTGGTACATTATTATGCACTATCAAGTCTCTGAGCGTGGAACTTGTATCACTTATTTCTCCATCAAAGGAAGATATGTCTGTGTCTTCAACATTTGAAAGGAAATCTACAAAATATCTTTCCGCCTCTTCTGTCAGACGTTTAGACATCCTTGTTCTATCATTGCTCCTCTTGATACATGTTCAACCAAAAATGGTAAGTCATGAAAAAAATGATGAATTCACTATAAACGATGCTTATGAGGAAGCTTACTCTTCTAGATCGTGAGGGTCCTTCTGGAGCAGCAGCTTGTTTTGGGGAAGGTAGCAACTCTCTCACAATTTTCGTAAGCTCCTGACCATGCTGCTCCTCTGCCGCTAACTCTGCCAGCAATTCTTGCTTCCGCTTCTCTGACTGGAAAAATTAAGCAATAAAAAATGTACCTTGACATATGCCGCAAATCATAAAAGTAGATGCTATTAATTTAGAGGAACTTACTCTGAATTTTCTAAACAGTATCGCTCTTTCTTTTTTTTGGCCATCATTTTTTTAAAAGAAATGAGTAAAAGAACATAATATTATCAAAATTCACAACATATAATAGCAAACTGTGATGATTAAGAAAAAGGGCATTTCAAATGAAGCAAGATATTTTTGATTAAAACAATGAAAGACCAAATAAGGCAAATACTGATTGATGCAGGAACCTGAGTGCTGACCTAAATGACCAGATGAAATGTAGTGGTTTATTAGTCTTAGGCGACTTCAAGTTCGTAGAAGAATTATGGTTTGGTTTCCTCAGTATGATAAGCAATGAAGGAAGGAGATTAATAGTGGAAAACAGACGTAATCTGAAAACCAGAAAATGCTCTTGGAAAATATAAAGGAGCACAGAAGATACAAGTAAGAAATTATATCTTCTAGTGCATGTCTAGCCTAATTTGTCTCCCAAATTCCATGCATTTCTTAGACATATTCTCAAAAACGTAATACACAAACCAATTTGTAACAGGATATATACAGGCATGACAGATTATACAAACCAAGGTCCGCCGTACCGGTACCGGTCGGCATACCGGTAGCGGCTCGGACCGGTACAAAACCGGTCGGCGTACCGGTCCCGTACCGGTTCTTCAACAATAAACTACTGGTATCCGATTCCACGCTGATCCGATACCGGTCCCAGGCCGGACTGGTACATACCGGCCCGTACCGGCCGGTACGGCAGACCATGATACAAACTATTGCATTTTAATGAATTATCACAATTAACTACACAGGCTATTGAAAAACTTCACCGAATACTACATTCCCACAAGTATCAGAAAGGATTCTCCTCTATCATGCCTGTTCCAATTTGGTGGTGTAATTCCTTCTGATATCATTAATAACTTGGATAACATTCGAATTCTTTGCCTGGTCCTCATTGTCATTGAGAATGGCTGTGGGTTCTGTTTTCTCCATGACCTGCATAAACTACAAGTTTCATGAGTATAGGAAAGTAAAGGATGATTACAATAAGCACAAGATTTCCCTACTATTTTGGATTAGAAGCAGCTGTAATTAAAGTTAAGATGAACAAAATTTTTGTCAGCTAATGAAAATTGAAACATGAATTAAGTAAGAATGCGAACCTTCTCAAGCTCTGTCTTGATCTCTTCTACTGCATGTCTCACTTCTTTGCGCATGGCTTCATATAATCCAGTGCCCTCTCCATCTCCAGTGGGATGTTCCATCTGAGAATGCAATGGGAACCACAGATGTTTGATATTGCAGGCTGAACTGAATAAATACGACTAATTGATTAAACTATATGCCTTAAGATATTACCACAGATATTGAACACTAGCTCATTCAGACTGTTGGTCTCAACTAGTAAAACTAACCTTTTCCTGGGCATAAACTGCCTGAATTGTTCTCTCAGTCTCAATTTTACGTGAACAAACTTCCCGTGCTTCATCATCAGTTAGCGAAGAAGACTGGCTCTAGTAGAAAATAAGAAAAAAAAAAGAAGAAAGTCACGTAAATTCAAATTTTCCAGTTGTTCGAGATTACTTCACCAAACCAACACTAAAAACAAAGAGTGTGATAATCAGTGTCAACTCATTTTAAGTGAACTTATACTCAAGAAAAATCAATTCTTTTGCATCTATTTGTATGATCTCCTATCTCTATTATTCTTTTCATCTAACATGCATAATAAGAGGGGAAAATGCAAAATAATCATAGAATTTTAGATTAGCATAGTTACCGAGTAATTGTCATGTGACTGGAAGAAATCCTTTTGACTCATAGATCTTCTTCTCAAAGCATGTCCTTGATTTGTTGGCTTTTGTGATGAGGGACGCTGGGACCTACCACTGCCAATGCTCGTCCATTTGGTTTGACTGATGGTGTTGTTATAAAGATCCAAGTCATTCTGTACTCAGCAAAATACAATAATTAGCCTTTCTACTTATTATCTACTAGAGGAATAATAAAAATCTGTATGTCACAACCATCAGCAGGTGGCCAGATCCCAAAAATTCTCATACCAATTGGACATTTGCAATCATTTAAAATATGGTAAAGTGCAGAGATGAGGATAGGTTGTGTCTATGACACAAAATCTCTTAGCAATACATGACCCCCTTATGAAGCGAAAGATAAGTTGCTGATAGTGTTCCACATATTAATAGAGACCAAAATATGCCATAACATATATCCATATATATAAACTTACCCCGACACTCCATTATTTGGGTTTCTAGAAGTGACAGCAATTTTCGACACTTTGACATGGCACATCATGAGACAACTGGACACTCCATTGCTCCATTCTGAAGTATCCTGGTAATGTCAACAAAAAATGTCTGACACTTGGCACTTTTCTGTGAAGTGTCATGCAGGAGACTTTCAAGTGACGGAGACTTTAAGCAAAATACTTTATGTTTTTAATATAAGTTATGAAAGTTATATGGACACTTCAAGCAGTGTCCTCATGTTTCAATATAATATTACCAAGGTTATATGTAAACTTCAAGTGAACTGTCCTTATGTTTTTAATATAAAGTTATCAAGGTTGTATGGACATTTCAAGCAAAGTGACCTGATAATTTCAATATAAAGCTATCACACCTATATGGTTACTTTAAGTGAAGTGTCAATATATATATATATATATATATATATATATATATATATATATATATATATATATATATATCGTGTTCCTATGCCTAGATTTATTTATTTTTTTTTAGATTGCCATGTTCGACACTTGAGGACACTTTAACACAGGGAGCGCATGTAGATAACACTGTGTATACCTCCTTGGTAAATAAAAAATTTGAGACACCAATATAGATTGCAGCAGATGCTTATTCTACCTAACGTTTTTCCCAAATATTTTCTTATTTGAACATACAATATGTCATGTTAGTGTTAGATTGTTTTCTAGAGACACTAATACAATCTAATACACATACTGACCATCGAACTCAAATGACATAGTTAAAAAGACACTGCACATCAATATAAATTCATAATTGATGTTAGTCTAATCCAAAGTTGTCTTTTTTTTAATATTGTCCTTTTATATAAATGTGTGAGTTAGTGCTAGTTCATTTCCTGGATACAGTAATATTGTTTAGAAAGGGCTAAACTTTCCATGGAAACCAAAACATTTCTATTGTAATCGACTGATTTCAGTCAAACCAAAGCCAAATAGACCCCACAAAACTTTTCAGTTAGTTTAAGGGTGACCAGTTTCAGTGGTTCAATTCAGGTTTGATGTAACCAATGGCAAAAGATCATGAATGCTCGATTTAATTACTATTTGAATGTTTGTAGTCAGCTTACCAGGCCACATTGACCCCACAGACTTGTTTCAGTTAGTTTAACATAAAGATAGCCCGTTTCAATAGTTTCACTCAGTTCTGCTGAAGCTAATGGGAAATGGTCGTAGGAGGTCGATTTAATTACTGTTTAAATGTTTGTGGTTAGTTTTGGGTCATTTCTTCATTTAATTAAGCACATTTCACTAGCTCATGTCAAATTTGACATTTTCTTTTATGTTTGAAGAATATATGCTTACTCATGTGCAATATAACCTCCAAGAAGAATCTGCTTAAGAACAAAAACAAACTTACAATTTTTGAGAACCTCAGAAGCATTCGGGAAGAGAGTCAACTTTTCTTCTAGATCTAAGAGATGTTTTCAGAACTTTGGAAATAAATTCTAAGGGAAAGAGGAGAAAAAGGGCAGAGTAGATCCCCTACCCACAAGTTTACAAGATTTGAGCTCAAATCATATAAACATTAAATGAGGTGTTTCTAATTGCAGTCTTATTGATAATTTGTTGGTACTTGGTATCTCTTATGATGGCAATAAGTAAGCGAAGTTTTATGCTTGTACATTAAAATCGTATGTAATTGAATGAAATGTTTCAGTTTAGATTGTGTGTAAAATGGTTTATTAACATTTTCACTGGTTATCAAAGATTTTTATAAACTTTGATGGTTTCAGGTTTTCATCTTAAACCACCAAGACCATATATCCAACAATGCCAAACAATAAGCAATCTAGAAGTATGGGATATATGAATCTGGCTTCTTTAACTTCTATTTTGTTATTCTTTTCTCTCTGAACTCTTTTTTCTTTCCTTATTTGAATACCAAAATTTCTAAAATCAAAATTCAACACAATCAACAAAATGAAAAACAAAACCAAGTTTCCAAACAACAATGTCTGAGATGCTTGATCATTATATCAGTATTTGCCATGCTAAGATTATTGAAGATGCTTTAGAAGTTCAGCACATGCTTGATCATTATACAGCTATACAAGTAAGTATATCAATAAGCTTCCTTCATATTTCTTCTATGCTTCTAAAGTATCTATTACAAGATTCTGTGGTTTTACATGCTAACGTTTGATAGTACTTGGTACCCTACAATGCCCTGATCGGTGTGGGCATGGTATAAATAGAACTTTGTTGTAAGTTGCCCAGATCACTCTCTGGACACCAATACTTCATGCACATATGTCCATCTACTAGCATGACATTTCATTAACTCCTAACAGGAATTAATGGACAAAACTGAATACGACACATAGCTACCACATATGCTCGAAGACTTATGATACACAGATATTACTTGCCAGTACCTAACTAAACGAACTATTTCACTGCCTGTCTATTTTCAAGTATTCAGGTATCGCTTTCCCCTTAGATACTTTTCTTCTCTAGAATGTTATAGAAAAACGCTCAGATGTTTGCGAAGCCCTTGAAGAATTTTAAAATTTTCCAAACTATAAGGCCATGTAACCACAACCTTCAGAGTCTGATTGTCATATCATGCATGAAACTTGCAAAATAACAAACTTCTTCCCTAGGGCAATAAGGATTTGATAACATAACCTCAATGTTGCCATCCAACTACAATATGGATGCAAACAAAGAATGTTTAAACTAGCTGTCTCGCACACAATTATACATGGATGCTGCATAAAGATTGAACAAAAATGGTTATACGGCCAAGAAATCGGCCCCACAAATTAACAGACTCTGTTTCTCTCAAAGGGAAATTAGTTTTGACCTGATAGCCCAAAATTAACAGTACCTTCTAAAACTTAGCTCATTTTTTAGTTATTGAAACAACGAACACATTACTAACAAAAAAAAAAAGAAACAATGAACACATAGGAAAGAATTAGTTGAAGCATTACATGATCAATGTCAGGAGCATACAATAATTACCAAGACAAGGTTTTCTTTCAATTTAATATATTATTTTCTCATTAACAAGCGAATGTTTCCAATACAGCATATCCTAAAAATGCCATAACAAGGTAAGATGGAGGGGAACATAAGTGGAGAACTTTGATCACGAAAACACCAAAAAAGGGGAAAAAGAAAAGATTTCTAGGCACAAAAAAGATAACAAACTAATATGGCAATGATGCTAAAGTAATGGAGCTCCACGCAATCACGAAAATTTCTTGACTTCTTTCGAATTACCAACGTAACCGTCCGTATCCTAATGCCAAGGAAAAAAAAGGAGAGAGAAACTTCAGGATTCTATGTCGAGAAAAAAGAGCAAAGGTACCCCCGAATCACTACACCGATGCCGAGCTACTGACATGGATCGCTGCCGTCTCGAGTTACCACCAGTGGCGGGCTTCCCGTCCACCGCCCCCCTGTCGGGGGGCCTCGACACAGACCTCCCCCGCCGGCGAGACGACTCCGTCTCCATCCTATAACTAGCGACGGAACTCCGGCGATCGGATCTGCGGGCCGCCGGCCTGCTCTCCTCCTCCTCCTCCTCCTCCGACTCCTCCCTCGCCCGAAAGAACTCATCGGCAAGATCGTCGAGGCTGATCTCAAGGAAACCGGACCCCCTCACCTTGTTGACGAATCTGCCCCTCGGCGTCGAGAAATCGTCGGACTCCGGTGGCGGCGATGGGAACCGGCCGGAGTAGCGGCTGAGGCTCCTCGACCGGCGGAGGTCCCCGCCGCGGTTGGAGGACCCTGCGTCGTCGACGCCGGTCCGTCTCGAGGTTGATCGGTAAGCCGCCGTCGCCATTTCCGGCGGGAATCGGAGGATTAATTAGGGTTTCAAGGCCTGCGATCGAGGCGGAAAGGGTCGGAATAGATCATTTTTTTTAAGGGTTTTTGAGTCGAGACGCGAGGGCTTGAAGAAGAGAGGAGAGAAAAAGGAGAAAGTTGGAATTCGCGAGAGAGGGGGCGGAGGGATCGAAGATTCGGATATTTTATCACGATCATAAAAGATATATACACTCCATTAATTGCACAGGTTCACTCCTCGTACTACTTCTTTTCCGGAGAGACCAGGAAGAAAAGTTTGTGTTTTCTAAAACAAAGGAGTGCCATTATAGGTTTCGTCATTTTAATGGAATATTTGAAGGGCGGTCTGAAATGCATGGATTTAACAGCGGAACGTTCAAATCGTGAGTACGGTCACCGCCCACACGTCTCCAAACTGGAGCAGCCTCTCCATCCTAGACGATTTAGCACAAGTGGAATGATATAGAATAGAAGTATCACAAAAAAATATTTTCATTTAAATTTCTTCACATTTTTATTTAAATTTCTTCGCCCTCACTAGCAACAAAAGAAAAAAAAAGGGGGAACAACTACATCTCAAGTCATAGCTTCCATCTCATAATGTTTCGCACATATGCAATGCACAATTATGCCAGACCTAAAAGAAAAATGATAGATCCAATGATCTTAAATTTTGGTTTTGTCTTAAAGTAGTGCATTGTATTTGTTTGTCCAGTCATTTTTTAGGATATCTTTAACATCACAAACTAAACTAATGTCTTGTTGCAGGATCATTTCATGAAGTAACAATTATTCTAGATATGAAAAAAGAAGTCCAATAAAAAAATACAATATGCTTACTTTATTTCATATCTCGAATGATTACATGTATCCAATAGACCATGCTGGACTAAAAAATCTTGTATATTATATTAAATATAGTTGTCGAACTAAGTGATTAACCGTCTGAAAATAATTGCGAAGGAATGTTCTACTTGGTTATTTGAGCTTTTGGAGCTTCATTTTATTCAAGTTCTCTTCTTAATAATATTTTTTTAGAAAAACTCAATTGGCACTTTCTTATTACCTATACGTGCAACTCGTTATATAGTAGTAGGTGGAAGGCTTCAGACCAATCGACTGATTTTTTTTCCAAACAAGATTTTTAAGCTACTTATGTTGTTGGCTTTGCATGTGCCATAGCCTACACACTACCAGAAAACACGCGTATAGTGACGGAAAACTAGTGACAGACCGTTATCAGTCACTATCTGTGACGGATTAGTGACAAACAGAAATTTGGTCACCGTAGGGTGAACTTAGTGACAGATTAGTGACAGACCGGTCACAGAATACGCGGATAGGATGGGCGCCAAAACTTAGTGACCACCGTAGTGACGGGGTATCTGTCACAAAACTGGTAACCGAAATTGCAACCAGACAGTGACAAATTCAGCCGTCACAAATATCGTAACCCAAGTGTTTGTAAATTTTTAAAAAATTATTTTTGGCAGTGACGGGTTATTGACAAAAATTCCCATCACCAAATTTAATTTTTAATTTCAAAAATATTAAAAATATTATTTTTGAGTAATTATAAATTTTAAAAAATAAAAAGAGGGAAATCCAAAATGAAACTAAGTGTGCCCGCCCCATGGCGCCAGCTACAAACGATAACCCATTTGCACCCCTAGTGATTAATGGCAGTAAATTGTTTGGAATGTTCCACTTAAGATTGAAAATGGGTCGGATTTTATCCGACCATATTCGTTTCCGTATTTGATTTGGGTTGGATTCGAATACTGTTTTCTTCATCCGATCGGATCCGAATGCGGATCTGGATGGTTGTTCAAAAATATTTCGGATATGGATACGAATAGATCTATTTTTTTGGATTCGAATTCGAATATCTGATTAAATAATTAATCAAAGAGGGTCTTTTAGGATTTAGAACAGTCCATTAGTAATCCTACCAACGAGTCCATGACCCATCGTGGCAAAAAAATAGAACACAATGCACGCCTCTTCGGTATAAAAGGCGGCAACGCGGGCGCAGCCTCCTTCGCATTGTTTGCTGCACTCCAGCGGCAGACCAAACCCTCCCTGATCTGTTCACGAGGGGAGAGAGCGAGCGGAGCGACCGAGGAAGAGACATCGAAGAGAAGAGAAGGAGCGGGCGAGAACGGGAAAAGTGGCCGTTTTTCTCTCCTTTCGGGCAACGCCGCAGCGTCGTCTCCCACCGATTCCGAGCGAGTTCAGGTATTTCCCCCGTCTCCCCTCTCTGCCCCCGCCCCTCTTTCTCGATGTCGGTACTCGACATCAGGAAGAGCCCTAGGGCTTCTTTCTCTTCAGTTTTAGGGGGATGAGGCGTGTTCAAAGCGCTGCGGGCCAATTTTGTTAATTTTTCTTTATAATCCGGTGATTATTGTATCCAAGCATTCGATTGTCGGTTTGCTAGGGTTTTTCAAAACCTCGTATAATTCGTTGTAGGCTTCAAATTATATCAAAAGGCTTGTTTTCTAATGCCCTCAGGCATCAAGATTGGAGCCTTTTGCTTGCAAGATCCCTAATAGCATATGTGATTCGTGAGTAGGGAGGGTCAGATAGGGTTTAGGCTTTCCCCCTCTCCTATTTTAAATTTCCACCTTTGTTTAGGGTTTAGGGGTTGAGTAGAGAGGGTCAGATAGGGTTTTGGTTTTCCCCCTTCCCTATTTTAAATTTTCACCTTTGTTTAGGGTTTAGGGCTTTTATTGATCTTGCATCGAAGTTGGAACTTTGCTTTTGTCTCCTGCTGTATCAGGGCAAAACTAACATTTCCCTCAGCGCATTTCTGTCTACGGAATCCATGAATGGCAGTGCCTTTCTCTAGGTGAAGGGTAAGCTCTTTCCCTCAACCTCTTGTTTATTTGCATGGACTTGGGAGTATTGGATTCTGATTTTTAACTTGAACTTCTGTCTCTCTGTGTGAAAAAATTGTACGATCCATGTCTTATTTCGTTCTTATAGTCATACATATCAGTGCTGATATTAAACTAGTTATCTAGCCAACCTTAACCATCCGGCCATGACTTAAAAAAGTATTATGATGGAATGAACATTTTTTATTTTAGTTTTGGCAACAAAATCTGATATAATAACCCCAACTGGTTATTCCTTTAAAATTGTCTTTTGGATTATCAGAGCATCAGGCTTTGTGGGCTAATGCAGTATTCATCAACAAGACCATCAGGGTTATTTTAAGTCAGCTGCTGCCTTGTTTGCTTTGCAAGGCTAGAAATTTATTGAAGAACAGAGAATTATCTTTACATTGCAGGTGCATCTATCTACACATATAAACAAGTGTGCTATTTATAATGAACATAATGTGCAAGGCTATTCTAAATTTTTTGGCATATTAAGTCGTCTTTAGTTGGGTAAATTTTTTAGCTGCATCATGAATCACGAATGCATTTATAGTCTTCCTGAAAGATCCTTGTCTCTATTTTCTAAGGACTGTAGGAGACAAGCCTCTTAAATCGTGTTTGTTCCCTAAGAGGGATTTTTGTATCCTATATATTTTTAATATTCATCCCTGTTACCTACTTATCTTATCAGATATAGGGACATAGATCTCCTGCTGTCCTTTACTATAATGGTATCTGCATTGCTTCTTCTGCAATAGCAATACACATAATTATTTTGTTGAATGGTGTAATGATGTTGAATGACAATGTCATTAGTTTGTTATCATTTAGACGTGCTTGGGTAAATATCACATGAACAATTACATTATAGTGAATATTTTTGGGATCCTTTTAAACAGCATTTTTTCCAGAATTGAGGTTTTATGTGATGAGATAATATATACTGGTTAAGTATTTCTTTTTGACAGAGATTATCTGGGTGGCATGTAAGAAGGTTGAGTAGGGAGGGTTTATCAGGCCATTTACAATTAGGTCTTGCTAACATTCATAATGTCCTTGATGAGACTAGGGAGGTTTATCAGGCCATATAAATTTAGTCCTGTCGACATTCATAATATCCCTGATAAAATTTTAATAACCCAAATGTTGCTTGTGTGCTAGAAAATTGACAGGTGGGACACAAAGTAATACTGTATGCATTTTCTCATTGTTCATTGGTAAGGAATTTAGAAAACTTCAGAAGAAACCAAAGTCAACTGAATGATTATATTGCTTCGGAATGAACATAAAACTGAGCTTATTTCACTGACAGATGCTGCCCCAGATGCATTTATTTGTATTTTTTATAGATTTTGAAAGTTTGTCAGGGTCCTCAGAGATTTGGATCCTTTAGTGCCTTTTCATTTTAATCCAATCCAATTATTCGTATCTACTATTGATGTTAGTCTTACCGCTATTTTAGTATTTGCTGCCGCTTAAATCTCTGTTGGGAATGGCCAGCAATCCGCTATTGTTTGATTTTTCTTTGTTGTTCTTTTTGCCATTGCTTCAATATAATGTGTTTTTTTTTTTTTTATAAAAGCCCCTTAGGCCTGCAGTGGTGGGGTCCACAGGTCCACCTCAAAATTTTGGTCCACTAATGGAAGGATATGTGGATAAGAGAAGTGAAGCTGTCATTGGTAAGTATAATTTTTTTATGATTCATAAATATTATTGAGCTTGCTCATGTTTATCTCTTGTTTGATCCACCATAATGTTTTTCTCTTCTTTCAAATCAACTGGCAGATAAAGTATTCGGCTGAATACTCCAAAAAATATGGTTATGCCTCCACCTCAGATGCTCCACCATGTAATTATGACTTGTGGTTTAAGGCAACTGGTGTCCCAACTCATGGCCATGTCTATGGCTTCAGTTTTCTGAAGGATCTCACTGGAATTATTGGGCAATCATCATCCTCTTCCACCTCTATAAGTCAAGCTCCAGAGTTGTACACGCGTGAAGACCTTCTAGGTATTATTGAGCACGAAAAGAAAAAATGGCAAGAGGAGGTTCTTCAAAAGATGAGAGAAGAGATTGGCTTTGGACCAAGGCATGCAGATCAGGGGAGTAATGGTGATTCTGGTTCTGCTGATCATGCTTCATTATGATGCTTCTCTATGACATACTTCTGAACTTTGATTTTGATGGATTTAGGACATGTTGATGCCTATTTTGAATGACATGTTAAATGACTTTTGCGTAATGTTGAATGCTTTTGCTATTAATGATATTATTATTATGAGCCAATCAATGTACTAAATGTACCAAGTTATTGAAATGTAATCAGTGACCAAATTTGGTTACTGAATTGTTTACCAAGTATTGTGACGAGCAGCCATAAACTTAGTGACAGAATTTTGGTTACTAAAAATTGATTTTGCTTAGTGCGTCGTGATAAATTAGTGACAGTAACCTTGTCACTATGTCAGTGACGGGATTAATGACAAATTTAGTGACAAAATTTGTGACCATGTCTGTGATGACTAAATCTGTTACTGAAGGTTGTGACAGATCAGTGACCAAACTTGTGACCGAATTCTGTGACAAAATCAGTGACCAAGTTACCTTCGTTACTAACTCAATGACTGGTTAGTGACGGGAAATACAAAATTTCTTAAATATTTAATTCTTAGATTTGTAACG
This sequence comes from Phoenix dactylifera, assembly GCF_009389715.1. NCBI lineage: Eukaryota > Viridiplantae > Streptophyta > Magnoliopsida > Arecales > Arecaceae > Phoenix > Phoenix dactylifera. The sequence continues at coordinate 3,744,720 of NC_052398.1, read as the reverse complement.
GCTTAGTGACGGTGGTTCTGTCACGGAGTTTAGTGACGGAAATTGCCGCCGTCACTGAGAATTTAGTGACGCGTGTTTTTGTAACCAACTCAGTGACGGAAGCTCCGGTCACAAATTTCGTATTAGTAACCGGAAACACGGTATAGTGACGGGAATCTCCGTTACTATACGCGTGTTTTCTGGTAGTGACATGAGTAGTATTTATCTTATTTGATGCAATCAACATAGATTGGCTAACTTATGTGAGATCCATTCTTGGTTCCAAATAAAACCTACACAAAGCTCTAATTGAATCCCATCAGTCTCGTATCTTCGATACCTTTCCACAATAGAAACATTCAAGAATCAGGTAATGAATTTACCCAAGGTAATTATATCAATAGATATTGTGGTCTCTAGAGTGGTTGCTATCATCACCTCAGGTGCTCTAATGATCACATTATAATTAACCAATAGTCGTCCACTATCAAGTTTTCTTTTACTAGAGATGGACTTCGCTCCTCCAAAGGAGAAGATATTTACCCTCTAGACTCCAAAATTAGTAGTGGAATATTCAAATCGGAGATTCATATTGTTGACCAAGATTTTTACCAATAAAGATATCCAAAAATAAAAAATTATATATTTTAATAATCTCTAACCTATACATAATTATGGGCACAATAATAAACAGTTTTTATCATACTATTATGCTAAGATACATGGTAAAATATTTAAATTGAGAATTTATCCTGTCGATCATGATCTACATATATTAAATATATATAGATGGAAAATCAATAAATTTTGATACTAAGATCATAACAAAAATCAATACAACCAATATTTGCTTCAAGATATTTTTAGTAATGCATATCATGATTTACAATTTGCGTGCCCTTATTGATTTTGGAGTGGAGAGTAGTAGATGCACTACTCTTTTAAAACAAGCAAAGTCCATCTCTTTTTGTTAATCTATATACAGCTATTCTTGTAAGGAACCGTTTGATTCCTTTCAACCATAGATACATTACAATAGAAGTTCTATGCATTTTAAAAGCAATTATAGTGGCATGCAATTGAAATTTTTTTTATTTGGGCACGAGCAACTACAGTTGTTGCAACTCCATTCCTTTTAGTGTTCCAATTGAAAATTGCAAGTATAAAAAGCTATCATGATTGGATAACATAGAACAGATGTTTTCATCATCTAAATAGGAAGGTAATGTTACTTTCATCCAGGGGCGGCCCAATACATTTGGGGGCCTAAGGCGAATCCAATGAATGAGGCCTTTTTTTTAATAATAAATTTTTTTAATAAATATAAAATATTAAAAAAAATGATATAAAAATGAATGGCTATCAAGTACACTATTTCAACAAAGGTACATGAATCTAACAAAGATAGGCAAGAAATTTTTTTAATTTAATATTATTTTTGAATGGAAATGCAGAAAAGTAATTATCCTAAAAGAAGGGCCATAAAACTGATTAAATAACTGAGATAATGCTTGGCAATATTGTTTATCATGTTAAGCAAGAGCGGAATAGGAAAAGGTCATCCCATGGCACTTCATGGTCAAGGTAAAGAAAAGAATTGGTCCAGAAGCTTCTCTATAAGAGAAAGTAGGGGCATTATGGGAAATTGACTCCATCTAATTAATAAAAGTCCCATCCCTCCATCTCCCCTTCAAGTGAGTACCCAAGCAGCAACCGCAACATCACAGCACAGCAGCCATTCAACCCCCTCCCTCCTTCTCTCTCTACCACCCAAGAGGGGAGAAGAAACCGAGAGGAGAAAATTAAAAGAATTTCCACCCTCCAAGAAGTCCATTTCCAATCCCCCTTTCTTCCTGATGGCCCAGCTGGATCAGGAGTAATGTGAGCGCAGGAAAACCAAGACCAAAACCAAACAAGAGAAGGGATGAAAGGTAAGAGTGGCTTCAGGCGAGTATCAAGCCAACCAAATCCCTCCTCTCTCTCTCTCCATCCAAAACAAAACTACCGTCCCCAACTTCCTAAATTTCCTCTCTGCAGGCCAAGAAACTCTCCACCTCCCTTCCATCCCGTTTTATATGGGGCCTTTGCTTCCTTTTGGTCACGGTCCCTCCCTCCCTCTCTCTCTCTCTCTCTCTCTCTCTCTCTCTCTCTCTCTCTCTCTCTCTCTCTCTCTCCACCTTTCGGGGGCCTTCCGTTGGCCCGGGGCCTTAGGCGACCGCCGGTCGCCTAAGGCTCGGGCCGGCCCTGCTTCCATCACCATGCTTATTTTGAATCTGAACATATTGTCGTCCCAGAAACAAACCAACATTAAAATTAAATAATTTTACTGATAATATCTTATGTATCTGTGTCAAGGACTGAAATTTTAACCATCCTCCATGGCTACATGCCTGATAATTATCTCAAAGAATTTAATGACATCACCCTCGACCATTTGGTTGAAGAATGATACTTTCTTCAGACTAGCCCCCTCAATCATGGCCGCCAAGGCAATTGTTTTTTTCGAAATGACTCATGCGCACGAGTTGCAAACGAGGATGTTAAAGCCAGCACCAGATTTAGGAGCACGGGCGTGGATCCATCCGTCTTCTTGGAGGATCCTACCGAGCTTGAAAATGCTCGTGTTGGTGTACGCAGAGAGGATGCCTACCATGGCGACTTCATCAAGCTAACCACGCCGAGACAAAGCACGCACAATAAGTCCGATGCTCCACGATGGCATTTTATCATAGTGCAAATCCTATAATCATAGTGCACGCCGAGACAAAGCTACCATGGTGTACGCAAACCGGATTCTTGGGGGTAAACAGAGATCGTTTGGAGATCCAAATCCTATAATCATAGTGCAAATATAAACTTTGACCATATCTGCTATAGAAATCCTAATTTTACGGTGTTTCAAACTCTTCCTTACCTTTTATGGATACACCAATCAAAACCGTCAAGGAGTGCCGTACCTTGTGGGACGATTTATTTTTGGTTCTCCACGTATGTGCCAGATGGGCCTGGGATGCCAGCTTGGGAGGGAGAACGGTGATCCAGCTGCCGGGCGGAAGGAAAGACAGGTGCCCGGCCGCTTGCCGATAAAACTGTGACCACCGCTCAAGCCGGAGGCCGCTGTCGTGGTCGCAGCCGTCGACGCCCGGAGGCCCTTCCTCCCCTCCCTCGGGCACGGTGAGCTCGGCCGCCACCTTCCTTGGTCGCGGCGAGTTCGGCCGCAGCCGTGGGCCGCGCTGGTGGGTTTCTTTCCCCCACCGCAGTGGGAACGAGGGAGCCGTCGCCTCCGACCGCGAGCTCGGCCGGGGACGCCATGGGCTCGGCCGCCGGGGCTCGGCCCCTCCGGAGATCACCTTCCTCCCTTCGCGGGAGAAGAAAGGGGGAAAGAAAAGAGGGATCGGGAGAAGAGAAGAAAGGGAGGAGGAGGGAGAAGAGAAGAAAGAGAAGAGAGGGAAAGGAAGGTTCGGGAAGAAACAGGGAACGAGAAGAAGAAGAAGGAGAAGGAAAAAAAAGAATGGGTTAACGGGTTTGGTTTGGATTAACGGGTTGAGTTCGAATCGATCCAATCCGATTTCAAGAAATTAAAATGGATTTGGATTAGCTCGGATTGGGTCTGATCTAAATCCAACTAGATTCAATCAGATTGAAATTTAAATTGGTTAACTCGAATAAATTTTAAATTGGGTTGAGTCCAAATTTAATTGGATCTAAATCCAATTAAGTTGGACTGTGCAATGATTGGACTCGCTGGCCTTGGGCCGAGCCCAAAGTATTTAAAATGGTGGATTAAATCAGATTCAGTAGGCTCGAGCCGACTCTAATCCAAACCCATATCAACTGCTTAAAAACCAAATTAGCCGACTCTGATCCAAGCTCAAATAATTTAAATTGACTCTTAGACCCAACTAGATTTTAGACTGAGCCCAATGACTCAATTAGAAGACCAATTTGACCCTGAAAGAACTAGACCTAATCCTGAACCAGGCCCAATCCTGTAATTAAAGACCAAATTGGTCTATGTGGGCTTGATTTGATTTTAATCCAAGCTCAAGTAGTCCAACGGTGGGTTAAATTGAGGTGGAACTAGCCTAAAATTGAGATCGGAAGCCTTGTGACTCAAATTACATGAAATTAGACTAAGGCCTTGCAAAATAAATTGATAAGTATACTTACTGAATAAATGTTCTCTTTGACATGATTAGGTAATCAAATAACTGATTAATAAAGGAAGGGAGAAAGCTTTAAGCCAATTGAAAAAGTAAGTATCTTGTCTTAATCTTATTGTAGATCATGTATCACAACAAATAATATTCATGCAATTTAAATTGTGTATATAATTTGTGAAAAAAAGAGAGTAAGTAATCTTGCACTAATCTTATTGTTTTATAAATCATGAAAATACCTTTCTTTTTATACTTTCAATTATAGGATCAAGCATATGCTAGTAAGCGTGCATGATTTACCAAAGATAGCATGGTTCGGTTATATTATGCATTCCATGAAATATGGTGTTATAAATGCATTAAAAGATATATTTGTAGCATGATCATGAAATTAATGATTTGAAGTACCATTAATCAATTTTCAAATGACTTATAAATTATGATTTTAAGATCGTCCTCATTGTTCATCGCTTTTGAATTATATGGTACAGAGTTCCTATTTTGTTGCTGCCTTGCTTGGGTTGAATCCAGCATTGGCAAAAACATAAGATTCTTGGCAGCATTGATCAATGGATCCTCCGACTCTTCTTCGGTCCTGGGATTGGCAGCTGCTTTCGCTTTCCTATGTCTTTTTGGGATCACGGACCACTTCCATGGTGGCAAAAATATATTGGAGCTTTTGATATCAGCAGCTGGTATTGGCATTAGTGTGTTTACTTCAGGTGGCGGAGTCGGTCCTCTCCAGTTTCTCTCATGGCTTCTCATATGACCATACAATGCCTTCATCGATGGAAAGTTTTTCCCACAAAGCTTGCAAGTGGCATCATCATCCATATTTTTCCTTTTTCCGAGATTACGAGAGACTGCTTTATGATCGGCAAAACTCTCTTTAGTGCTCGGAGGAAATCCATCACTAGACTGTTGTTTCGATTCAGCATCAGCCTCTGGGCTTCCAATAATTCCACCTTCTTCAGTGCCACTCCGAGCTTTCACCTGACTATTTAAGGCTGTTAAACTCCGGTCTGAAGATAAGAGTATCACACGCTACATCTCCATCGCGGCCTTTAATCTTTCGATACTTTAATTTCCTCTGCAGCAGCGCTTTTACTGTCAGCTTTTCAAAATCACTTCCGTCACCCATCTAAGAAGCAAAGAATTGTAAGAAAACGATTTAGCACACCTTTCCCTAGATCATCAGTTTTCAGTACCATATATGCAGCCACAAATCTAAGAAAGAGTTACAATAACAACTTGCTATGAAAACAAATCTACAGGAGAGAAACAATATTAGCTTGTAAAAACTGCGAGTAAAAGCAGTGGGCATGTTTGGAATTGCTTGAAAATTAAACAACTCCTGATGGTTTTTTTTTTTTGAAATGTTAAGAGGTTGCTCCTTTGGGTTGATCTAAACTTATGCATGAAACACGAAAAATAATGAGTGCGTCTTGCTAAGGAACAAACAAATTGGAGGTTTTGAATGAACTGCACAAAGTGAAATTTAAATCAACCTTATCATGCACCCAATTACCAGAACCAAAATAATAAAATAACGGTCTTACCGCGTCTTTTACCTACACAAGAAGTTTAACCCTAGCTACAGCAGTGTGATTCAACCTTATTGACACAATTCAACCCTATGGACACCAAAAAAACAATGACAATCTGCTACCAAAAAACACCAGACAACTGAAAAAAGCGCTTTCTAAAGCACTTTCTCAGAAGCATCGAAGTTACAGAAAACTAGGTTTTTTGAGGAAAAAAAGCAATGCCAAACGTAGCAGACCCGATCTTCTTACGCCATGTATTTTAGAGATCTAAAAGGAAAGTTAGAGCAGAGATTACCTCAGTTGCAACTTCTCCACCGGTGGTCTCTTCTTGCAGTCACAAGATAGCTCTTAGGTACGACCTTTATAATCTTCCACTCCAAAATCATGACAGGAAACCAAGTGATCTGGTGTTAGAGGACAATTAAACAAACTAGAAGAAGATCTTCACGTAGCTCAATGATAGCAGCACGGATGGAGAAAGAGAAAACTTTATAACGTTCTCAAGCCAGAAAGCTCCCTGGGAACGTTCTCGCTCCCACTCCGAGAACAGGATAGAAACGAAAAAAAAAACAGAGGAGAATAATCCTTTTGTTTCTGGTTCTTCCTTGACGAGGTAGCAGAAGCTCGAGCTAAAAAACTCTGGCAGTGGAGAGGTCAAAAAGAGTTCTGATCTCCGAAGGCGTCGATTTCGGGGAATAAGCGGACACGGAGTCGAATCTCCGACTCCTCCTAGCTTTTGATGAGCCTCCAAGTATATGGAAGGTGGCAGTTGGCAAACCGGCACTATAACAAAAAGGGGTTTCGCCGACTCTTACCCACCGACGCAAGAAAAAAGCGTCAGAAAATTGGGCACCCCGTGCAAGGTTGCCGACGCGTTACAGTAGGGGTGGGAAAAAGTAGATTAGACGAAGCTTTTGAGCGTCGTTAGAATGCTACGACGCTCAAAAGCGTCGTCGGAAGCCTTACAACCCAGTTACCTAATATTTTTTTTCCCACGACGCTTTACAAAGCGTCGTCGTAAAACAGGCGCCCCTCTATATTTTTCTTTCTCCCCGATCCCAAGTCCCAACTCCTTCTCTCTCTCTCTCTCTCTCTCTCTTCTGCGGAGAACAACAATCCCGTAGAACCCTTTCTCCCCAATCTGCGGCATGAATCTGTGGTACGGGCGATGCCGTTAATGGCGCCATAGCTGCGGGAAGTGAAGCCCAGGCAGCCGAGCAGGCCCTGGCGGTAAGGCAAGAACGTCTTCCGCCGCATCTCCTCCGCCTGCGCCCGGTTCGCCGTGTAGTGCCGCTCGTGCGGAGACGGCGCCAGCGCCCTCCGCCGCCCCACCCAGTTCACCGGCTTCGCCGCCGTTCTCTTTGAAGACCAGCCAACCGGTGGCGATGGATCCTTCGATTTCGCCTTCTCCGCACCCGAGATCGCGGCGGCAGGCAGAGGATTGGCGGAAGAAGAGGAGTCGGCAGCAGCGGCGGCCGAGGCGGAGGGAGGAGGAATCGGCGGCGGAGGTTTGGACTTGGATTTGGATTGGGAGAAAGAGATCGAGTGCCAGAACTTCTCTTTGGTGTTTCCTCTCTCTCTTCCCTCGCTCTTGCTTCTATAGAGGAGATCTTTGAGGAAGATCCACTTCTTGGAGGTTCTTCCAGAGGAGGAGGAGGACCGGGAGGACGAAGCCGAGACGGATAGAGTGGCCGCCTCCGCCTCGATCTGCTTCGGATCTGGAACTGGCTCTACATCTTTTGCTCTATCCTCTCGTTCTTCGACCTCCATTTGCCAATGGAGTGGCGCGTTCCGAAGCGGGGAATGAGATCTGGCCCTCCGGCGGATCGATCGGCTCCGGAGCTTCAGATCCCGCCCCCTCGCGGCCATTTTCGGCGGGTGACGCTCGGATTCATCGTCGTCGTCTTCTTCTTCGTTGAGATCGAAGAGGGGGGCAAGGACCTGGGGCCGCTGGAGGTGGGAGCAAAGCTTCATGGGGCGGATCTGGCCGTTAAGGAAGAGCTCGTCGGTGGAGGTCATGGATCCGATGGCGAAGGCGGCGGCGGAGGAGAATCGGGCGGAGAATTCGAACTCGAAGGAACTGGCGACGGAGGCATCGGAGGAGTCGGAAGGGAAGCCGCCTCCGCCGCCGCCGGCGGAGGAGAGAAATTATGCCGCAGATAATAATTCAATTTTTTTTTATTTTTTTTAAAAAATAATTCTAAAGATGCTTTAAAGCGTCGTTAGAACAAGTTTTGCCGACGCTAAAAGCGTCGGTAAAGCGTCGCTAATTTTCGACGCTTTTGGAAGCGCCGGAAAATATTTTCTCCACTGTAGCATAGGCGACGCTTTACCGACGCTTAAGAAAGCGTCGGGATGGTTTTTAGCTATGCTTAAAAGCGTCGCTAAAGGCCAAAAAACATGTCCTTAATGCCCAATATTCTTGTAGTGCGGATTCTTGGGGGTAAAACGAGATCGATTGGAGATCCAAATCCTATAATCATAGTGCAAATCTAAACTTTGTCCATATCTGCTATAGAAATCCTAATTTTACTGTGTTTCAAACTCCTCCTTACCTTTCATGGGTACATCTATCAAAACCGTCGGATTAAGGAGTGTCGTACCTTGTGGGACGATTTATTTTTTTTATTTTTTTAATTTTTTTTGGTTCTCCATATAGAAACATGACAAGGGCGAGCCAAGTCTGATTCAATATTTGATAAATCATGCTTGAACGCAAAACTAAATCCGAATTAATTTCAAGCTAAATCAAAAACAAAATGATCGGGTTTGATCAAGCTCGGTGCAATATGATTCGAATATATTTATATTATGTATATATTATATGATAATTGATCATTGGAACAAGGCTTTATTTAGTATCTTTATTCTTTTCTTACATCAAATCGATTAAATGTTAAAAGAGGCTTGGACCAAGCTTGAATTAAACTTAAAAATCAAACTTTTGTCAAAGCTTGAAGCTTGAATTGATCTCGAGCCAATTTAGAATCACCGATCTTATCAATTAAACCTGGCATAATTACGAACAAATCGAGCTTGATCTTGAAATTTAAGATCAAATTAATTTCAAACCAAGCTTGATCAGGTTCAAGCTCAATCATCTCAATGAGACTCCTAGTGTCACCAATTTGTTATGCGCGAGTAGCCGGCATAACGAAGCCACTGTGCTACATCAATATTTTGATAGACCACATGTTAGCTCAGACTCACCAAAAGCATTGATGTAGCGGTAGGTCAATGGCATAGTACAAGCAGGGCAGCTCCGAATTCGGCTTCCAACATTTTGCATACATACCCTTACAACTAAGAAGAAATCCAATTCCCTAGCTAAACAAAGTTCGTTGGATCAAATTCTCCATCTGCCCTCTCGCCAACTCCAGGTGCCAGCACCTCCTTTTATTTTTTTGTCAAAATAGAGAAAAACCATGGAATCACTAGGAATGGGATATTCTTTGGAGCGATTTTCCATACGGGTCAATAGATACGGAACAATTATTTATTATTATTTTTTGATGATAAAGGGCGGAGATGTGGTATAATTATAATTTATGGTTATGTTTCTCCTTATCTTTCTCTTCTTTTGAGTTTTTTTTGTGCTAAGACAAATATTTCGTACATTACGAATACAAATCCACCCAATAAAGTCAAAAAAAAAAAAAAGGTCACAAGGTGCCCAAAGCAACTCCCCCTCTCTGGCCTACATGATGCCTCTAGAATGACTGACAACGTAAGTAGCCATCTAATCCGCAGCCCCGTTAGTCCCTCTAAATACATGCTGGGCCTTAAAGGCCACTCTATCTCTTACCATCATCATCCTTTTCCCTTTTTTTTTCCTCTGTATTTAGGTTGGTGGGATTTGGTAGAGAGACAGACTATGATCCTTAGATACGTTAAGAATTTGAGAAGCGCGCTCATTGGAGTCAATTTCAAGATGTTTAGGAAACTTTTATGATGGATGGTGTAATGATAAATGCATTTTGTGCCGTAACCTGCCAACTTAACAAAACTAAACGCCGTTCAAGCGGCATCGGTTAGTAAAATCTAAGCGACGGCAACGTGCATGTCTATCAGTAGGCTTGCGAGTGCGTAACAGAACGAGCAATCTCTCATTTATCATGCATTATGGCTGGATTCTGCAGTCTGCCCCCACAACATCCAAATCACCTCATAAGATAACACAATCTCATGAGACCTGCATATTTATATCACCTTATAAGATAAACACAATCTCCACCAAAGTATGGTAATGACCGGTGGGCCAAGCTTTACCCAAGCAAGCAGTGGCTACTTTCTTCGAAGGCCTTCTGACTCCCTACCTGATTGCTGGAAAAGAAAGTTGTATGATCATGACTAGCTCATTATGCCTAGATTAGCCAGTTTCATGCCTCATCTCCGCAAGTTTTGCTTTCATCATCCAAAGAGAGTACTAATGTTCCAGATTTAGGATCTATCCAGCACCAGATTTAGGAGTGCTAATGAGTTGCAAACGAGGATGTTAAAGCCAGCACCAGATTTAGGAGCACGGGCGTGGATCCATCCGTCTTCTTGGAGGATCCTACCGAGCTTGAAAATGCTCGTGTTGGTGTACGCAGAGAGGATGCCTACCATGGCGACTTCATCAAGCTAACCACGCCGAGACAAAGCACGCACAATAAGTCCGATGCTCCACGATGGCATTTTATCGAACAATTCCCGCACATACGCTGTGGAGACGATAATGTTGGAGCGGCGGCCGCCATACCTAGGGGCAAGTGCAAGAGCAAGAAAGCAAAAGCAGGCCTCAAAGGAATATGCCTGAGTTTATTCATAACCAATTCTAAAAACACAACAGAAGTGTGGATTGCATAAATCAAAGGTAGATAGAAGGAGAAGGCTTCAATTGACCTTTCCACCATCCTTAGGGACATAAAAAATCGTCACAACTAAAGAAAGAAACCAGGACCATGGAAGAGAAACCAACAAAATTTAGTAATCCAAAACAAGCTTCAGTCCTCTCTTATTGTCTAACAGTCTAATTCTGAATAATTCAATCACAGATTTTTTTTTTTTTTTTTGACTTATTTGTAACTTGAAACCGCAATGCACACTTCCATCTTTCCTCCAAGCCCACGTCCTGCGAGCTATCGGGCGTCTTCGGGCGGTGCAGGCTCATTGATATCGATATCTAGATAACGATGTTCTGCTTTTGGAGCATTCTCCGATGGTGAGGAGGGTTGGGTTGCTTTTGTAGCATTCTCTGACGATGAGGAAGTTTGGTTTGCTTTTTTACCATTCTCTGATGACGAGGGTGCAGCAACATTCTCGGGACCCGTCCAATGCTTCCGCATGTGCCCACCAAGAGCCTGCCCCGTTGGGAATACCAGGCTGCAGATCTTGCACCGATGCTCGGAGACTTTCATGGCCGAACCACCACTTTGGCCAATCAAATTACCTTCAGCTTGTGCTAGCTTTGCTTCCTCAACTCCTGCATTGCTCTTGCCTTTGTTGTGGCTGGCTGTATGACCCCCGAGTGCTTGGTGAGTGGAGAATGACTTGTTGCAGGCGGTGCACAAATACTGCTTCTGGTCTCCGGCCAACTCGGTCACTATTTCCAAATCATCTTTCTTCTTCGTTGGCTTCCCGCTTGACATGTCTACTGTTCCATTGCAGTCGATCACCGAATTATTAATGTTTTGGTTCGAGCTCTTTCCAGTCGTATCTGCATCCATTTGTGCAGTAGTGCTGATTTTCAGATCGTCCTCATTGCTCATCGGTTTTGAATTATATGGTACAGAGTTCCTATTTTGTTGCTGCCTTGCTGGGGTTGAATCCAGAGAGAAACCCCCATTGGCCAAAAACATAAGATTCTTGGCAGCATTGATCAATGGATCCTCCAACTCTTCTTCCGTCCTGGGATTGGCAGCTGCTTTGGCTTTCCTATGTCTCTTTGCGATCACGGACGACTTCAATGGTGGCAAAAATATATTGGAGCTTTTGAAATCAGCAGCTGGTATTGGCACCAGCGTGTGCACTTCAGGTGGCGGAGTCAATCCTCTCCAGTTTCTCTCATGACTTCTCATATGACCATACAATGCCTTCATCGATGGAAAGTTTTTCCCACAAAGCCTGCAAGCGGCATCATCATCCATATGTTTCCTTTTTCCGAGATTATGAGAGACTGCTTTATGATCTGCAACACTCTCTTTAGTGCTTGGAGGAAATCCATCACTAGACTGTTGTTTCGATGCAGCATCAGCCTCTGGGCTTCCAATAATTCCACCTTCTTCAGTGTCACTCCGAGCTTTCACCTGACTATTTAAGGCTGCTAAACTCCGGCCTGAAGATAGAGCATCACACGCCACATCTCCATCGCGATCTTTAATCTTTCGATACTTTAATTTCCTCCGCAGCAGCGCTTTTACTGTCAGCTTTTCAAAATCACTTCCGTCACCCATCTAAGAAGCAAAGAATTGTAAGAAAACGATTTAGCACACCTTTCCCTAGATCATCAGTTTTCAGTACCATATATGCAGCCACAAATCTAAGAAAGAGTTGCAATAACAACTTGCTATGAAAACAAATCTACAGGAGAGGAACAATATCAGCTTGTAAAAACTGCGAGTAAAAGCAGTGGGCATGTTTGGAATTGCTTGAAAATTAAACAACTCCTGATGGGTTTTTTTCGAAATGTTAAGAGGTTGCTTCTTCGAGTTGATTGAAACTTTTGCATGAAACACGAAAAATAATGAGTGCGTCTTGCTAAAGAACAAACAAATTGGAGGCTTTGAATGAACTGCGCAAAGTCAAATTTAAATCACCCTTATCATGCACCCAATTACCAGAACCAAAATAATAAAATAACGGTCTTACCGCGTCTTTTACCTACACAAGAAGTTTAACCCTAGCTACAGCAGTGTGATTCAACCTTATTGACACAATTCAACCCTATGGACACCAAAAAAACAATGACAATCTGCTACCAAAAAACACCAGACAACTGAAAAAAGCACTTTCTCAGAAGCTTCGAAGTTACAGAAAACTAGGTTTTTTGAGGAAAAAAAGCAATGCCAAACGTAGCAGACCCGATCTTCTTACGCCATGTATTTTAGAGATCTAAAAGGAAAGTTAGAGCAGAGATTACCTCAGTTGCAACTTCTCCACCGGTGGTCTCTTCTTGCAGTCACAAGATAGCTCTTAGGTACGACCTTTATAATCTTCCACTCCAAAATCATGACAGGAAACCAAGTGATCTGGTGTTAGAGGACAATTAAACAAACTAGAAGAAGATCTTCACGTAGCTCAATGATGGCAGCACGGATGGAGAAAGAGAAAACTTTATAACGTTCTCAAGCCAGAAAGCTCCCTGGGAACGTTCTCGCTCTCACTCCGAGAACAGGATAGAAACGAAAAAAAAACCAGAGGAGAATAATCCTTTTGTTTCTGGTTCTTCCTTGACGAGGTAGCAGAAGCTCGAGCTAAGAAACTCTGGCAGTGGAGAGGTCAAAAAGAGTTCTGATCTCCGAAGGCGTCGATTTCGGGGAATAAGCGGACACGGAGTCGAATCTCCGACTCCTCCTAGCTTTTGATAAGTCTCCAAGTATATGGAAGGTGGCAGTTGGCAAACCGGATTCTTGGGGGTAAACAGAGATCGTTTGGAGATCCAAATCCTATAATCATAGTGCAAATATAAACTTTGACCATATCTGCTATAGAAATCCTAATTTTACGGTGTTTCAAACTCTTCCTTACCTTTTATGGATACACCAATCAAAACCGTCAAGGAGTGCCGTACCTTGTGGGACGATTTATTTTGGTTCTCCACGTATGTGCCAGATGGGCCTGGGATGCCAGCTTGGGAGGGAGAACGGTGATCCAGCTGCCGGGCGGAAGGAAAGACAGGTGCCCGGCCGCTTGCCGATAAAACTGTGACCACCGCTCAAGCCGGAGGCCGCTGTCGTGGTCGCAGCCGTCGACGCCCGGAGGCCCTTCCTCCCCTCCCTCGGGCACGGTGAGCTCGGCCGCCACCTTCCTTGGTCGCGGCGAGTTCGGCCGCAGCCGTGGGCCGCGCTGGTGGGTTTCTTTCCCCCACCGCAGTGGGAACGAGGGAGCCGTCGGCTCCGACCGCGAGCTCGGCCGGGGACGCCATGGGCTCGGCCGCCGGGGCTCGGCCCCTCCGGAGATCACCTTCCTCCCTTCGCGGGAGAAGAAAGGGGGAAAGAAAAGAGGGATCGGGAGAAGAGAAGAAAGGGAGGAGGAGGGAGAAGAGAAGAAAGAGAAGAGAGGGAAAGGAAGGTTCGGGAAGAAACAGGGAACGAGAAGAAGAAGAAGGAGAAGGAAAAAAAAGAATGGGTTAACGGGTTTGGTTTGGATTAACGGGTTGAGTTCGAATCGATCCAATCCGATTTCAAGAAATTAAAATGGATTTGGATTAGCTCGGATTGGGTCTGATCTAAATCCAACTAGATTCAATCAGATTGAAATTTAAATTGGTTAACTCGAATAAATTTTAAATTGGGTTGAGTCCAAATTTAATTGGATCTAAATCCAATTAAGTTGGACTGTGCAATGATTGGACTCGCTGGCCTTGGGCCGAGCCCAAAGTATTTAAAATGGTGGATTAAATCAGATTCAGTAGGCTCGAGCCGACTCTAATCCAAACCCATATCAACTGCTTAAAAACCAAATTAGCCGACTCTGATCCAAGCTCAAATAATTTAAATTGACTCTTAGACCCAACTAGATTTTAGACTGAGCCCAATGACTCAATTAGAAGACCAATTTGACCCTGAAAGAACTAGACCTAATCCTGAACCAGGCCCAATCCTGTAATTAAAGACCAAATTGGTCTATGTGGGCTTGATTTGATTTTAATCCAAGCTCAAGTAGTCCAACGGTGGGTTAAATTGAGGTGGAACTAGCCTAAAATTGAGATCGGAAGCCTTGTGACTCAAATTACATGAAATTAGACTAAGGCCTTGCAAAATAAATTGATAAGTATACTTACTGAATAAATGTTCTCTTTGACATGATTAGGTAATCAAATAACTGATTAATAAAGGAAGGGAGAAAGCTTTAAGCCAATTGAAAAAGTAAGTATCTTGTCTTAATCTTATTGTAGATCATGTATCACAACAAATAATATTCATGCAATTTAAATTGTGTATATAATTTGTGAAAAAAAGAGAGTAAGTAATCTTGCACTAATCTTATTGTTTTATAAATCATGAAAATACCTTTCTTTTTATACTTTCAATTATAGGATCAAGCATATGCTAGTAAGCGTGCATGATTTACCAAAGATAGCATGGTTCGGTTATATTATGCATTCCATGAAATATGGTGTTATAAATGCATTAAAAGATATATTTGTAGCATGATCATGAAATTAATGATTTGAAGTACCATTAATCAATTTTCAAATGACTTATAAATTATGATTTTAAGATCGTCCTCATTGTTCATCGCTTTTGAATTATATGGTACAGAGTTCCTATTTTGTTGCTGCCTTGCTTGGGTTGAATCCAGCATTGGCAAAAACATAAGATTCTTGGCAGCATTGATCAATGGATCCTCCGACTCTTCTTCGGTCCTGGGATTGGCAGCTGCTTTCGCTTTCCTATGTCTTTTTGGGATCACGGACCACTTCCATGGTGGCAAAAATATATTGGAGCTTTTGATATCAGCAGCTGGTATTGGCATTAGTGTGTTTACTTCAGGTGGCGGAGTCGGTCCTCTCCAGTTTCTCTCATGGCTTCTCATATGACCATACAATGCCTTCATCGATGGAAAGTTTTTCCCACAAAGCTTGCAAGTGGCATCATCATCCATATTTTTCCTTTTTCCGAGATTACGAGAGACTGCTT
The DNA here is from genome assembly GCF_009389715.1 of Phoenix dactylifera. NCBI lineage: Eukaryota > Viridiplantae > Streptophyta > Magnoliopsida > Arecales > Arecaceae > Phoenix > Phoenix dactylifera. Next base: position 3,729,192 of record NC_052398.1, on the reverse strand, counting down.
TATGATCGGCAAAACTCTCTTTAGTGCTCGGAGGAAATCCATCACTAGACTGTTGTTTCGATTCAGCATCAGCCTCTGGGCTTCCAATAATTCCACCTTCTTCAGTGCCACTCCGAGCTTTCACCTGACTATTTAAGGCTGTTAAACTCCGGTCTGAAGATAAGAGTATCACACGCTACATCTCCATCGCGGCCTTTAATCTTTCGATACTTTAATTTCCTCTGCAGCAGCGCTTTTACTGTCAGCTTTTCAAAATCACTTCCGTCACCCATCTAAGAAGCAAAGAATTGTAAGAAAACGATTTAGCACACCTTTCCCTAGATCATCAGTTTTCAGTACCATATATGCAGCCACAAATCTAAGAAAGAGTTACAATAACAACTTGCTATGAAAACAAATCTACAGGAGAGAAACAATATTAGCTTGTAAAAACTGCGAGTAAAAGCAGTGGGCATGTTTGGAATTGCTTGAAAATTAAACAACTCCTGATGGTTTTTTTTTTTTGAAATGTTAAGAGGTTGCTCCTTTGGGTTGATCTAAACTTATGCATGAAACACGAAAAATAATGAGTGCGTCTTGCTAAGGAACAAACAAATTGGAGGTTTTGAATGAACTGCACAAAGTGAAATTTAAATCAACCTTATCATGCACCCAATTACCAGAACCAAAATAATAAAATAACGGTCTTACCGCGTCTTTTACCTACACAAGAAGTTTAACCCTAGCTACAGCAGTGTGATTCAACCTTATTGACACAATTCAACCCTATGGACACCAAAAAAACAATGACAATCTGCTACCAAAAAACACCAGACAACTGAAAAAAGCGCTTTCTAAAGCACTTTCTCAGAAGCATCGAAGTTACAGAAAACTAGGTTTTTTGAGGAAAAAAAGCAATGCCAAACGTAGCAGACCCGATCTTCTTACGCCATGTATTTTAGAGATCTAAAAGGAAAGTTAGAGCAGAGATTACCTCAGTTGCAACTTCTCCACCGGTGGTCTCTTCTTGCAGTCACAAGATAGCTCTTAGGTACGACCTTTATAATCTTCCACTCCAAAATCATGACAGGAAACCAAGTGATCTGGTGTTAGAGGACAATTAAACAAACTAGAAGAAGATCTTCACGTAGCTCAATGATAGCAGCACGGATGGAGAAAGAGAAAACTTTATAACGTTCTCAAGCCAGAAAGCTCCCTGGGAACGTTCTCGCTCCCACTCCGAGAACAGGATAGAAACGAAAAAAAAAACAGAGGAGAATAATCCTTTTGTTTCTGGTTCTTCCTTGACGAGGTAGCAGAAGCTCGAGCTAAAAAACTCTGGCAGTGGAGAGGTCAAAAAGAGTTCTGATCTCCGAAGGCGTCGATTTCGGGGAATAAGCGGACACGGAGTCGAATCTCCGACTCCTCCTAGCTTTTGATGAGCCTCCAAGTATATGGAAGGTGGCAGTTGGCAAACCGGCACTATAACAAAAAGGGGTTTCGCCGACTCTTACCCACCGACGCAAGAAAAAAGCGTCAGAAAATTGGGCACCCCGTGCAAGGTTGCCGACGCGTTACAGTAGGGGTGGGAAAAAGTAGATTAGACGAAGCTTTTGAGCGTCGTTAGAATGCTACGACGCTCAAAAGCGTCGTCGAAAGCCTTACAACCCAGTTACCTAATATTTTTTTTCCCACGACGCTTTACAAAGCGTCGTCGTAAAACAGGCGCCCCTCTATATTTTTCTTTCTCCCCGATCCCAAGTCCCAACTCCTTCTCTCTCTCTCTCTCTCTCTCTTCTGCGGAGAACAACAATCCCGTAGAACCCTTTCTCCCCAATCTGCGGCATGAATCTGTGGTACGGGCGATGCCGTTAATGGCGCCATAGCTGCGGGAAGTGAAGCCCAGGCAGCCGAGCAGGCCCTGGCGGTAAGGCAAGAACGTCTTCCGCCGCATCTCCTCCGCCTGCGCCCGGTTCGCCGTGTAGTGCCGCTCGTGCGGAGACGGCGCCAGCGCCCTCCGCCGCCCCACCCAGTTCACCGGCTTCGCCGCCGTTCTCTTTGAAGACCAGCCGACCGGTGGCGATGGATCCTTCGATTTCGCCTTCTCCGCACCCGAGATCGCGGCGGCAGGCAGAGGATTGGCGGAAGAAGAGGAGTCGGCAGCAGCGGCGGCCGAGGCGGAGGGAGGAGGAATCGGCGGCGGAGGTTTGGACTTGGATTTGGATTGGGAGAAAGAGATCGAGTGCCAGAACTTCTCTTTGGTGTTTCCTCTCTCTCTTCCCTCGCTCTTGCTTCTATAGAGGAGATCTTTGAGGAAGATCCACTTCTTGGAGGTTCTTCCAGAGGAGGAGGAGGACCGGGAGGACGAAGCCGAGACGGATAGAGTGGCCGCCTCCGCCTCGATCTGCTTCGGATCTGGAACTGGCTCTACATCTTTTGCTCTATCCTCTCGTTCTTCGACCTCCATTTGCCAAGGAGTGGCGCGTTCCGAAGCGGGGAATGAGATCTGGCCCTCCGGCGGATCGATCGGCTCCGGAGCTTCAGATCCCGCCCCCTCGCGGCCATTTTCGGCGGGTGACGCTCGGATTCATCGTCGTCGTCTTCTTCTTCGTTGAGATCGAAGAGGGGGGCAAGGACCTGGGGCCGCTGGAGGTGGGAGCAGAGCTTCATGGGGCGGATCTGGCCGTTAAGGAAGAGCTCGTCGGTGGAGGTCATGGATCCGATGGCGAAGGCGGCGGCGGAGGAGAATCGGGCGGAGAATTCGAACTCGAAGGAACTGGCGACGGAGGCATCGGAGGAGTCGGAAGGGAAGCCGCCTCCGCCGCCGCCGGCGGAGGAGAGAAATTATGCCGCAGATAATAATTCAATTTTTTTTTATTTTTTTTAAAAAATAATTCTAAAGATGCTTTAAAGCGTCGTTAGAACAAGTTTTGCCGACGCTAAAAGCGTCGGTAAAGCGTCGCTAATTTTCGACGCTTTTGGAAGCGCCGGAAAATATTTTCTCCACTGTAGCATAGGCGACGCTTTACCGACGCTTAAGAAAGCGTCGGGATGGTTTTTAGCTATGCTTAAAAGCGTCGCTAAAGGCCAAAAAACATGTCCTTAATGCCCAATATTCTTGTAGTGCGGATTCTTGGGGGTAAAACGAGATCGATTGGAGATCCAAATCCTATAATCATAGTGCAAATCTAAACTTTGTCCATATCTGCTATAGAAATCCTAATTTTACTGTGTTTCAAACTCCTCCTTACCTTTCATGGGTACATCTATCAAAACCGTCGGATTAAGGAGTGTCGTACCTTGTGGGACGATTTATTTTTTTTATTTTTTTAATTTTTTTTGGTTCTCCATATAGAAACATGACAAGGGCGAGCCAAGTCTGATTCAATATTTGATAAATCATGCTTGAACGCAAAACTAAATCCGAATTAATTTCAAGCTAAATCAAAAACAAAATGATCGGGTTTGATCAAGCTCGGTGCAATATGATTCGAATATATTTATATTATGTATATATTATATGATAATTGATCATTGGAACAAGGCTTTATTTAGTATCTTTATTCTTTTCTTACATCAAATCGATTAAATGTTAAAAGAGGCTTGGACCAAGCTTGAATTAAACTTAAAAATCAAACTTTTGTCAAAGCTTGAAGCTTGAATTGATCTCGAGCCAATTTAGAATCACCGATCTTATCAATTAAACCTGGCATAATTACGAACAAATCGAGCTTGATCTTGAAATTTAAGATCAAATTAATTTCAAACCAAGCTTGATCAGGTTCAAGCTCAATCATCTCAATGAGACTCCTAGTGTCACCAATTTGTTATGCGCGAGTAGCCGGCATAACGAAGCCACTGTGCTACATCAATATTTTGATAGACCACATGTTAGCTCAGACTCACCAAAAGCATTGATGTAGCGGTAGGTCAATGGCATAGTACAAGCAGGGCAGCTCCGAATTCGGCTTCCAACATTTTGCATACATACCCTTACAACTAAGAAGAAATCCAATTCCCTAGCTAAACAAAGTTCGTTGGATCAAATTCTCCATCTGCCCTCTCGCCAACTCCAGGTGCCAGCACCTCCTTTTATTTTTTTGTCAAAATAGAGAAAAACCATGGAATCACTAGGAATGGGATATTCTTTGGAGCGATTTTCCATACGGGTCAATAGATACGGAACAATTATTTATTATTATTTTTTGATGATAAAGGGCGGAGATGTGGTATAATTATAATTTATGGTTATGTTTCTCCTTATCTTTCTCTTCTTTTGAGTTTTTTTTGTGCTAAGACAAATATTTCGTACATTACGAATACAAATCCACCCAATAAAGTCAAAAAAAAAAAAAAGGTCACAAGGTGCCCAAAGCAACTCCCCCTCTCTGGCCTACATGATGCCTCTAGAATGACTGACAACGTAAGTAGCCATCTAATCCGCAGCCCCGTTAGTCCCTCTAAATACATGCTGGGCCTTAAAGGCCACTCTATCTCTTACCATCATCATCCTTTTCCCTTTTTTTTTTCCTCTGTATTTAGGTTGGTGGGATTTGGTAGAGAGACAGACTATGATCCTTAGATACGTTAAGAATTTGAGAAGCGCGCTCATTGGAGTCAATTTCAAGATGTTTAGGAAACTTTTATGATGGATGGTGTAATGATAAATGCATTTTGTGCCGTAACCTGCCAACTTAACACAACTAAACGCCGTTCAAGCGGCATCGGTTAGTAAAATCTAAGCGACGGCAACGTGCATGTCTATCAGTAGGCTTGCGAGTGCGTAACAGAACGAGCAATCTCTCATTTATCATGCATTATGGCTGGATTCTGCAGTCTGCCCCCACAACATCCAAATCACCTCATAAGATAACACAATCTCATGAGACCTGCATATTTATATCACCTTATAAGATAAACACAATCTCCACCAAAGTATGGTAATGACCGGTGGGCCAAGCTTTACCCAAGCAAGCAGTGGCTACTTTCTTCGAAGGCCTTCTGACTCCCTACCTGATTGCTGGAAAAGAAAGTTGTATGATCATGACTAGCTCATTATGCCTAGATTAGCCAGTTTCATGCCTCATCTCCGCAAGTTTTGCTTTCATCATCCAAAGAGAGTACTAATGTTCCAGATTTAGGATCTATCCAGCACCAGATTTAGGAGTGCTAATGAGTTGCAAACGAGGATGTTAAAGCCAGCACCAGATTTAGGAGCACGGGCGTGGATCTATCCGTCTTCTTGGAGGATCTTACCGAGCTTGAATATGCTCGTGTTGGTGTACGCAGAGAGGAGGCCTACCATGGCGACTTCATCAAGCTAACCACGCCGAGACAAAGCACGCACAATAAGTCCGATGCTCCACGATGGCATTTTATCGAACAATTCCCGCACATATGCTGTGGAGACGATAATGCTGGAGCTGCGGCCGCCATACCTAAGGGCAAGTGCAAGAGCAAGGGAGCAAAAGCAGGCCTCAAAGGAAGATGCCTGAGTTTATTCATAACCAATTCTAAAAACACAACAGAAGTGTGGATTGCATATATCATAGGTAGATAGAAGGAGAAGGCTTCAATTGACCTTTCCACCATCCTTAGGGACATAAAAAATCGTCACAACTAAAGAAAGAAACCAGGACCATGGAAGAGAAACCAACAAAATTTAGTAATCCAAAACAAGCTTCAGTCCTCTCTTATTGTCTAACAGTCTAATTCTGAATAATTCAATCACCGATTTTTTTTTTTTTTGACTTATTTGTAACTTGAAACGGCAATGCACACTTCCATCTTTCCTCCAAGCCAACATCCTGCGAGCTATTCTGCGTCTTCGGGCAGTGCAGGCTCATTGATATCGATATCTAGATAACGACGTTCTGCTTTTGGAGCATTCTCTGATGATGAGGAGGGTTGGGTTGCTTTTGTAGCATTCTCTGACGATGAGGAAGTTTGGTTTGCTTTTTTACCATTCTCTGATGACGAGGGTGCAGCAACATTCTCGGGACCCGTCCAATGCTTCCGCATGTGCCCACCAAGAGCCTGCCCCGTTGGGAATACCAGGCCGCAGATCTTGCACCGATGCTCGGAGACTTTCACGGCCGAACCACCACTTTGGCCAATCAAATTACCTTCAGCTTGTGCTAGCTTTGCTTCCTCAACTCCTGCATTGCTCTTGCCTTTGTTGTGGCTCGCTGTATGACCCCCGAGTGCTTGGTGAGTGGAGAATGACTTGTTGCAGGCGGTGCACAAATACTGCTTCTGGTCTCCGGCCAACTCGGTCACTATTTCCAAATCATCTTTCTTCTTCGTTGGCTTCCCGCTTGACATGTCTACTGTTCCATTGCAGTCGATCACCGAATTATTAATGTTTTGGTTCGAGCTCTTTCCAGTCGTATCTGCATCCATTTGTGCAGTAGTGCTGATTTTCAGATCGTCCTCATTGCTCATCGGTTTTGAATTATATGGTACAGAGTTCCTATTTTGTTGCTGCCTTGCTGGGGTTGAATCCAGAGAGAAACCCCCATTGGCCAAAAACATAAGATTCTTGGCAGCATTGATCAATGGATCCTCCAACTCTTCTTCCGTCCTGGGATTGGCAGCTGCTTTGGCTTTCCTATGTCTCTTTGCGATCACGGACGACTTCAATGGTGGCAAAAATATATTGGAGCTTTTGAAATCAGCAGCTGGTATTGGCACCAGCGTGTGCACTTCAGGTGGCGGAGTCAATCCTCTCCAGTTTCTCTCATGACTTCTCATATGACCATACAATGCCTTCATCGATGGAAAGTTTTTCCCACAAAGCCTGCAAGCGGCATCATCATCCATATGTTTCCTTTTTCCGAGATTATGAGAGACTGCTTTAAGATCTGCAACACTCTCTTTAGTGCTTGGAGGAAATCCATCACTAGACTGTTGTTTCGATGCAGCATCAGCCTCTGGGCTTCCAATAATTCCACCTTCTTCAGTGTCACTCCGAGCTTTCACCTGACTATTTAAGGCTGCTAAACTCCGGCCTGAAGATAGAGCATCACACGCCACATCTCCATCGCGATCTTTAATCTTTCGATACTTTAATTTCCTCTGCAGCAGCGCTTTTACTGTCAGCTTTTCAAAATCACTTCCGTCACCCATCTAAGAAGCAAAGAATTGTAAGAAAACGATTTAGTACACCTTTCCCTAGATCATCAGTTTTCAGTACCATGCAGCCACAAATCTAAGAAAGAGTTACAATGACAACTTGCTGTAAAAACAAATCTACAGGAGAGAAACAATATTAGCTTGTAAAAACTGCGAGTAAAAGCAGTGGGCATGTTTGGAATCGCCTGAAAAACAACTCCTGATAGTTTTTTTCGAAATGTTAAAGAGGTTGCTTCTTTGGGTTGATTGAAACTTATGCATGAACACGGAAAATAATGAGTGCGTCTTGCTAAAGAACAAACAAATTGGAGGTTTTGAATGAACTGCGCAAAGTCAAATATAAATCGCCCTTATCATGCACCCAACCAGAACCAAAATAATAAAATAATGGTCTTACCATGTCTTTTATCTACACACGAAGTTTAAGCCTAGCTACGGCAGTGTGATTCAACCTTATTGACACAATTCAACCCTATGGACACCAAATAAACATCGACAATTTGCTACCAAAAAACACCAGACAATTGAAATCATTCAGGAGACCACCTATGGGAGGATGAGACGGAGTTGCCTACGGCTCTCTATGATGTGCTGTTTTTTGAATTTTTTTTTTTGTTATATTCGTACACGGTATGTATGATATTTTTGTTTTAGTACAAAAAAAAAAAAAATCCACTTTGTCAGAAGCATCGAAGTTACAGAAAACTAGGTTTTTTGAGGAAAAAAAGCAATGCCAAACGTAGCAGACCCGATCTTCTTACGCCATGTATTTTAGAGATCTAAAAGGAAAGTTAGAGCAGAGATTACCTCAGTTGCAACTTCTCCACCGGTGGTCTCTTCTTGCAGTCACAAGATAGCTCTTAGGTACGACCTTTATAATCTTCAACCCCCAATCATGACAGGAAACAAAGTGATCTGGTGCCGAGGACAATTAAAAAAACTAGAAGAAGCTCTTCACCTAGCTAAACGATAGCAGCACGGATGAAGAAAGAGAACTTTATAACGTTCTCAAGCCAGAAAGCTCTCTGGGAACGTTCTCGCTCTCACTCCGAGAACAAGATAGAAACGAAAAAAAAAAACAGAGGAGAATCCTTTTGTTTCTGGTTCTTCCTTGACGAGGTAGCAGAAGCTCGAGCTAAGAAACCCTGGCGGTGGGAGAGGTCAAAAAGAGAGCAGAGAAGGAATAAACCAAACCGTATGATCTAAGGGGATATAAAGTCTAGATCTTCGAAGGCGTCGATTTCGGTGAATAAGCGGACTCGGAGTCGAATCTCCTACTCCCGCTAGCTTTTAATAAGTCTTCAAGCGTCCTTTATATGGAAGGTGGCAGTTGGCAAACCGGATTCTTGGGGGTAAAAAGAGATCGACTGAGATCCAAATCCTATAATCATAGTGCAAATCTAAACTTTGTCCATATCTGCTATAGAAATCCTAATTTTACTGTGTTTCAAACTCCTCCTTACCTTTTATGGATACATCCATCAAAACCGTCGGATTAAGGAGTGTCGTACCTTGTGGTACGATTTATTTTTTTATTTTTTTAATTTTTTTTGGTTCTCCATATAGAAACATGACAAGGGCGAGCCAAGTCTGATTCAATATTTGATAAATCATGCTTGAACGCAAAACTGAATCCGAATTAATTTCAAGCTAAGTCAAAAACTAAATGATCGGGTTTGATCAAGCGCGGTGCAATATGACTCGAATATATTTATATTGTGTATATATTATATGATAATTGATCATTGGAACAAGGCTTTATTTAGTATCTTTATTCTTTTCTTACTTCAAATCGATTAAATGTTAAAAGAGGCTTGGACCAAGCTTGAATTAAACTTAAAAATCAAACTTTTATCAAAGCTTGAAGCTTGAATTGATCTCGAGCCAATTTAGAATCATCGATCTTATCAATTAAACCTGGCATAATTACGAATAAATCGAGCTTGATCTTGAAGTTTAAGATCAAATTAATTTCAAACCAAGCTTGATCAGGTTCAAGCTCAATCATCTCAATGAGACTCCTAGTGTCACCAATTTGTTATGCGCGAGTAGCCGGCATAACGAAGCCACTGTGCTATATCAATATTTTGATAAACCACAGGTTAGCTCAGACTCACCAAAAGCATTGATGTAGCGGTGGGTTAATGTTAGAATAAGTGGCTCATATTAAGTGGTATTCTTATTTGAGTGGTACACTGGTATTCTAACGGAGCAGAGCGAAGCGACGGGATATATTTATCTTTGGGATAATTATGTAATATTTTATTTTACCAGGGATGCTGATAGGGATTGGGACTCTAGGGTTAGGGTTTAGCTATAAATATCTTGTAACCTTTGTTATTTGGTGACAGAAGAAAAGTTACGGCCGTTTCGCTCCCGTGGACGTAGGCACATTGCCGAACCACGTAAATCCCTGTGTTCAATTTCTTCTTCCTCTTCCTCTCTCAATTCTGTGCATTGTTCTGTTCGCCGTTTGGATCTTGTATTTTCCGCAACAATTGGTATCAGAGCCTCAGGTGATATTTCCTGCGGCCGTGGGCGGTGTTCTTCCCGTGGGGAGATTAGAGGCGTCTTCTCCCAAGCCGAGAAAACGCAAAAGAAATTTTCCTCCCGTGGGTGGTCTTTTCCGTGCCAGGTTGGTTTCACAGGAGGGGTTGCTTCTTGAAGGCAGCGAAGAAGAGGTCCTTTCGTAGGAGGCTTCACGTAGGGGAAGGGGCTCTGGTGTTTTCTCTTCCCAAGTGCTTCACATGGAGGGAATTTTTTGTTTTGGGGTTTGTATGTTCTCTTCCCAAAACGAGAAGAAGAACAGAGGAAGGAGCGTGAGGGAAAGGAACGACGGCCGTGGGTGCTGTTTCTCTTCTCATTGAGATTTTTGGGCGTTGTCTTCGTCCAAACCAAAATCCCCATCACCGGCGGCTTCCAAGGCAAGAAGAGGAGAGGAGATCCCCTCGGCCGGCCGGACGCGAGAGAGAAGGAGAGGCCGCGCGTTCCGCCGCAACGCCTCCCGTGCTCCCCTGATTTTCTCACCGGCTTCCGCATGGAAGAAAAAAAAAAAAAACTCCCTGTTGCAGTCCACGAGCGAGGAAGAAAAGCCCCCGTGCGCCCGTGTCTGCCAGCGTCCTCCCGTTGCACCACTGCCCGCGCCGCCGTGCACCCGCACCCGTGCCCGTGACTGCGTCGCCTCCGCCGCGCACGTTTACATCCGAAAGAGAAGGAGTCTTTCCCGTGCGCACGTTCTGACCTAGGAGAAGAGGGGCGTTTCTGGTATTTTTATTTTCATCAGATCCTATTTTCTCTAATTTATTTTGCAAAAAGGTAAGATTGTAGGAATGTCTTCTGCAAAGTTCGATGTGATAAAGTTCGATGGAACTGGAAATTTCGGGCTATGGCAGAGGAGGGTGAAGGATCTGTTAGTATCACAGGGTATGGTGAAGGCCTTGTATGGAAAGAAACCAGATGATATGGGTAATGCAGAGTGGAAGGAATTGGAGGCTAAGGCTGTTTCAAATATACGACTTTGTCTGGCTGATGACGTGATGTATCATGTCATGGACGAGGAATCACCGGCAGCAATTTGGTCAAAATTGGAGAGTCGGTACATGTCCAAGTCGTTGACGAACAAGCTCTATCTTAAGCAGAAACTGTACGGTCTTAAGATGACAGAGGGTGCTGATTTAAGCCAACATATCAACGTGTTCAATCAGATTATCAGTGATCTGCAGCGAGTTGATGTGAAGTTCGAAGACGAAGACAAAGCGTTGATGTTATTGCATTCTTTACCCGCTTCTCCTACGTACGAAAATTTGGTTACAACTCTGACGTGGGGAAAGGAGACCCTAGAGTTAGAGGACGTCATTGGAGCCTTGTTAGGTTTTCATCAGAGGAAGAAAGCCAGTGCTGAGAGTTCTCAAGGAGAAGGCTTAGTGGTGAAGGGTAACCAGGAGCGTGGAAGAAGCAACACAAGGAATGGATCAAATCGCAGTAAATCTCGGTCTAAATCTAGAAAAAAGAAGAGCATAACGTGCTACAAGTGTGGAAAACAAGGTCACATAAAGCGGAATTGTCCTGAGAAAAAGAAGGATAAAGATGATGACAGATCTGAAGGGTCCAAGTCTGCAAATATAGTGAAAGAAGACACAGAGAGCAGTGATGGTGATATACTTTCAGTTTCGTCCAGTTCAGATCATCTCGCGGATTCTTGGATTCTAGATTCAGCATGTTCCTATCACATGATGCCCAATAAAGATTGTTTTGATACCTACAGGTTAGTTAATTCTGGTTCTGTTTTGATGGGTAATAATGCATCTTGCAAAGTCATTGGAATAGGAAATATCAGAATTACTATATTTGATGGTGTGGTTAGAACGTTGTGTGATGTTAGACATGTTCCAGATTTGAGGAAGAATCTAATTTCATTGGGTACCTTAGACTCTAACGGGTTTTGTTACAAGTCTCAAGGTAGAGTAATGAAGGTTAGTAGAGGTGCTATGACAGTGATGAAGGGGCAGAAAGTAGCAGGGAACATCTACAGGTTGATAAGGACTACTGTTGTAGGTAGAGTTGCTGCTGCAGAATCTGAGTCTGATAATACAGTCTTGTGGCATATGCGTTTGGGTCATATGAGTGAACGTGGTATGCTGGAACTGCATAAAAGAAATTTCCTGAAGGGTGTTAAAACTTGCAAACTGGATTTCTGCAAGTATTGTGTTCTTAGAAAACAGAACAAGGTTCAATTCAGGACTGCCACGCACAAGACAGAGGGTATTCTTGACTATATTCATACAGATGTTTGGGGACCAGTCAGAGTAGCATCACGGGGTGGACATACATATTTCGTAACTTTTATTGATGATTTCTCGAGAAAGGTCTGGGTGTACTTCATGCAGCACAAGTCAGAAACGTTTGCCAAGTTCAAGTTGTGGAAAGCTGAAGTAGAGAATCAGACAGGGAGAAAGATCAAATGCCTCAGGTCAGACAATGGGACTGAGTACACAGATTCAAAGTTCATTGAGTTTTGTGAGCAGCATGGGATTAAGAGACACTTCACAGTACGCAAGACACCTCAGCAGAACGGTGTGGCGGAAAGGACGAACAGGACTATAGCTGAAAGAGCACGGTGTCTCAGGTTAAATGCAGGGCTTGCAAAGAACTTCTGGGCAGAGGCAGTGAATATGGCATGCTTCTTAATTAACAGGTCACCTAGGGCAGCACTAGATGGTAAGGTTGCAGAGGAGGTATGGACAGGTAATGAGGTAGACTACTCAAGTTTGAGAGTATTTGGATGTCCTGCCTATGTGCATATTCCTAGTGAGGAGAGGTCAAAGCTAGACCCGAAGTCTAGACAGTGTATCTTTCTGGGGTATCAGAAAGGGGTGAAAGGGTACAAGCTTTGGGATTCGAAGGCAAACAAGGTGGTGATCAGCAGAGATGTGGTTTTTGATGAGAAAGCCATATTAAAAAGTACTCAAGAAGAAGAGAAGCAGATGCCAGAAAGTTGCAGCAGCAATAAGCAGGTGGTGCAGGTAGAGTTAGAGAGTTCTGTCAAGGAGAATAATGTTCAGGATACAGAGACTTCTATCTCAGCCGATCAAGAGCAACGTAATATAACCACAGACAGACCCAAGCGTACTATCAAGCCACCAACTAGGTATGGTTTTGAAGATTTGGTTTTCTATGCATTAATCACTAGCAGTGGAGATCCTACTACTTTTCAGGAGGCAGTACACAGCCAGAAGAAGAGTAAATGGATGGGTGCTATGATGGAGGAGATGGAATCTTTGAATAAAAATCAGACATGGAAGTTGGTGGAGCTTCCAAAGGGGAAGAGAGCGATAGGATGCAAGTGGGTGTTCAAGAAAAAGGAAGCAGTATCAGAAAAAGAAGGGGAAAAGTTCAAGGCACGTCTGGTAGCAAAGGGATACTCACAGAGAGCTGGGATTGATTATGATGAGATTTTCTCCCCAGTGGTCAGACACACTTCCATCAGGATAGTGTTGGCATTGGTAGCACATTACAATATGGAGTTAGAGTAGATGGATGTAAAGACAGCTTTTCTTCATGATGAGTTGGAGGAGCAGATTTACATGCAGCAGCCAGAAGGGTTTTCAGAACTTGGACAGGAGCACTTAGTCTGTAAATTAAGGAAGTCACTTTATGGGCTAAAGCAGTCTCCGAGGCAGTGGTACAAGCGTTTTGACTCCTACATGATTCGGATTGGCTACAGAAGATGTGAGTATGACTGTTGTGTTTATGTGAGGAGCCTTGATGATGATTCTTTTATTTTTCTGTTACTGTATGTGGATGATATGCTGATTGCTGCGAAGAGTATAAATGAAGTCAACAAGTTGAAGATTTTGTTGAGTAGAGAGTTTGATATGAAGGATTTGGGCGCGGCCAAGAAGATTCTTGGGATGGAGATTCGCAGGGACAGAGATTCCAGAAAATTGTGGTTATCTCAGGATAGTTATATACAAAAGGTGTTGGAGAGGTTCAGCATGGGTAATGCGAAGCCAGTGAGCACACCTTTAGCGAATCATTTCAGATTGTCTACCTCACAGTGCCCAAAGACAGAAAAAGAAATTGAAGACATGTCAAAGGTTCCATATGCTAGTGCAGTGGGGTGTCTGATGTATGCTATGGTTTGTACTAGGCCGGATTTGGCGCATGCAGTTAGTGCAGTGAGCAAGTTTATGGCGAATCCAGGGAGACAGCATTGGGATGCAGTCAAGTGGATTTTCAGATACTTGAGGAGTACTACAGACCATGGTATCATGTTTGTCAGACAGCAAGATGATCCTTCAGTCGTGGGGTATGTTGATGCAGATTATGCAGGGGACTTGGATGACAGGAGGTCGACTACAGGCTATGTATTTACTCTTGCACGAGGGCCTATCAGTTGGAGGTCCATGGTACAGTCTCTAGTTGCACTATCTACGACTGAGTCAGAGTATATGGCAGTGGCTGAGGCTGCCAAGGAAGCATTGTGGTTAACGGGATTAGTCAAGGAGCTGGGTGTTCAGCAAGGTAGAGTTCAGTTGCATTGTGACAGTCAGAGTGCGATCTATTTGGCAAAAAACCAGGTGTATCATGCGAGAACCAAGCACATAGATGTGAGGTATCACAAGATCAGGGAGTTGGTTTCTTCCGGTGATATATTGCTTGAGAAAGTTCACACTTCTGAAAATGCAGCAGACATGTTGACAAAATCCGTTACTGCAGACAAGTTCAAGCATTGCTTGGACTTGGTTAACATCTCTAGGTGCTAGAGAGGATGTGTTCCAACCTATCAGCGTCAGGTGGTGTCCCAGGTTATTTTTCTCCTAAGGGGTGAATATTCGCCAAGGTAGAGATTGTTAGAATAAGTGGCTCATATTAAGTGGTATTCTTATTTGAGTGGTACACTGGTATTCTAACGGAGCGGAGCGAAGCGACGGGATATATTTATCTTTGGGATAATTATGTAATATTTTATTTTACCAGGGATGCTGATAGGGATTGGGACTCTAGGGTTAGGGTTTAGCTATAAATATCTTGTAACCCTTGTTATTTGGTGACAGAAGAAAAGTTACGGCCGTTTCGCTCCCGTGGACGTAGGCACATTGTCGAACCACGTAAATCCTTGTGTTCAATTTCTTCTTCCTCTTCCTCTCTCAATTCTGTGCATTGTTCTGTTCGCCGTTTGGATCCTGTATTTTCCGCAACAGTTAATGGCATAATACAAGCAGGGCAGCTCCCAATTCGGCTTCCAACATTTTGCATACATACCCTTACAACTAAGAAGAAATCCAATTCCCTAGCTAAACAAAATTCGTTGGATCAAATTCTCCATCGGCCCTCTCGCCAACTCCAGGTGTCAGCTCCTCCTTTTTTTTTTTTTTGTCGAAATAGAGAAAAACCATAGAATCACTAGGAATGGGATATTCTTTGGAGCGATTTTCCATACAGGTCAATAGATACGGAATAATTATTTATTATTATTTTTTGATGATAAAGGGCGGAGATGTGGTATAATTATAATTTATGGTTATATTTCTCCGTATCTTTCTCTTCTTTTGAGTTTTTTTTTGCTAAGACAAATATTTCGTACATTACGAATACAAATCCACCCAATAAAATCAAAAAAAAAGGTCACAAAGTGCCCAAAGCAACTCTTCCTCTCTGGCCTACACGATGCCTCCAGAATGACTGACAACGCAGGTAGCCATCTAATCCACAGCCTCGTTAGTCCCTCTAAATACATGTTTGGCCTTAAAGGCCACACTATCTCTCACCATCATCATCCTTTTCCCTTTTTTCTTTTCTCTGTATTTAGGTTGGTGGGATTTGGTAGAGAGACAGACTATGATCCTTAGATAGGTTAAGAATTTGAGAAGCGCGCTCATTGGAGTCAATTTCAAGATGTTTAGGAAACTTTTATGATGGATGGTGTAATGATAAATGCATTTTGTGCCGTAACCTACTGTCACGCCCCGAATCCGAACTTAGGCCCGGGACGCGCCAGACGCCGCACACCCGCACGGCGGACCGCACGGGCGTGCAAGGCTGAATAATCAGACACTCAAGTCACAACATCAGATCACAATATCAATACTAAAAATCTATCATTTATGATAATCAAATCAATAATTCAATTTCAAATGTCTCAAATAAAGTTGGTAACATTTATTTACAAGATCAATTACTTATGACAAAATAAATCTAAATCTATCTATGTCCAATGTCATAAGTCCTCTCCTCCCGAATCCCCCATCAATCATCTCCTGCAATTATGTCAAAAACAGGTATGAGCTACAACAGCTCAGTAGGTAACAACATGCATAAAGTCACGATAATATGTATTAAAGCATATGCAATATAACTACAGGTCATGTGCACAAATAAATATGATGATCCGCAAACCAATCCGATACTCAAGTAATATATATATGTATACCATCTTAGTCTATCATATCACGCATAACATAATCCACATATCTACCGCATGACTACGGCCACATCACCCAGTGGCATGGTTACACCGAAGTGTCAACACTCTGCTCCAAATGGAGCCCTGCACCGCAGTGCTGCACCCCAGGGTGCCCCAATCTCTGCTCCTCAGAGCATGCTCCGCAGAGCCAAAACACTCCATAGTGCCGGAACTAGCTCCTCATACAAGTCGACAGGGCCAACGTTTCCACCCCATTGGCGGGAATCCTAGACAATAGTCACGCGGTCTCCAAAATCACATCCACAAATTCCAACAATCAAACTTAATATAAACATAAGTTTTCAAAACCAATATATATGCATAATAGATTTTCAGATGATCGATTTACAGTCAAAAACATGCTTCTAAATGGTAAGACTGCCAAGAATATAAAACATATCAATATGCTGGAAATAATCACACATATGCATAGTACATGTAAATCATACTTTAAGCAAGGTTACCTACCTGGGTTCGCTTAAAAATCCCTGCCACTAATATCACGAACCCCTGATTAAAACACAAACATTAATTATTTAATTAACTAAGAAACATAATTTAAACTATTCCCAATCCCTTAAATTTCTAAGTTCATGGATCTAAGAATGGGCCCCTAAGATCAAACATAGACCCAAAAATCAGGATCCTTTAAACCCAAGTCAATTGTGGCCCAAACAGATTAGGCCCAATTGAACCAAACCGGCTAACAGGTCCGAATCAGATTTCGGGCCCAACCCAAACCAGCCCACAGATCCAATGAGGTTCAACTCAGCCCAACACAGATTCCCCAACCCAACCCAAACCAGATTTGATCAGACCAGATTAGATCAAATCCTGATGAATCAGTTTATACTCACACCAGGCTAACCCAAATTCCTGACTCAGGTTCAGACCCTAACCAAAACCCATTCACTCCAACTCGGATCAAACCCTATTCACAGCATAGGTGAAACTTGTTCACAGTTTGAACCCGGTCCAAGATCTGGTTCACAAATCAAGCACGGAAATCGATGCAAGGAAAAACACCCAGCCGGAAGAAGAAGAAGAAGAAGAAGAAGAAGAAAAAGAAGGAGAAGAGGAAGAAGAAGGAGAAGAAGAAGAAGAAAGGAAAAAGGGGGGTGGCTGGTGGCTCCGGCCGGCCCTCGGCGGCCGACCGTGGCCCTCGGCGGCGGCGCTCGGCCAGCCGCCGTCGGCCATCCCACTGTCACAAACCGAACGGAGGAAGAAAAAGAAAAGAAGGGGAGGAAGAAAGGGAGGAAAGAGAGGGACCGGGGCTGGGAAGCCCGGCTCCCGTTCGCCCACCTCCGGCCGAACTCGTTTCGGCCGGATTGACCCCGGCCGGCCACCGTCGGCCGGCTGCATCTCACAAATCTTCCCCGAAACAGGGGAAGTGCAACCGGTAACATCACTCAATCCTCCCCCCCTTAAATCCAAAAAAGAAACAAATAGATGGTTGTCTTCCTCACCTCCGGTCGTCGACGATGAACCCCGGCGGCGTTGGCAGCTCCGGCGACGACTACGGCTCCGGCGATAGTCTCAAGAAGAGGGAAAAAATGAAGGGAAAGCTTCAAAATTTCAGAGGAATGGGGGAGGGATCGGGCTGCTCTGAGGGTTTCCTAACCCTCTTCACGAAGAGAGAGAGGGGAAGAGAGGGGGCTTGCGGAGATCACGCTGGCCGTTCGGCCGGCGTGTTCATCGTGGGAAGACCACGATGAACAGACTGAAGTCGGCATCCATTGCCGACTTCAGTTCATTGGGCCCAAGAATGGGCCCAATTTCAGGTCCTTACACTCTAACCAACTAAAAAAAAATTTCGTCCTCGAAATTAAAAACATACCTCAATCCGAGAACAAGGCAGGAAACTTCTCTCTCATCTCCTCCTCCAGCTCCCAAGTAGCTTCTCTCTTACTGTGATTGCTCCACTGCACCTTTACATAAGGAATCGTGCGCCTCCTCAAAACTTGGTCCTTCCTATTTACCACACGTAGTAAGTTCTTTTGATCTCTTTCAAAAGAATTCCAAACTCCCAACCTTGGATTAAAATGCCATAATTATATCCCAAAGAAATTAATTTCTCTTGATTCTACATAGAGATCATAATTGGCTTAATAGAAATAGGAGAAATCTTTAGTATCAAATACTCTTAATATTCTATAATCATTTTTCTTTTCTTTCTCCCACATCATTCCAACAAATAAGAGATCCATGTTAAAACATTCCAAGTCTAAGACCAACCAAGGAATCATCAATCGTAAATGCTAAATTTAACATGCCCAAGATTCTCCCAAAAGTTGTCAACAATAGAAGATCCACTGGTGAAAATTACATAGCTACCTTTAGATCATCCATAGAATCAACAACATTCTCCTGAAACTAACTCAAGTATTTCATCATAATGCCTTTTAGATCAAATATTAATGATCTTAACCAGTTTCAAAATAAGTCAAACCACCAGACTTCCGCTGCACACTCTGATTTAATTCATTTAATTCTCTAAAGTCACAAATGATTTCTGACTAAAGTATCACTTTGCATTAAGACTAAAAAAACTCCAAATTTCAAATTTCCAAGTAGAACTAGAGCAAAACCTCTAGATCTTTTTGTCCTCAATTTATATAGAGTATACTTACCATAACTAACCCCCAATCCTTTAGTCAAGTTTAAGGTCACTACGTGATCTCCACAACTTTCTTAGAATCCAAAAATATCTAGGTTTAATTTAAAGGGGTAATTCTTGTATTCCTTTAGCAATTTAATCAGAAAATCTACATTGATTTTCCTTCCAACAGAATTTACTTCAAATTCAATGGGTTAGAACTGTTGAGCCAATATCACTATGAGTAGGAATTAACCCTATCAACCTCCAAATTCTTTTTCACCAAAATTCTTAATGTCTATGATCAATGCTACACATAATAACTCACATAAGCATCTCAAAATCGAAATTTCTACTCAATTTTGTATTTTACAATGACAAAAATTTCTAGTTAGATCATAAACCGAGACTTGAGTTCAAATTAACCCATCCAATAGTCTCCAACAATTATAAGAAAAATTCAATAGCCCAATCTGAATATACAAATTCAAGTAATTAGAATTCTCCACCAATTTGCTTACTAGCCCTAAAAATTTAACCCACCAATAGAAATACATCTATTTAAAATATCCAAACATGTCAATACCAAATATAATTTCATATACAGATTTAACCTCGAAGAACAATTTGCTTTAATATTATGAAAAATCGTTCTTAGCTCACTCCAATGCTATAATAAATCCATGCACAAACTCTACTCTAATAATTACCAACAAAACCAAAAGTACTATTACATCTGCACCCATATCATGTTTGAACTTTCAGATCACTTACACAACATCTAAACATGATATAACTAATATGCCAAGGCTAACCTTCCTATACATGCCTTAGGTCTACCCTCTCTTATCATGATCAAAGACAATTTATACTTTTCTTCCACACTCATCGAAAACCAAATCCGATGCATACATTTTATCATAATGCCCAGTGATCTCACACCTTAAGCACTGAATTTAATTATCATGTCCCAAATGATCATAACCTTAAGCTATGATATATTTCTGTCACGATCCCTAGTGATCTTAAACATATGCTCAGATTCCAACTGGTCACATTTTCCAATAAGCTTAAACCTCAAACTTTAATGCCACTAAGGCCACAGTCCCTAGTGGTCTTAAACCTTAGATTATTATATCATTCTTGTTACAATCTCAAGTGATTATAAACCAAATCTCTGATAGTTTTTCTATCATAATTCTCCACTGATACTCACCTGAACATAAACCCTAGGATACCTTAACCTTAAGCTCTGATACCAATAAATCTGTCACGCCCTGAACCCGAACTTAGACCCGGGACGCGCCAGACGCCGCACACCCGCACGGCGGACCGCACGGGCGTGCAAGGCTGAATAATTAGACACTCAAGTCACAACATCAGATCACAATATCAATACTAAAAATCTATCATTTATGATAATCAAATCAATAATTCAATTTCAAATGTCTCAAATAAAGTTGGTAACATTTATTTACAAGATCAATTACTTATGACAAAATGAATCTAAATCTATCTATGTCCAATGTCATAAGTCCTCTCCTCCCGAATCCCCCATCAATCATCTCCTGCAATTATGTCAAAAACAGGTATGAGCTACAACAGCTCAGTAGGTAACAACATGCATAAAGTCACGATAACATGTATTAAAGCATATGCAATATAACTACAGGTCATGTGCACAAATAAATATGATGATCCGCAAACCAATCCGATACTCAAGTAATATATATATGTATACCATCTTAGTCTATCATATCACGCATAACATAATCCACATATCTACCGCATGACTACGGCCACATCACCCAGTGGCATGGTCACACCGAAGTGTCAACACTCTGCTCCAAATGGAGCCCTACACCGCAGTGCTGCACCCCAGGGTGCCCCAATCTCTGCTCCTCAGAGCATGCTCCGCAGAGCCAAAACACTCCATAGTGCCGGAACTAGCTCCTCATACAAGTCGACAGGGCCAACGTTTCCACCCCATTGGCGGGAATTCTAGACAATAGTCACGCGGTCTCCAAAATCACATCCACAAATTCCAACAATCAAACTTAATATAAACATAAGTTTTCAAAACCAATATATATGCATAATAGATTTTCAGATGATCGATTTACAGTCAAAAACATGCTTCTAAATGATAATACTGCCAAGAATATAAAACATATCAATATGCTGGAAATAATCACACATATGCATAGTACATGTAAATCATACTTTAAGCAAGGTTACCTACCTGGGTTCGCTTAAAAATCCCTGCCACTAATATCACGAACCCCTGATTAAAACACAAACATTAATTATTTAATTAACTAAGAAACATAATTTAAACTATTCCCAATCCCTTAAATTTTCTAACCCTCTTCACGAAGAGAGAGAGGGGAAGAGAGGGGGCTTGCGGAGATCACGCTGGCCGTTCGGCCGGCGTGTTCATCGTGGGAAGACCACGATGAACAGACTGAAGTCGGCATCCATTGCCGACTTCAGTTCATTGGGCCCAAGAATGGGCCCAATTTCAGGTCCTTACACCTACCAACTTAACACAACTAAACTCTGTTCAAGCGGCATCAGTTAGTAAAATCTAAGCGACGGCAACGTGCATGTCTATCAGTAGGCTTGCGAGTGCGTAACAGAACGAACAATCTCTCATTTATCATGCATTATGGCTGGATTCTGCAGTCTGCCCCCACAACATCCAAATCACCTCATAAGATAACACAATCTCATGAGACCTGAATATTTATATCACCTTATAAGATAAACACAATCTCCACCAAAGTATGGTAATGACCAGTGGGCCAAGCTTTACCCAAGCAAGCAGTGGCTACTTTCTTCGAAGACCTTCTGACTCACTACTTGATTGCTGGAAAAGAAAGTTGTATGATCATGACAAGCTCATTATGCCTAGATTAGCCAGTTTTATGCCTCATCTCCACAAGTTTTGCTTTCATCATCCAAAGAGAGTGCTAATGTTCCAGATTTAGGATCCATCCAGCACCAGATTTAGGAGGGCTAATGAGTTGCAAACGAGGATGTTAAAGCCAGCACCAGATTTAGGAGCACGGGCGTGGATCTATCCGTCTTCTTGGAGGATCTTACCGAGCTTGAATATGCTCGTGTTGGTGTACGCAGAGAGGATGCCTACCATGGCGACTTCATCAAGCTAACCACGCCGAGACAAAGCACGCACAATTAGTCCGATGCTCCACGATGGCATTTTATCGAACAATTCCCGCACAGACGCTGTGGAGACGATAATGTTGGAGCGGCGGCCGCCATACCTAAGGGCAAGTGCAAGAGCAAGAAAGCAAAAGCAGGCCTCAAAGGAATATGCCTGAGTTTATTCATAACCAATTCTAAAAACACAACAGAAGTGTGGATTGCATATATCATAGGTAGATAGAAGGAGAAGGCTTCAATTGACCTTTCCACCATCCTTAGGGACATAAAAAATCGTCACAACTAAAGAAAGAAACCAGGACCATGGAAGAGAAACCAACAAAATTTAGTAATCCAAAACAAGCTTCAGTCCTCTCTTATTGTCTAACAGTCTAATTCTGAATAATTCAATCACAGATTTTTTTTTTTTTGACTTATTTGTAACTTGAAACCGCAATGCACACTTCCATCTTTCCTCCAAGCCCACGTCCTGCGAGCTATCCGGCGTCTTCGGGCGGTGCAGGCTCATTGATATCGATATCTAGATAACGATGTTCTGCTTTTGGAGCATTCTCCGATGGTGAGGAGGGTTGGGTTGCTTTTGTAGCATTCTCTGACGATGAGGAAGTTTGGTTTGCTTTTTTACCATTCTTTGATGACGAGGGTGCAGCAACATTCTCGGGACCCGTCCAATGCTTCCGCATGTGCCCACCAAGAGCCTGCCCCGTTGGGAATACCAGGCTGCAGATCTTGCACCGATGCTCGGAGACTTTCATGGCCGAACCACCACTTTGGCCAATCAAATTACCTTCAGCTTGTGCTAGCTTTGCTTCCTCAACTCCTGCATTGCTCTTGCCTTTGTTGTGGCTCGCTGTATGACCCCCGAGTGCTTGGTGAGTGGAGAATGACTTGTTGCAGGCGGTGCACAAATACTGCTTCTGGTCTCCGGCCAACTCGGTCACTATTTCCAAATCATCTTTCTTCTTCGTTGGCTTCCCGCTTGACATGTCTACTGTTCCATTGCAGTCGATCACCGAATTATTAATGTTTTGGTTCGAGCTCTTTCCAGTCGTATCTGCATCCATTTGTGCAGTAGTGCTGATTTTCAGATCGTCCTCATTGCTCATCGGTTTTGAATTATATGGTACAGAGTTCCTATTTTGTTGCTGCCTTGCTGGGGTTGAATCCAGAGAGAAACCCCCATTGGCCAAAAACATAAGATTCTTGGCAGCATTGATCAATGGATCCTCCAACTCTTCTTCCGTCCTGGGATTGGCAGCTGCTTTGGCTTTCCTATGTCTCTTTGCGATCACGGACGACTTCAATGGTGGCAAAAATATATTGGAGCTTTTGAAATCAGCAGCTGGTATTGGCACCAGCGTGTGCACTTCAGATGGCGGAGTCAGTCCTCGCCAGTTTCTCTCATGGCTTCTCATATGACCATACAATGCCTTCATCGATGGAAAGTTTTTCCCACAAAGCCTGCAAGTGGCATCATCATCCATATGTTTCCTTTTTCCGAGATTATGAGAGACTGCTTTATGATCTGCAACACTCTCTTTAGTGCTTGGAGGAAATCCATCACTAGACTGTTGTTTCGATGCAGCATCAGCCTCTGGGCTTCCAATAATTCCACCTTCTTCAGTGTCACTCCGAGCTTTCACCTGACTATTTAAGGCTGCTAAACTCCGGCCTGAAGATAGAGCATAACACGCCACATCTCCATCGCGGTCTTTAATCTTTCGATACTTTAATTTCCTCCGCAGCAGCGCTTTTACTGTCAGCTTTTCAAAATCACTTCCGTCACCCATCTAAGAAGCAAAGAATTGTAAGAAAACGATTTAGTACACCTTTCCCTAGATCATCAGTTTTCAGTACCATGCAGCCACAAATCTAAGAAAGAGTTACAATAACAACTTGCTATGAAAACAAATCTACAGGAGAGAAACAATATTAGCTTGTAAAAACTGCGAGTAAAAGCAGTGGGCATGTTTGGAATTGCTTGAAAATTAAACAACTCCTGATGGTTTTTTTTTTTTGAAATGTTAAGAGGTTGCTCCTTTGGGTTGATCTAAACTTATGCATGAAACACGAAAAATAATGAGTGCGTCTTGCTAAGGAACAAACAAATTGGAGGTTTTGAATGAACTGCACAAAGTGAAATTTAAATCAACCTTATCATGCACCCAATTACCAGAACCAAAATAATAAAATAACGGTCTTACCGCGTCTTTTACCTACACAAGAAGTTTAAGCCTAGCTACAGCAGTGTGATTCAACCTTATTGACACAATTCAACCCTATGGACACCAAAAAAACAATGACAATCTGCTACCAAAAAACACCAGACAACTGAAAAAGCGCTTTCTAAAGCACTTTCTCAGAAGCATCGAAGTTACAGAAAACTAGGTTTTTTGAGGAAAAAAAGCAATGCCAAACGTAGCAGACCCGATCTTCTTACGCCATGTATTTTAGAGATCTAAAAGGAAAGTTAGAGCAGAGATTACCTCAGTTGCAACTTCTCCACCGGTGGTCTCTTCTTGCAGTCACAAGATAGCTCTTAGGTACGACCTTTATAATCTTCCACTCCAAAATCATGACAGGAAACCAAGTGATCTGGTGTTAGAGGACAATTAAACAAACTAGAAGAAGATCTTCACGTAGCTCAATGATAGCAGCACGGATGGAGAAAGAGAAAACTTTATAACGTTCTCAAGCCAGAAAGCTACCTGGGAACGTTTCGCTCTCACTCCGAGAACAGGATAGAAACGAAAAAAAAAACAGAGGAGAATAATCCTTTTGTTTCTGGTTCTTCCTTGACGAGGTAGCAGAAGCTCGAGCTAAGAAACTCTGGCAGTGGAGAGGTCAAAAAAATAAACCAAACCGTATGATCCAAGGGGATATAAAGTTCTGATCTCCGAAGGCGTCGATTTCGGGGAATAAGCGGACTCGGAGTCGAATCTCCTACTCCTCCTAGCTTTTGATAAGTCTCCAAGCGTCCTTTATATGGAAGGTAGTTGGCAAACCGGATTCTTGGGGGTAAAAAAAGATCGACTGGAGATCCAAATCCTATAATCATAGTGCAAATCTAAACTTTGACCATATCTGCTATAGAAGTCCTAATTTTACTGTGTTTCAAACTCTTCCTTACCTTTTATGGATACATCTATCAAAACCGTCGGATTAAGGAGTGCCGTACCTTGTGGGACGAATTATTTTTTTATTTTTTATTTTTTTTTTGGTTCTCCATATAGAAACAGGACAAGGGCGAGCCAAGTCTGATACAATGTTTGGTAAATAATGCTTTAACGCAAAACTGGCTCCAAATTAATTTCCAGCCAAGTCAAAAACAAAATGATTAGGTTTGATGAAGCTCGGTGCAATATGACTTGAATATATTTATATTATGTATATATTATATGATAATTGATCATTGGAACAAGGCTTTGTTTAGCATCTTTATTCTTTTCTTACTTCAAAATGATTAAATGTTAAAATAGGCTTGAACCAAGCTTGAATTAAACTTAAAAATTAAACTTTTACCAAAGCTTGAAGCTTGAATTGATCTCAAGCCAATTTAGAATTATCGATCTTATCAAGTAAGCCCAGCATAATCATGAACAAATCAAGCTTGATCTTAAAGTTTAAGATCAAATTAATTTCAAACCAAGCCTTATCAGGTCCAAGCTCAATCATCTCAATTATACTCCTAGTGTCACCAATTTGTTATGCGCGACTAACCTGCATAACGGAGCCACTTTGCTACATCAACATTTTGGTGGACCACAGGTTAGCTCGGACTCACCAAAAGCATTGATATAGCGGCAGGTCAATGGCACGGTACAAGCATAGCAGCTCCCAATTTAACTTCCAACATTTTTGCATACATACCCTTACAACTAAGAAGAAATCCAATTCCCTAGCTAAACAAAGTTCATTGGATCAAATTCTCGATTGGCCCTCACGCCAACTCCAGGCGCAAGCTCCTCCTTTCTTTGAGATAGAGATAAACCATAGAATCACTAGGAATGGGATCTTCTTCAGAGCGATTTTCCATACGGATCAATAGATGCAGAATAATTATTATTATTATTTTTTGATGATAAAGGTTATGCTTCTTCTTATCTTTCTCTTCTCTTAAGAATTTTTTTTTTTTACTAAGACAGGTATTTCATATATTACAAGTACGAATACACTCAATAAGGTCAGAAAACAAAAGGTCACAAAGTGCCTGAGACAACTCTCCCTCCCCGGCCCACATGGTGCCTCCAAAATAACTGGTTACATAGGCAGCCACCTAATTCGCAGCCCGTTAGCCTCTCTAAATACATGTTTGGCCTAAAAAGCCACCCTATTTCTCACAATCAATATCTTTTTTTTTCTTTTTTTTTTCCTTTGTATTTAGGTTGGTGGGATTTGGTAGAGGGACATACTATGATCCTTGGATGGGTTAAGATTTTGGAAGCGCGCTCATCAGAGTAAATTTCAAGATGTTTAGGAAACTATTATGATAGATGGTGTAATGATAAATGCATTTTGTGTTGTAACCTACCAACGCAATACAACTAAACGCTGTTCAAGCAACATTGGTCAGTAAAATCTAAGCGACGGCAATTCTGCAGTCTGCCTCCACAACGTCCAAATCACCTCATAAGATAACGCAATTTCATAAGACCTGCATATTTATATCACCTCATAAGATAAACACAATCTCCACCAGAGTATGGTAATGCCCAGTGGGCTAGCGTTACCCAAGCAAGCAGTGGCTACTTTCTTCGAAGGCCTTCTGACTCCCCACTTGATTGCTGGAAAAGAAAGTTGTATGAAAAATATGATCATGAAAAGCTCATTATGCCTAGATTAGCCAGTTTTATGCCTCATCTCCACAAGTTTTACTTTCATCATCCAAAGAGAGTGCTAATGTTCCAGGATTTGAGATATGAGCAGCAGGATGAGAGGTAGCGACAATTGCAGGCAATGATGAGAGTTTTATACATGGATAATTAAGACACTGGGAAAAAAGCATGGCCAGCATAGAGATCACAGTGCTGAAATAGAACACAAAGATTCAGAAGCCTACCAGGAATTAGTTCCATTCCATTCAAGTAACATACTCGGGCTTGTTGCTTTATCTTTCACTGATATTTTAATTCCCTTTGGCTGGCTAATTAACCAAATTAAGAGAGGGAGACCAGCAAAGAAAAACCCAACATACAAGTCCTTTATAATCTTTGGTAAATTATAGCACGACATCATGACGGTACTAGTATGTTCAGTAAACCAACTTTGCCCACTTTCAGATGAATGGCGGAAGGAATTCCAATTCAAGAACCCTGCAGGCTGCAGTAATGATAAACAATGGTAGATATTTAACCTAACGAATATTGTACCGATTCCCACATGCTATGCATCTTGATAGCTTTCATCAGCCACAAACCCCTGTTCACATATTTTATAATTAGAATTTTTTTACATAAATATCAAATTTTATATAAATATCCTCTTAAAATTGATATTTGCATGTATATCCTCGTAAAATATTTGTTTTACTATTCTATCCAATTTTTATCCTTATCATATATACCCACATCATCCAACGCCAATAAAAATTAATGGTTTTAAATTAAAATGATTAAATATTCTTAATACGTAGATGTGCAAAAAAAATTATCAGACGATCGCGATTGAAATCAAAAAAATAATTTCAAAATTTTATTTTATTTTTAATTAAAATAAATATAGTTTTTATTAATGGTGTTAGAAAAACTGTCATAGAGGTATTTGTGTGTGTAAAAAAAGTGTTTTATGAAAGTATAGAAATAAATATAAATTTTAAAAGGTATTCACTCAAATTTGAATTTTTAAAAAAATATTCATACAAAAAAACCCTTATAATTATCACTTTAGGAAACTGTTTTTCTCTATTTTTTATCTGATTCTAATATAATCCTATTAATGTTTTCTTCCCTTTAAAGCTTTCCCCACGTTCAGCACCCAATATAATTGCCAGTCTCCGGATCTTTCTCTCACTCCTGCCCCACCCTCCGGTCCCTTTTTTTCCATATTTGTTCACTTCCCATATCCTTTAATATTTGTACTACGCTCCTTTTCTTATATGGATAAGGCAGAGTTAGAAAGATTGCAGTTACATATACTGATGTCTCTGTAACAATCTTTGATTCTTAACAATGTCCTCGTTAAAGCTAAAACAAATACAAAACTCACCCCATGGAATCCCCATCCTTCAGGCAGTCGATGAAGAGATTGCACTGTTTTAGAGGACTATATAGAGCGCAATGCTGTAAATCAACTAAACCTTATGACCAGATCTAATTTAACCAAACAGAAATTTTCATGGTAATCCAATAATCTACGACCGTATTTAATCAATAAAACTAATGCAATCTACAAAATCAGAGCAAATAAAACAAAAGAAATACCAAGAAGACTCGAGTTGAGTCATGAAAATAGCTAGTTCAAAGACATACTTAACGCTTTTGACGCCAAGAAATACCTGCACCACATGTCAGGTGTACTTAGTATAGA
Source organism: Phoenix dactylifera (assembly GCF_009389715.1). Taxonomy (NCBI): domain Eukaryota; kingdom Viridiplantae; phylum Streptophyta; class Magnoliopsida; order Arecales; family Arecaceae; genus Phoenix; species Phoenix dactylifera. The sequence goes on along the minus strand of NC_052398.1, from coordinate 3,700,807 downwards.
ACAAAACCAACACAAAATTCATATAGGTCACAGTGATCCAATTCCACAGTGGTATACAGAAACAAGCATGCAATGCCAAACTTCTTATCATCTGGCAAAGCCATCTCAAGCATCGTAAGATAAAAGGCTAGACTGTCTTGGTTCTCACAACATGATGTTCTTTTACCTCGCAATTTTGTTTCCAGATTGGAAGATGTCAGCCCATGGCATACTTCTGGGTCCATGCTCTGGCCGTCTCCTCATAGCGGGACCTTTGTGTCTTGTAGATGTGGGCAATCTCAGGGACAAGAGGGTCATCAGGGTTGGGATCTGTGAGGAGAGAGCAGATAGATAAGAGAACCTTTGATATGGTCAGGGCTGGGCTCCACTGTTCCTTCAGGATGTCAAGGCAGATGCTGCCATTGGAGTTGATGTTTGGGTGATAAACCTTCACAGCCCGATACAGAAAGTCAAAATCTTAACATCAAGAATGCAGAATATCTTCTTCAGAGAGATGCAAACAGATAGCAGATCATATGTACTAATATAATGTATAAAGACATTCTAGCAATTATCATCCATACTCTGAAAGAGGCTAGAATTTAACAAAGATTACCATCTGGTAGCTGAAGTTTCAGTTTATTCCTCAATCAAATGGACAATAGTTTAGCTGAGAAATTTTTATAAACTCCATCCATCACCGAGAACATGATCCACTTTTTACGCACTTAGAAAATTGTGATTCATTGCAAGCAAAACGTGGACAAACATGACTTGGAGTATGCCACTTATTGCAGCAATCTCGTTACATTATTTATGTGAGACTGTTTCAAAGTTAACCAAGAATAAAGTGTCATTCCCATCCCCAGCATCAAGTCTTTGACGTGCAATAATTCTAGTTAGTGTACGAAAGAAAAGATATTAATTTCATGCAATACAGATCCCCAGGTAAACTCTGAGGTAAGTAGCTTAGTATCATCAATTTCTCAATTTAATAATGATAAAGTGAGTTGATCATCAACTTAACCTATAGGTCATCTAGAATCCTGGTGATGTTGAGAAACAAGCACCTTATGAATTTTTAAGGTGACCATTAAAGAGCCTAAGGGCCTTGGATTTTAAGTACTGTTAAGTATCCATTTTCAAAAGAAAACTTGGACCTAACAATAATCAATAAAAGATAAAAGTTATTCCAAAATTCAGAAGTGGCAGGTCATGCATCAGTTTTACTTTGCTCTAACAAAATACACCACAATAAGTGAATGCTGTTGAGAAATAATTAGTCAGAAGGAAAATATGATAGCACCTGATGCAGGCTATTTGCCAGCATAGCCAACCAATAAGTGGTAATTCTCTTGTGGGGATACCAGACTGGACAATTTCTCTTAACATTTAGTTGTAGAAGGTAACAAGGAAAATTAAAATTTAGCATAATTGTATCGAATTTGAAATATCAATATTTGTTTACAATGATGATGTACTAAATTTGGTGAAACCTATTAAGTAAGATTTATGTATCATAACTCTTTCACAGATGCTAAATTGAGTAGCAGTTAGCCAACAAATAAGCATATGTGTGTGCATGCATGCATTATTAAACAAAACTACACAACACTGCCATCAATGTTTTAAAGGACTCTAGGCAGTAAAAGGGCAGCTAGGTGGCCACCTAGTACCTAGGCACCAAGCATACTCCTAGAAGCCAAGGCAGCCCAAAAATAATAAACTAGAAAAATAATAATTACAAAGAGAATCTAAAGAGACATAACGAAACCGAGACATATCACATCGACTAAGACATGTTATAAGTTACTGGGAAGTATCAACTTGACAACATTTGATACTAGTTCATGTATCGGGTGGTTCATCCCCCATACTCAAAGATGATGCAATATATAAAGGTAAGAATCTAGACCGGCCTTCCTAGGAAGCCAATGCAGGCACCTTTTAAAACATTGGCAGATAACATATTGATATGCTTCAGTTCTATATTTTATTCACCAAGGTATTAGTCTTCTACAACCCAAAAAGCTATGGAAACTGTATATGAAATACAAGCACCATAGATTCAGAACCAAGAAAATAAAAAATTAAAGCATCATTAATTTAGTTCTGCAATTTAACTAAACAATTGACGGAAAGAAGTACTGTGTCTAAAGGCTTCCAAAGAAGACTGCAAAATGCTTCTAAAATGATATTAATCTTCTCTAAGCTATTAGTAGTTAAAAGCATGTTAAAAGTCAAATCATCAGGTAGCAAGATGCAGTCATTTGTTTACAATGTATTTATAAACTTCTACTTGCAAACACTACCCTTTAACAAACTACCAGGACAGATAAATTGACAACTGTAAATTTTACGCAAGAAATTTCCAGCCATCTGCACCACCTTACACAGTTCAAGTCACTTATATGCAAAATTAGGCATCTAAGCCATTGCCATCATATTATCAAATATAATCAATTTCATAGCAAAAAAACAATCTCAAATTCTCAATTCAACAGTCCGAAATATTTAACCATCTTATTAGTTTGTTAATGCAGTACCTTGTAGATTTTATTTAAAAAAAAAAATCATAGACAACAATTTGCATAATCACAACCTTCCAAGATCTTATGAGGCACATGCATTACAACAGAATATAGCAGCAGTCAATAAAAATCTGGTAACAGAAAAGGCAAAAACATAGAGGTACTGGAACCCTTGTACCTTGGTCTGGAAGTTGACCTTGGGAGGCTTGAATGGATAGTCAGGAGGGAAATGAATTTTAATAAAGAAGACCCCTCCCGAAAAAGGGCTGTCAGCAGGACCCATTATCGTCGCCTGCCAATGGAATAGATCCTCCCCAACAGGTCCAGCACTGCACGAAGTTGGAGGATCTTTTTGCAAATCCAGAAGTTCCTTTTGAATTCGTTTGCTAGCCATAATGCCTCCTGATTCAAAAGGAAAGAAAGCAAAAGGAAAAACATCTTTAAAAATATTATCATAAAGAAGATAATAGAAAATATGCAATGGGTAACCTTAATCCTGAAATTTCAAGAACGCCGCAAAAGAAGCCATATCTGATAAAATTAGAAGACAAATCATTATAGATAAAACAATCAATTTGGTACACAATATGCCACACACTGTTGTAAGTACACAGGAAAGGAAATAGGGGTGAAATTTTAAACGACTGTTCTGTGTAATTCTACATGGTTATTTTCTGTAATTTAAATATTCAATAGAAAGAATTTGGTGAGATACTAGAAACTTTGAAGTTTGATCTTTCAACCAAACATGACGAGTGTTCTTTGAAATTTTTGGTTGAGTTGAGATCATATATGTCTTATGGCCCTTTAGTTAGGCCCATTCATCTCATTTCTCAAGTAAAAGACATCAGCTAGCTATAGACTTGCCGGATTTGGCAAACATTATGGGGGCATTTGGTATGGAGTGATGATCCCAAGATCAAGGATGATATGGGTAGAGATAACGGGATCACCGCATTTGGTTGCACCCTAGTGATCTTATGTGGCAGTGATCCCAAATCACCTCCACTCCTAAAATCACCATCCAACCCAGTGATCTTAAAGCCAGCCTTAAGGATGCGTTTCCAAGATCACCGCAGAGCAATAATTTTGGGCTGAAATATAGAGGAAAAAAATGCCCCTCTATGCAAAGAGAAAACTTGGTATATCAATACACCATTATTATATTATATGAATATTATATATATAGTATTCATGATATATAACATATTATTAATCCTATTATCATTCCATTATACTTTCATAATTATAATAGAAAGATATTATTGCACTTTAACACTATTTAATATATTACTTCTATCTGCCTTATTTTCCTAATCAAAGAAAATATTAAGACTAAAATAATAATACAATAAGTAAAAATAAAAATATTAATCTATAATAATAATTAATATATTCTTATAGAATTAATAATTTTTCTGTTAAATTATAACAGGTCTCTCCAAACAATTCTACATATAAATTGTATGGACCTACTGCCTGTTCATCGATGTTTTCCTATAATTTATTTGAGAGTTCTGTTTAGCAGTTGCCAAATATATGAAATATATCAAAGTAGTTTTGGTATATATGGTCAACGATCTTAGATTCCCATGGCATACGAAATAGGTTACTTGTGAATAACTAGAGATCTTTAATCATTGGAACATAGCATAACAAACACGATGATCTTAGATCATCAAAGATCATATTACTACCAAATAAAGATCACCCGTGATCTAAGTTCACTGTAGTGATCTCATTTGGGTCACCAAATGCTACCTATAGTTGTTCCCGATTACTCACTACATGCAAATGCATATATGCATAGAGAACACACATACATATACAAGCACAACATGCAGGAAAAACACGAGCATGCACACATTGCATAGATAATAGGAAAAGAAACAGTACTTTGCAAAACATAGTTAAGTCGTTGCTGGAGATTTTTGTTACAGGAACAAGATTACCAAACTTTAAAAGCTCGTTAATTTAAGCAATTATAGAAAATTATAAATTACCATAAGAAGACTTTTTTTCACTAATAAGATATACATATACATATACATATGCCAGTGTAAAGCATATCAGAGGGTTTTAACATTTGCAAGGTATGATAAACAACATTAACCTCAACAGTCAATGCATGGTAAGATATCCACATCAATGATCCACAATGTCCATGATATGCATGAAAAAAAATGCCCAAAACCAAAATTTCAAATGCTTCTGGACATGTTACCTATGCAACAAGCAGTAATCACTTAATCTAACTTAGTAGTTGGTCTTTCAATAAAGAACAAATATCTGTTTGAATGGTTTAAACAACATTTATAATGGTGAGGCATACTAAATTATACATTTATGACAACCATTAGCTGCTAAAATTCCAAATCAATCTAACAACAATATAAACAGTTGCAGAACTAATGTTTGCTCAAAAGTCAAAATTTAAGCATACTACATATTAACAAATCATGTCCTTTTTATATGGTGCCTCCCATATGTATGAGGCATGTCATTTAATCTAGAATTGATGTTTCATCATAGCTATTTTATCACATTTTTTCAAGCCCTTTTTGTTCAAGTCTTCCTAGTCCCCTATTCAAGTCTTCCTTGGCCTCACCTTCCTCCTCCGACTATCTGATCCAAATTCGAGACATCAAATAATAGGGACTGTCACTGGCCTTTGCAGCACATGACCTAAAAATCTTCATTCTCATTATTGGATTCGCCATTTCTGCTAAATATTTCATTCATGATTTGAACCACATACAAGTAGAAGCATCACATGTACCTCAATGTTCTAACCACCATCACTCTATGCATATGTTCCCTTTTTGTTTCTGGATTATCCACACGGAGCAACTGGAAAGAGGGGGGGGGGGGGGGGGGGGGGGGAGACCATCATCAAAATTTGAAAAATAGCATTCTCCACAATCCACATCAGACCCTTTCTTTCTAAACCTTCTCATTCATCTCCAACTCTTTCCATGTAAATATATTGAAACCATTTCTGGATGAACAGGTCATTAGATTTGGAACAAAAGTTTACAAATTTTCCACTAAACTTGCATTACTTATAACTAAAAAAAATCATAACTCAAATTCAAGCAGCTTTGTGAGCATGACAAAGTTATACTATAAACAAAAATAAATCAGAAAAGGCAAAGCTGAGCATCTAAAAAATCTAGAAATTTAGTACCAATTTAAAGGGCTTTTCTTTGAGAACGTATTCTAAATTTCACGGGAATCGATAGGAGACCGGGAAAAAGAAAGAAAAGGGGGAAATGGTAGAGATCCAAAAAAATATATTAGAAAACAAAGGAAATCCAACAAATCTAATGAAAGGCTAAAGGATTTCCAATATACCATTAAACAAGAGCTAGATCAATAAAAATGAAAAGAAAAGGAAGAAGAAGATAGATGCACAAAAAATAAGGATCAATAAATCATAAAGTACTTCAAAAAACATCAATCTTAAACAAAGTAGAGTTCTGAATTCCATTTCAATAATAAGTGTCAGAAATAGAAGAATATAATAACCAAACCCTAGATTCTTTATATCAACAACAGTATCTGATTAAGATCCGAACGAAAACCACATCGTTTCCATCAAATAAAACCCGATCTCAATATAATCCAACTATAAGCTCGTCTTTTGATCTAGAATAGAAAATCATTCAAAAAGATAAAACAGAAAAATATACAGAAATATACAGAGAGAAAGCGTGAAAGCAACCGATCCGAAACTACGAGGACTAAGCCAAATCGATGATGAAAAGGAGAGATCTGCTTACAAATGGGAATACTTCGATCGATATGAATGGCCGGCAAGAGGAAGAGCTCTCTCTCTCTCTAGACGGAGACAGAGAAAGATAGCTCGTGGGATATGATAGCGAGGAAGGGGCTAAAAAATGGTATGCTAGAATATTTATATGAGGAATCGTGGATCCGGTCACCTCCTAACGAAAGCAGAGGGATTTCCGCGCCTTCCGTGGGCGATGAGGGCGTCACGGCCGTTGTTGGCATTGAGATTCGCGTGCAGAATGAGCCTGTGCACTGAGATTTGTGCATAAGGAGAGTAAGAGCAGATGGAGAGATCCCGTGCACAGTGGCTCTCTAGCCCATAGAAATTCAAATATGAGGATGAGACCGCGGTTCTTTTTCTTTTTTGGTTGCCCTAGGTTAATCTAGTGTGAGTGCAACTAATTGAGTCAAAATACAATATATGGCATAAAGACGGAAGTACAATACTAATTCATAAGACCTTTCCAGAGTGATGGATAGCAAAGGAGGTAATCTAATCAACCATTCTGTTTGCCTTCCGGTACACACGAGCAGCTTAAAAGAAGATAGTCTCGCATCATCAGTTGTATATCGCTAAGGAGAGGATGACCGTCAATCTATCGTTCAACATTCCGAATCCAATCGATCACCATAGTAAAATCTCATTTTAGAATTATCTCATCAATCCCTATAACAGTCTTCGCATAAATGATGCCCCTCGATGCCGCCCTGAGCTCCACTCCTATGACTGTCGTGTCATAGATGTGCCACCCACTCGTAGCTATCCGACAGAAATTGTGATTTCGTGAAATCACAATTTCTGCCCTTTCTTTGTCTTCTCCTACTAGCACACTACTGTAGAAGTTTACAATATTAACATCCTTGGAAAAACATATCACTGGGGGAAGCTGTACAACTCAAGAGAAAAATATGTATTGTAACATAGAGATATCGCACGACAATTGATATGTTCTTTTATTACTCTTGTCATCGGTAATATATATAGTGATAACTAGAAATAAAATGTTAAGAAAGTTTTGTATTAGATGTTATCACCAACATGACTATTTATAGCAGTGTTTGTGTGCAGGAGAGAGATTCCTATCTTATGATAACTTTTTTTTTTTTATAATAACTAAGTCTGACATATTTATTTATCACTCAAGCATTTCGGTGAGTTGTAAATATGGATATGTATTTATGTAGTATCACTTTCCCTGGGCTCTTATATTTGCTTATATAAACCAGATGGCCTTACAAGGGTAATATAATTGATAGATATGAAAAGTTTATTGCATGGCCCAGACATATAGTTCTACAAATTTGCAAGCAATTAGGAGTTTTAAAGGCTTATGAGTGTATATATTAGAAAATATTGCATAATAAGTGACTTGACTAGCTCCTACCTCCATGGATTGCTTTCTCCAATTGTTGATAAATTGGAAATACTTCTATTTTACAATATATACGTATACATGCTCATATATGTACACATGGAGATGATCAGAATTTCCATCCATGATCGGAATCCCCCGTGATGGTGGTGTTTTTAGAAGCCTTGTGAACGCTAGAGGATCTCCAATTCCCAGACGGACACTCAGACGCAATCTCTAACCGTCGGTGACGGGATCCAAATCTCCCGATAAGCGGAGAAATCCAGCTGGATATCACGTGACCGCAGGAGAGATAAGTGTGAGGGCCCTTATTTTTTTATGAAAGAAAGATGAGGGACTCTCGTAAAGCGAACCTAAAAGAAAACTCAGCCTCATAACTGAGGAACCCGCAAAGCCAAATAGATCAGACTAGCAAATGATCGACTTTGGGTTTTTTTGGGAGGGGCTTCTTTCTGGTGGCCTTCCGAGGGAGTGCTGTCAACATAAAGGCCCGCCATTAATATCTTGCAACAATTTGACGTGGCACTTTTCTACTGGCGGCGACCGCAGGAAGCTTATTTGACGTGGCACGTTTCTACTGGTGGCGACCGCCGGAAGCTTCGAACTGCAACATTGATGACAGCGCAACGTCGGCGAGAGTATTCGAAAGTACGCCCGAAGACTTCACTTTTGACCTCTATGTCCTCAGTCTGCGCCGCCGACGGAGGTAAGTACAGTGGCAGCGTCCACAAGTTCTTTACCGGCGTGCCGGACGGCTACCGGCCCAGAACGCTTTCTAGATTCCTGAATCAAAACACGATGGCACATAAAAGGCCGCGTTACGAAACCGATCAGCAGTCTTGGAACGGCGGCATTCATGGCTTGATAGAACTTGTGTTCCAAGATATTGAAATGAATTCCAGAAAAATTAATATATGCGGTCATAGTGATCAACTGAATTTAGAAAAGTATTGACAAGCATAGTCGTCTTGACATGCACCTATAACTTTGGGATGTGTGTGAGCTCGTGGAAGGGCTCGTAGCTTTTCGGACCACTCATGTCTATCAACAGACGAACAGTTTTACTGATTGGGTTGTCTCTTTTGTTGCACACCATTTAGAAGAGTACCGCTGGAAGAGTCTTAAGTTTGCTCCTTCCCTCCTCAATCAACTTTTTTTTTTTGACTTTTATAGATGTACTCATGCGCATATGATGTGAGTTACCGTTGCATAAAAGAGACAACGCACGGCTAATAACAACTATAGAACAGAAAAAGATGTGAGTTTGGCATGCAATAGTGATGTTGGAAGGATATCGTAGCCACAAGGGTATGTTTAAGATGAATATAGAAGGAAGCTAGTAATTCTAGAGAAGAAAATTGGATGCTGCGTAAGGCTTATATAATCCATGTCAAGATAACATGACGGCATACTGTAGGAGAGCCTCTAAGGTTGGATGCATTCAATTGGGGTTCAAAGTCAAGAGCAATTGGGACCAATTAAGATAACACAAGATGTAGAAATTTCCAAGTTGAAGGGGGAACATGTAACAGAAAAATGATCAATGAATGGAGATTAAACATTTATAGCCGCAAAGACAGGCCTACACCACATCCATTTGAGTGCGCCAATCAACACCAGGACCATTAAAGTCCATGCCTTCAAGAATGTCACTCATGCAATAGCACTGAAAAAGAATGTAATTCATCTAGAGACATGAGAATTACTTTTGAGAGAAAATGAGGAAGGACAATAGATCAGCTTCCTTCTAAGACACCCTAATCCAATCAATAATTTCCCAAAACATTCTCTATATTGAGAATTACTATCCAAACCAAAGTTCGCCGTCTCGATACGAAACTCCATATGAGTGCCACGCTAGCACAGTATCAGTAAGATACGGTACGAAATTTTTTGGCATACCGAGTGTCGATACGCCATTTGTACCGAATATCGGTACCGAACTGGTATGGTATGGTACGTTTTGTACTGTCTGATTCAGACCGCAACGACATACTATGATTCAAACTCCACATAAGGACATTGAAGAACAAAAACATGGAGCTTATTTGTATTTCATATTGTAGCATGAAGAATCTTGCCCATGATATAGAAATAAAGGCAGCATTCTGTGAAAAATGGCAGTAAAGCAGAATGAACTTAAAATGCATCCATAAGCTGGACATAAAATAATTCTAAGGTCTACATGCAGCTGCCCAAAAGATTGCAAGGGTCAGTGTGCAGATACATTGGTGGTAAATGGTCAATGTATGAACCTTATAATTACCATGAAACCTCAAAAAAAAAAAATATTCAAGATTTCAAAAAAAAAAAATCAGGATAACTTCCTGGTAAGGCAACAAGAATCAAAACCCTAAAAAATTAATAATGAAACGTATGTCGAAAAGAGAGAGCACATATTTCCAAACCCAATTCGAACGTTACATTTGACCCGAAGCAGAGATTGCACTAAAAATTATTTAATTTTTTTCTTGACTGTTTCCCTATGGATTACTGAGATACCAATACAAGTCCTCACAGTTGGGTCCAGACAAAGAGATCAGAAAGAAACAAGATTCAATTTTTTCGGTGAAGATTTCTAAGTTCCAAGTTGAAAACCTAAAATTGGAGTTCAATCGCAAGATTTAAAAAATCTTTCACACCGAGATCGCCAGACTTCTAGGTGAGAATCCGCATCGCCATAAATCAAGATAGACATGTTGTTTAACATTGAACATTCTTCAGATTATTGAGATTGATTTCTCCCTCAGCTTAACCACCGTCAAGTAACAATTACATAAGAGAGCAAGTAGAGGATGTTGCCAACTAAAAGCTTTAAGCTTTGAATTCATTGCCGAAGCTACTTGTAATGATCTTGGCTAGGGCGGTAGCTTCTTCATCAAATCTTTAATATTTAAGTTCATTGTCCGTCATCCAAAAAAAACTAATTGAAAGATGCTATTTGAATTAGTAGAGCAACATTTCTAAAGACCTAGAATTTCATCCAAAAAAAATTAATCAAAAGATTTTATTTGGGTTCATCGGCCTTATAAGATTTACCTCGTTTATAACAAATGTGGGATTAAACACACTACGAGTTTTCACATCGTTAATAGGCGCTAGATCAAATGTGGGATTTGTTAAGTAAGTTTGAATATAATTAACTATGTGCAAAAAAGATTTAACTGTATTCCAAGATGATTTAATTATATGTCAAACTAGATTAAGTGTGTTCTAAGCTTACTTAACTATGTGCCGAGAAGATTTAACTATGTCAAGCTAGATTAAGCGTTCAAACATTGATTAATTGCATGCTTAAGCTTACTTAAATGTGTGTCATGCTATATTATCTGTGCACCAAGCTTACTAACCTGTTGTGGTTCAAATCTGGCCCGAGGGTGACCACGTCAGTGAAGCTGAGGGAGCTGCCAGTGCTGGAAAAGGGAAGACGGGAGCCGCCTCCTGCGCGACAGCTGCAGACCTGCACAAAGCCTCACTAGTGTTCCCAGTGAGGACCCTCCGACGATCAAGTTAGAGTGGGCAGATTTGGTCCAGCCAAAAAAGGTCTCTGAGGAATTACCTGACCGAGCTGTTTATAACTTCGGTGGAGTGGCCTGGATGAGAGGTAATGTCAGCCCCCATCATGAGAGGGTATGGCTCTGAGTCGGATGGCATGCAGCCCAGGTAGGCAAGTGACGTGCGGTACAGCTCGTTCTTAAGAACGGTAAGGTGTTGACAGTCATAGCAGGGCATGGCCGGAGTAGTCAAGATGTCATCTGACTGCTGTTGGCCGGTTATGGAGAGATGACGCGACAGTGTGGTGGAGTACGGCCACATAGGTGGGCGTGGGCCTGCACACCGGTGCGGTCGCTGACGAGGCCGAACTCGTTAAGTAGCCGCGTCATGCGTTTGACGAGGTCGGCCTGGCGGATACTGGGAGTAGCTCGGTTTCGTGGGTTCCGGGGTGTGCTCGGAGGTGCGCCCCGAGCTCGAGGATTGGAGCGTATCGCTGGGGGTTTGGCGTCCCGAACTTGGTCGGGATGGGTCCGTGTTTGTCTGGAGGCATCCCGAACTTGGTCGGCGAATATCCGAAGTTGGTGAAGCTTTCGGCGAAGTTCCAAGGACGAGCTAGTCCTGAGCCAAGGTGAAGATTCATCTGATTGTTGTTGGTGTTTACTGGGCCGAAACTGGGCGGCATTTTAGCTGTGGGCTGGATGACCCATTTTTTCCTCTATCATAACCGAATTGCAATGGTGAGTTAACTGTGTTCGAGGCTATATTAATTGAGTTCCAAGCTTACTTAACTAATTGCAATGGTGACAAATCCACTGTACATATTAATATTATAAAGATCATATTATTTGCCACTCACTCATTATTTTCTTTTCTTTCCTTTCCTTTTTTTCTTTTTTCTTCTTTTTTTTTCCTTTTCTTCTTTTTTTTCCTTTTCTTTCTTGTTTTTTCCTTTCTTCTATTTTCTTCTCCCGTGAGGTCGGTGGTGCCAAAAGGGGGTCGGGCCATGGCGGCCACAAGAGGGGGCCCGGTCGCGGCGACTTTATATATTTTATTTATTTATAATTATTTTTTATTTTATTATAATATATTATTTATTTATTTATTTATTCATTCATTCATATATATATATATATACACACACATAAATATTTATTTATACATTTATTTATTTATTTATTTTTCTTTTCTTCTTTTTCTCTACTTTCCTTCTTCTTTTCTTCTTCTTTTTTTTCTTTCTCTTCTTCCCTCCTTCTTTCGTCTTTCTTCTCCTCCTGCGAGGCCGGCGACGTTGAAAGGGGGCCGGGCCGCCGTCGCCGGCGGCCGTGGTTGGTTAGCGAAGAATTCTTTTTCCTCTCGCGAGGCCGGCGACGCTGAAAAGGGGCTGGGCTGCGGTGGACGCGAAAGAAGGGCGGACTGGGGCCGACGACGATCGTAGGACGCGGGAGGGCGCCCTTCTTCCTCTTCTTTGACACCTTCCCACTGTGGGGGCAGGGCCTTTTCCGGCAGCACGGCCACGGGAGGGGGCGGGAGGCGGCCGCAGCTGGCCCGACCCCCTTTTTCTTCCTCTCCATCAGTGGGCCCATCCCTTTTTCTTTCTCTTCTTCGGTGAAAATTGGAGATCAGTAGGGGTGGAGCATTTTCGTCTCATAATAAAATATTGAAATATAGATAGATCCGTTGTTGACAAGATTAAAAATCCTACACGGGCCGGTCATTAGTTTCCTCCAAAATTACACGCCAATTTAATCTCCTCCGCTCGCCACGTGTATATGTCGGCTTGTAAGAACATGAGCCTTCCCGTGCCCGCCCGATCTTCTAGCGCTGAGATGCACACGCGTCCAAGTACGAACACGTTAGTGGCGTTTCCCTTCCGTTCGCCGCATACGCTCGCACGGCCCTCTCCGCCATCTCATCCGCCTGCTTTCCTTTTCTCCTCTCCCCTCTCTTCCTTCTCGAACCCTAACCCCTGGAAATTCCCAACCTCCCTGCTCTCAAAACCCTAACCCTGGATTCCTACAAACCCGTTCTTCGGTGGCTTCTTAACCGCTGCCTTGACGAGGCAAGGAACACCTCGATTCGCTCCAAAGATCCAAGTTTTACGTAATTCTGGGTCATTATCTGGTTTCTTGGTTCTTGAATCCGTGGATAGCGGGAGACTCCGATGGAGGCGCTGCTGAGGAAGGTGCGTGGATCCGTGCTGAGCCGCTTTGGCTCGACTTCGGGTCGGAGCTCGTCGGAATCCCCGGCTGATCATCTCTCGATGGGCGCCTTTGATCAGCTCCCAATCGATGTACTCGTACAGATTCTTAGGTGCCTCGGACCGAAGGAGGTCGCAAGGACATGTCTTGTCTGCAAGTCCTGGAAGCTTTTGGCGTCGGACAATAGGCTTTGGATCTTCTTCCTTCAGAACCGGAAGGAGCCCTGGGATTCTGTTCTTTTTTCGGAGACTCACTTGAGATTGGGGTCTCCTTCCATGTAAGTCGCTGTCACGTCTTTGATGTTCACAGTCTGTGTTACGGCCCAGGAGATTGTCGGAACCAAGAACCAAGTTAAAATAATGTTTCCTGGAACAGGTTTTAGAGAAATCAATCATTAATTCACTTTATAGCGATTAATTTTATGTTTATATATTGGGGTGGAATGCTTTTATGCTTTTTGACTCTGTTTTTGTGCTTAACTTGGTTTTGTTCTTTTGTATTGCTGCAAGACTGCTAAAGTTGTTAGTCAGCCTATTGTTAGATAATTTTGCTTAAGTTTGTATCACTTTTTTGAATCATGATCATCTTAATTATGGTCGCCAGATAATTGGAAAACATTGATAAGGGTTAACCTGTACAAATGCCGAATATACATCCAAAATACCCACTGTCATGCCAAATCTTTATTCAACGCCTTCCAATCTTCAATATATTTTATCTTGGGTTATAAATGGTGTTCTGATGTTAACACGGAGAGCTTCGTGGATCACTTACCTGTTATTTTTCATGATTTATGATCAAGGTGTTAGAGAAATGTTTTTCCAAAATGTAGCGAACATTGGCAATTCTTGTAAATTTATTTACTTACATGTGGTCAGCAAAAAGGTAGAAAAGGGGAAAATTAGTTGGAATAGTTCTTATAACGTGGTTGATGTTGACATATTTGTTGCTTGGTGAAAATAATCTGATTGCTAGATATGAAAAAAATTCAATTTCCATGAATGCATATGGAAAATAACTCTTAAAGCTAGAAATTTTGAAGTTTATATCACTCTACCAGGAAAAAAATAGTAGTAGGTATCGCGAGATTATAGTGGCCATGCGTTAAATAAACTGTACCGACCATTCGCAATCCGTACCGGCTCCATTTTTTTTTTTTTTACTTTTGGCCTGAACCAACCAAACCGGTATGGTCCCGGTACCGTACGGGTACCAGCGCCCACCGGTACGTCGGTATGGTTGGTATGGCGGACCTTGGTTTGGAGGTTGCCAATCTAGTTTACCATTCATGTCCAGCATGAGAGTTTTTTTCCTCCTCTCACAAGAGAATTGTGAAGTGTTTTTTAGCCAGGATAGAAGGTTATCTTGTTTGTGTGGATTCAATTGTTCTTTTCCACTTCTTTTCAGTAACAACTTTGAGGAATCTTGTTATCTTGGTCTTAACACTAATGAACTTCAAATTATGGGCAGCAAGGTAGAAGATACATATCAAAAATCCTGATATGCCAGGATGGGCTTCACAAAACTCCAAAGAGAGAGATTGTTAAAATATTTGGACTACTTTGTGCACTTAAATTCTCAGCTAGTGTTTTTTTTTCCCTTACCTACTCCAGGGGAAAAAGACAATTTTTAAACATCATTTGTTCTCTATTGCAGGATGTACTTTGACCAGTCACCACAGTTATCATTCATGAACATTTATGCAATGCGTGCCACAATTCCAGGTTCTGTTATCATTGATGGTAAGGGTTAAAAAAAAAAAAACTATTTTATGGTTCATTAGTATGGCTGCTTTTCTTCCTTATAATCAAGAATATGTGTCAGTTGCTTTTTGCTATTGTTATTTTCTTCTTCCTTTTTTCTTTCCTTTTTTTTTTAGCCTATTTGTCAGTGCGTGGGATGGGGGGCTGGTAATTTGGGACTGATGGTACCGTGTGTGCGTTGGAGGGATATTTAGTCTATGCTCTAACACTTCCCTGTCAACTTTTCATGATGAGAAAACTATGTAACTGATGCAGCAGCAGTGGCATGAGCTTTCTAAGTGGACTACATTTTTCCTTATTTGTTCATTTGGAATTTGGAAAGCCTTTAGTGAGGTTAAGTTTGAGAGAAACAAAGAACTTAGATAGCATGGCAGAGCGATTCCCATTAGTTTGTAGGATAGTTATGGAAGACTAGCCCTTGTCACTCTGCAGGAATTTTGTATAACCTTATCAGACATTTTTTACTTGAATAGCTTTCTTCACCTACTGCAGGAGGTGTATCTGTCGATGTTTAATAAAAAAGGAAAATTTTCAGTTTGATATATGATTGGTAATTTTGCAAGAAGCAGTGCAATTAAGTTGGTTGAACGTTCTTCTAAATAATTCATTTCATGTACTATGTAAAGGTGGATCAGGCTATTGCAAGTATGGCTGGAGCAAGTATTATTCTCCATCTGGACGTTGTGCTACTTTTTTGGTAAGAATTGGTCATATTATTTAACATTGATTAATAAGTTTCTACTAAAAATTCAATAGTTCATTGAAACTTCCTTGTCCTTGTTATTCATCCTATATTGCCTAACATCTAAGATCACAAGTGGACACATTTTCACCTGTAGTTAATCTTCACTGTATGCAGGAATTTGGTAACATTGAGTCACCAATGTATTCAAGGCTTCGTCATTTTTTCTCGACAATCTATAGCAGGTTCTTCTTCTTCTTCTTCTTCTTGGATAAAATATGCATCAGTCATGTACTAAAATGCTTTGCCATGCTAGAGGTGGCACCATTCAATGTATATGTTACTATTTAAGGCCTATGACCACTCGCTGCTCGCTGATTTTGAGCTTTGTGGTTTTCTAGTTTTGAGTTTATCCTAGTATGTTCATGATGGGGCTGAAAGATTGATTTTAGCACGAGACCATTCTAAGAGTTTGACTCATATATAGAAGATCTTGGTTGCTTTTCTGTTAAGAAAGATTGAGTTAGATTTTAATCTACTCTTAACATTGCTTGGTATTTCTTAGGGCTTAAGCACCTTGTCTTATACATGTAGTAAAGGCTATCCAAATCCTTGGGATAAGAAATATTATTTTGAAATACTGGCTATTTTTTTGCTGGACTATGATTTTTTTTTTTGTTGCTTGTATTCCCATTGTGTCCTCCTTTCCTCCTCACTCTTTGCTTTTCCTACACTTGCAGACCATTATACCGGTACCTTGCATCTTAAACGCGTTAGGAACCAATTGCAAATGCCTTCATTCTTGGGTGGCATGTGCTACATGGTTTATTTGTAGTGGTATGATTGCACAAGTTGTGCTGGATTGAGATCTAGGTACTCATATATAGGTGCCAACCCAAATCTAACCCATTTAAGAAGCTGTTTCAGAATTGCAAACCAGAAGCAATCTATTATAAATTTAACGGCTACCTCAATTGACTTGTTCAACCTGCTTAATAAACATATCAAGTTGTGTAACCTGTCAAACAACATGATTCCTACACCTTTGGCCTGCTAATCAAGATGGACATGATACCGCTGATGAATTAATTCAAGCATGAAATAATTAGCTTGTCAATCCAATTAAGCTAACGCATTAGGGTTATTCTTTTCAACTTGTTGCTTCATGCAATATAATGTATCATTTATATCAATATGAAAAATGCAAATTGTTGTAATTATATTAAACGATAGCATTTTACACTTCAGGTAATAAGTTTAAATTGTGTTATTGGGTTACGTTGGGGATTGGCTTGTTTGATTATGCTTAAGCCAACCTATTTAATAAACTTTCTGTCCCAATTGACCTGTTTATGACCCAATTTGATTATGCTTGACCTAAACCTTTCTACAATATTGTGTTCGAGTCTTGTTTGTGAGTCATGGATTGCCAGTTTGTCTATATATATGTAATGAGCCATTTTACAAGAATATTTATTATTATTACTAGCTTTTTGGAACTTGTGGTTAGAGAAGTCAAAGAATCAAAATATTTGTAACTATTTTGGAAGGAAGTGCTCAAGTTCAAGGTTTTGTGTACCGGTTTCAATACCTGTATTGGTGTTCAATCAATACATCCTGTACAGAGTGTTGATATAATACCTCCCATAGTACTGGCACTTGGTACTGGGGACATGTTGAGTATTGGATCCCTCCTAGTATGGTACGGTATACTTGATATGGCTGGTACTCAAATCTTTGCTCGAGTTAATGCAATAAATGCGGCACTTCATTGTTGAAGGAAAAGATCCTAAAATAAATCTCTAGCCCCCTTAAAATGCTTGCGATCAATACATGAAGATTTAAACAATGCATGAATACCATGCAAGTTACAGAACAAACATCTTTGGACTTAGATGTCTCCTGAAATCCGAGTTTGCCTATAAGATGATTAAATCAAGGCATGTGAAGAGGTTTGCAATTTGCTCAATAAATAAAGTGGCAATCAATCCTCATATGCTTTGTCTGACCCTAAATTCCAGGTAATTATCAATATGGGTTCTGCCATGCGTATCATAGTAGAGTGATGTGTAGCCAATAATGCCAAACTGAAGTGGGAGATAAGGTGAGCTAAATGCAAGCACTTAATTACTGTTGTACATTGGGGCCAGAAAACACGTTTGATGGCTTGATCTACTCCATCCAAGCAATTGACACATGTTCTGAATGGAAATATAATGCACACACATACACATGCACATACATATGTATGAATGGTATCTTCCACACATTCTAATGTCAAAAAGGCATATACATTTTTAACATGGACTTCCATGTGGATTGTATCGGACACTTAAACATTGTGTAAATTTTGAAGGATATATTTTTTCTTGCTATAAAGCATGGTTAACTATTTATGTTTCTTAGTCTGGACAGACTATTAGAGGAGGAAACATTCTCAAGCTTATGCAACTGTTGTTGAAGACAATTTTAAATTCCCAAATATAATTGTTTAAATTGATTTTTGCGAACTTTAACAAGGTGTTATTGCAGGATGCAGGTGAAGGCGTCATCTCAGCCAATTATTATCTCCATCCCAATCTGCCATTCTGAAGGTTAGCACACTAGTTGACCATGATAAAAATATCAAATGACATCTTTCTACATATCTCTTGAAGTCAAAGAACCTTGTTAAATAAAAACATTTTCTGTTTTCATGCAAAGCCACCATTGATGCAGATTGAAGATATACTTCGCTGATTCTAATAAAGCCACCACTTTTGGTGAAATGATAATATGAAATATTTTGTTGTGTTCGTAATGAGCATGTAGTGTTTTGAAGTTGTGAAAAATCGAATTTCCACTAGTTACTTTGAAAATAGAGGAAGAGTGAGTTCATAAAGAATACTTTGACAAACTTTCTTGTTATTGGCTCTTTCTAGTTTTTCAGTTTGTGTTTCACCAAACCCTGACTCAGAAAGTTGGTTTCTTAAAAGCTGACAACAAAAAATCTGAGGGAGAAAAACCTGTATCAAACTAATGATGGGAAGATAGGTTTTAATGATTCATATGATGTTAAACTGAAAGGAAATCTCATGTTGTTTTATAAAGTTCCTTCGATGGGTCTAATTGTTATATATTTCATCAGCATGTAACTGCAGCTTTGCAATTCTTCGAGAAATTATAGAAACATTTTTCTGAAACTTGCTCAAAATTTGATGATACTTCTTAGAATCCAGTTAATTAATTGATTGGTCCCATTAGCTTTTTTGTTCGAGGACCCTCAGTCATCTGCTATCCAAGGAGTAATTGTTGCTATGGCTTACAGCTGCTAGAAGAATGAATAAAATTGCTGGAACTGATAAATTTGCATCTCTTGTCTCCGCTTGTCCAGATACTGAATCTGCTAGGGCTTCTAGAAGACAATTGAGGGAGACTATTTATGCTGTCCTGTTTGATATGAATGTTCCAGCTGTTTGTGCCATTGATCAAGTATGTATTTTAGTTGTTGGACTTTATTTCCTTAGATGCTTATGCATAAATCTTAAAAAGCTTGATGTAGGGACCATTTGGCATCAATATTTTGTCCTTGTAACTTGTAACACAGCAAACATTTCAGTTATCATATTTAACTCTGGACCTCCTTAGTAGGTTAGCTGATCCATGGTATTATGCCTCGTATAATTTGTGTCCTATCTCATTTTTTTGATGAATTCATTCATAAGTTATTGTGGAGCTGTATCCATTGGAGAAGATAATCATAATGTATTTTGATTGCTGTCAATGATGTCCAGAATTTATTTTGTTTGTAATGGAGGCAAAAATTTATTGATTAGCCGAACATAGCAAAGTTGCAACGGATCTTTTGTTCTTTGATTTTCATTCTTACATACCTAACTTGGCTTCAATTCTTCGGATATGCCTTGCAAGAGATTCTTAGTGATCATAGTACATGTATAAAACCTTTAACCTCTCATTTGATGAATTGTTTTCAACTTTTCATCACTTGTCTTTTTTTTTATGTAACCAAATTTGCTTGGCCTCTCATTTCTTGCATGGAATCAAAAGTGACTAGCCAATCTTCCTTGATGTCCAGAATTTATTTTGTTTGTAACGGCGACACAAATTTATTAATTAGCTGAACATAGCAAAGTTGCAACGGATCTTTTGTTCTTTGATGTTCATTCTTAGTTTCTTACATACCTAACTTGGCTTCAATTATTTGGATATGCCTTGCAAGAGATTCTTAGTCATTATAACACATGTATAAAACCTTTAACCTCTCATTTGATGAATTGTTATCATCACTTGTCTTTTTATTTTTTTATGTAACCAAACTTGCTTGGCCTCTCATATCTTGCATAAATCAAAAGTGACCGCCAATCTTCCTTTGGAGGCTCTCCACGTGGCTTTCAGTCTTGTCATTCTTTTTGTAGATGATGATCCTATCTGCCTGGCTGCATTTCTTGAGTCATAACCCCAACTAAATCTACCACGAGTCTTGCGCAGATGTTTATCATCCAAATTTCAGTCTTTATTTATAGGACTCATCGCTTGAACTATAGATATATCTGAGATGGCTAACATGTTTCTGGACGAACAGGTTCTTGCATGGTTGTGGCGAGGTTTTGTTTCTTTTCCTAGCTGCGTTTTTTCTTCTGCACCTTCAATAATCTGAGTACTTCTCAAGATAATTAGCCAGATCATTTTTTATTCATTTTCCTCTCTCATGGCTAACATTTCAATATTGTGATCCTCCCCATTTATTCCCACAATGGCACTTGAGAGATTTTGTATTATAAGCATGAAACAAGCTTGAAGATCAAGGTTTTTATGCTTGATAGCGTGTACCATGTCAGGTTAGTGCTGGTACTAGATGGGCACAACACTTATTAAGTCCTTTTTAATTTTATAAGTAATGAAATGCTTTTATATATTTTGCATTTTTTCTAATATTTCAAATTTCAGTAGACCCACAAACTCTGTGTCGCTGGAACTTGAATTAGACTGAGCATCAGCTGGACTGCACTGGGTTTGGTTGGATCTTGAGCTTAGCATGAAGGACTTGCAAGCATTATTCAGCTTGAGTCTGGCCCAACCTGACAGAATATACCTCATAATTTTCTTCCCTTCTTCCATGTAGAGGTGAACCAACTCCAGTGAAGCAGCGGGTGCAAATAGTTTTTTTTTTGTGGCAAATGAGGCCGGGGGGGGGGGGGGGGGGGGGGAGATTAGGGAAGGGAGGCGTTGAACTCAATTCAGTGAGGCAGTAGTATAAATCTAATGGTCCAACACACTGAGAGTACGTGTATGTGTGTGTGCGTGAGAGAGAGAGAGAAGCAAAGATCTGGTGAGCAGCATCAAAATTTTATGGTAGGGGGAGGGAAAGATAGAGAGGGATGAAGCAGCATACCAGATCTAGTGACTAGTCATGGCTCTTCCTTTGTGTGAATGCATGTGTGCATGCATGTCTGTGTGTGTGCTTGTGTGTGTGTGAGAGAGAGAGAGTACAATGGCGAGGAGATAGTGGTGGAGGTGAGGGAGGTGGGGGTCAGCGATGGGTAGAGGGAAAAAAGGGAGTGGTTAATCCATGTGTGAGAGAGATGATATTAAGAGATACATGTATTTGATTAGTATTTTTTATGTTATATTAAGATATATCTAGTATATCACTATATAATATAATATATAGATTATATATTTCTTGAGTTTTAAGCTAGGCCACATTGGGGCTATGTAGTTTTTGGTCAACTCAAGCCTGACTATACTTGATGGGTCGGGAACCCTTGCCTAGGCCCACCTATAATTGGGCCGGTGGGCTAGACATATAATGCATAGGTTTAACTTGAATCCTTATTTCAGATTCTTTGTGGATTTCATGTCATTAAACTCAAATTATGTCCATGACATGGGTTGCCGAACTGATCTGTACCGAACCGAACTGTATCGATGCCAGCTCGAGACTATTCAGCCATTTGATTATAAATTTCCAACTCTCTTCGATGGTTCACATCTTCACTCCCCCCACCCTCCCTTTTAGAGCCACTCATTGGCAAGCTACCGGACCACTTTTTGCCCCTTGCTCTCCTCTCTTCGATCTGGCCATCATGATAAGCCTCCCCCCTCTCTCTGCTAGGGTTAGGGTTAGGGTTTCGTCGTATGGTTCTGTATATAACTCTCTCCAACTGCTACAAGATAAGGCGAAGACTTTTGGATCTGGCCATCTCCCGCCTAGGTGAGTCCCCTCTCTCTCTCCCCCTTTCCCTTGCTCTCCCTCTCTTTCTTCCTCCCTGGCCCTCTCCCTCTCCCTCCAGTCTGCTACAGTATAGTATCGTACCAGTTGCCGGCCGGCACACTTATCGGTACTGGTTCTGCCAACCTTGGTCCCTGAGATGATTGTTGTCGCCAAAGAGATTTGATAGATATATATATATCAAGTCCTTACATTTTGAAATCCTATGAGGATCAATGGTGTATGCTATTTACTTTAAGGTTGTTATATGAGAAACGATAACAAATAGAAAGAAGGTTAGCCCGAGAAGCACCTTGGTTTATGTTCTTTTTTTATTGGCATGTGATAGGATGGGACTGAGAATTGGGTGGCCTGGCGTATTCAAGAGCTTTGCCTTCTGTCTCCTCATTGGTTAGTCCCAAAAACCCACCCCGTCATTCTTGTTCGTAATAGGGACTATGTTAGCAAGCCAATCTGGATATTTTTCGACCTCTTCCTTGATTTTCAACATCCAATCAGGTCTCAATCTCCTCAATTTCCGCTTTTACTTGTTTTCATGTGAATAATTTTGACAACCAAACCTTGTGATCTTTCTCAAATTTTACCCATGAAGCATGGACATGAGTATGAGATACTCATATGACAAGATATGGAGATACTGTTAGGATAAATCTTGAGAAAACATGATAAGATTTGAGTGAACAATACTATGAATATATTATTTTTTTACACATGCATAAGAGCATCCATAACGTATCACAAGGTTATTGCAATAACCTGTTTGCATGCTTTTATATGTTAACATCAATATCCACATTCCACAATAATCATCATTTAGTCATCATTAAAATTCTTAAAGGTAAATCATACTCCATACAATAATATCAATACCACAATACTCGCAATAAAAGGAGCACTATTTTTCATCACTGAAGGTATTGAAAAAGGTGCTGAAGCATATTCTACAAATATATGCGGTCTTTTTGGAAAAAAAAAGGATAGTTAAAAATAAGTATCTGACATGTACCCTACATGTATTGACAAGTGACAAGTATCGGTCTTTGATATATCCAGCACGTGGATCTATCATGTTTTTGCTTCATCATTTGGAAATAGTAATATAGCATAGTATCTCTGGTTTCTTTTTGAAAATTCTAATGCGTACTTGGATTCTGTCCTGCTTATCTCACAGAGATTTTAGGTGGCACTTTCAGAAACTTTAGTTTGCTTAAATTTAAGAGTAGCTTTGACTACCTTTTAGTCCCTGTCAAGATATTAATATTTGTGAAGCTATTTTAATTTCGTTTTGCTTCCTTTTGCTAATGAATGCATACGAAAGCCAGTGTCGTTGATTTGAAATATCAATATTTATGAACTTACCAAAGCTTCAAGTTTGGTCTCCTGTAATTGGACAAAACCCCGAAGTTTGTTTTCTGGTGCAAATTTTTTGCTTTTACATAGATTGAAGTATGATCATTGCTACCTATTTCCTTCTCATGGCTCTCCTCGGTAGATGACAGAATGGTTTTTATTCCAAAATCAAAAAAATTAAACCATCGTTAATCTTGTATCATGAAAATTTCAGGCTGTTTTGGCATTGTATGCTGCAAAGCGCACTTCTGGAATTGTTGTCAATATTGGTTTCCATGCCACCTCCATCGTCCCAAGTAAGTCTTCTTTTACCTTGTGCTGCAAATATCTTCTAGGTTTCTATTTCTGGTTCTCTGGGGTTACAAGACCTTAAACACTGAGGAGAGGCTTTTACACAAATGACTGTGAACCAATCAAAATATCTTAAGGCATAAATAGGCTAGACTGATCCTTCAAGCCACTCCTTGGTTATTTATTTGATTTAGGCATTATTTTGTGCTGTCTAGAAAATCTTAGGTGGGATATTCAGGTTTTCTGTTGATACGTGCACATGCATTTATGGGTGTTTGTGTGTGCATGCTTGCTTGTGCTTGAGGGTCTTCATGTGTGTCTATGTGCATGTCAACTGTTCCGGAGACTATTTTGGATTCCTATCATCAGGTTTGTTTAAGTACAATCATTATCTTGCCTTAAACTCTATTAATCATGAGTATATGTGTGTATTGAAATTGATATTTCTTTTCAAATTCATAATCTTGATCTTGATCTAAATATGATTACAGTTAGTGGACTTGGCGATGCCCTAGTGATCGCACCCTTCCTCTCCTTGGAGAAGGTTTTGGTTCAAGTCTCGGGTGGTGAATCATCAGGCATTTTAGAGGACTATCCTCAGTTTTTGCAAACAACACAAGTCATTTCATGTTGAACAATCAAAGATCATATAAGCTATTTAATGAAATTGATTCTGAGACATTAATAGACATCACAGCCAGCAATATGGTGCTGCTGCTAAATTCATTACTAGAATATGTGTTCCATGATGGCCTCAACATAAATGTTTACAATGACTTTTATTTAGCAGTTCTTCGGGGAAAGGTGATGCGTGAGGTTGGTGTTGAAATTGTGGGACAAGGTGCCTTAAAACTTACTGGATTTCTCAGGGAGCTAATGCAGCAGAGAAATATAAGTTTTGAGTCACTATACACGGTTCGAACAATCAAGGAGGTACGCGCACTCAAATGCACAGTAATAAGTAACTCTGTCTATGCCTAGCATTCCGTTACCCACATGGCCACACCCTACTGAGGTAATCCGACATTTTGAGGATGACGACTTGGAGATCATCCCTCAAACGGACTGCAGTTAAAACTATGATGTTTGGGTGTCTTTAGCTACCTGATAGATCATAAATTTGGGATGTCTTTTAACAGTTACATGTAAATGTGATTTATGACCTGACAATATTGTTATTTTCTGAGTGTCCAGAAACTATGCTATGTGGCCAGTGATTATGAAGCAGAGTTATGTAAAGATACACAAGCATCATGTGAGGTTGCAAGTGAGGGTTGGTTCACTCTATCAAAGGAGCGCTTCCAAACAACAGAGATCCTTTTCCAGCCACATATTGGGGGGATGTAAGTTCTTTACTTTCATGCATCATTTTTACAGAATTTTTTATGATTCTTATCGATAAATTCTGCAACTTTATTGTGTGAAATTGGATATTATAATGTGTTTCCTATTTTCTTAATGAATACCATAGAAGCTTGAAGGTATGTGTCTCAATCAAGGAGCTTTTCATTGTTTGGTTTAGTGAGGATAATGCTTTAAATCTTGGTACCAGGCCCTGTATCATATCAGTATCTTACTGATTTTGGTACACTATTGTTTGCTTCCATACTGACACATGTTATGATGTTAAAATTGGCACAACACCTGTACCATATGTTGGTTTAGGGACAAACTGAGCTCTGATACTGGCATACTGGTGCTGTAACAAGTTGGTACGGTATACCTCATGCTGCCTACTATGGTTTGGTAGTCAGGGGTATATAAATGATTTTTTTGTGGTGTTAACTAGAATATGACTCTAAGTGGACTAATCTATGTAACACGTCATTTGGCGGGAATAGATTGATTGCTTAATCATCTCTACTTCGATATGTTATTGCTAGATGTGTTATCTTCCCTTTTTTGTGCGAAAGAGAGAGAGAGAGAGAGAGAGAGAGAGAGAGAAAGAGAGAGAGAGAGAGAGGGAGGGAGGCCCATCCTCACTACAATTACCTAGGTTCCAATACTTGGGGATGTACCACTCAAGACCCGAACCCAAAACCTCTGGTTGCTAAGCATAGGTCTGAGTATGACAACTAGGGCAAGCCCTGATTCATGTGTTATCTCATTTCTGAAATGCATGTTTTTTGACTTAGAGGAAGGATCTTTTGGGTAGTGTGATATTTAAATATGATGTGTGGGGATCTCTGTATGCCATCATGTGTGATGATGCATGGAATTAGAAGGAGAGAGAGGTAGATTTTTGTTGTGAAGAAACTCAAGTTTGTTGGTTGAGTGGCGCAAATACAAATGAGATATTTCTGGTCTACTGGTTTTATGCTTCTGAAAGGCAAAATTCATAGCATTGCTCAAACAAGTGTCAGTTGTGATTTTAGATCCATTTCTTTGTTCCTAAACTGAACTAGCAGCCTCCTCCTGGGTATCCTCTAGCTTAACACTTATAAACTGCTTAATGGCTAAACTGGTCTTTAATTTCTGACATTAGTGGAATAATGGGCGATTTTATTGGAGTGGGAACTGGAAACAAAGTGGTGCATCTTTTGTGATCTCAGCGTGGAAGGCTCTGGTTCAAAAGTTATATTTGCCATGCCCTCTTTTTTGTAATCTCAAGATTAACTCAGTTGTTGTCCAATGCCTAATTTAATTCAAAAATTGAATCAGAAATGGTATGTATTGTTTTACAGATTAGTAAGTAGACAAGTCCTAAGATGATACGAGCACTGAGATTTGAAAACTTTTATGATTTTAGACTCATTAGCCTTGATTTGTTTGTAGAAGATCATCTTGGAAGGTTCAATTTGATGGCTGAACGGCTGAACTTAGATGCTTGATTGTTTTATCTTTCTCTTATGGTGCCATTATGAGATGTGTAAAATTTCTCATGGTGGCATCTTGGCCAAGGATAATAATTTCTTACGCAGAAAAGCATAAGGCTGCTTATCAACCCATCATGTTCAACATGTTGCAGTCATTTAGTAATGAAGTAAAATATATGGCATGTGCCGCATTTTTGCTACTCTTTCTTGATATTTATCGATGTCTTTGTTTTTGAAGAACTCAAGAAGCTTTGTTTCAATATGATCTTGTTCACCGTTCTCTATATATTATTCTATTAAACATTTGCATATCAACCTTCCATACCTTTAACTTATGGATATTGCAAAATCGTGGAAGGACATTTTATGTTGTTTTAAAGTTATTCCTGTGCATGAGCTTAAATCAATGGAGAGCACTGACGTTGAAATATATGTGAATGCTGGGTGCATGATTGGTACCTAGGAGGAATTAATTGTAGAGAGTTGTTGAGAACTTCTTGCCATTCCATTATAAAACACTGAAATGGAACCATGATGTCTGCTCAAGGTGTTGGTATGCATGCAAAGAACTACACCAACACACATTTCGGGAAGTTAATCTCCTGAGTATTTCGTCGGAAGATTCATCTTGTGAAACATGCGAAATTGTAACTTCTAGGCATCTTAGGTGCTTTTTTGCAGATCATTTTTTGAGTTTAGATATGCTTCCTTACATTTTGTATTTTCTGCATCATGAATTATCCGCTTCCTTGAAATGGATCAGTAGGTAAATTCATGTAATGTGTATGGGATTGAAGGTGAAAAAAATTAACTGAGTCCAGGATATGTAGTTGGAATAAAGCTTGTTTATGCTTATGATTTATTTGTTGTGGTTACAGGCGTGCAATGGGTTTGCATCAAGCTGTAGCTCTTTGTATGGATCATTGTTTTGAAGCAGAAGTGGCCAGTGATGATGGATGGTTCAAAACTGTGGTTTTAGCAGGTGGATCTTCATGTTTACCTGGACTACCAGGTGTGTTGGCAACAATGAGTTTTTCCTTTTCTTTTTCTTTGGTACAAAGAGACAATGGGTTAAACAAATACCCTGGGTGATATATCTGGTACTTTTGTGCTGCCATGTCAATATATTGCTACTAGTCTTGTACTATTTCTTGTATATTGAGCTGAAGTTGAAGTTATGTTAAATGGGCGATGTTTCACCAAGTTATTTCATAATTGTTTGATCTCAGAGAGGTTAGAGAAAGAGCTGTACAAACTTCTTCCACCATCCATGGCTGATGGAATAAAAGTCATCCCGCCACCGTATGGCACTGATTCTGCCTGGTTTGGAGCAAAGATTGTCAGCAATGTAAGCTTGCTTAACCTTGTGTCCAAATGCAGAATATAACATTAACACACGCATATATATATATATATATACATGCTCATATTCATGTCCAGATATGGAATTGTATGTTGTCTTGCAGAGCACGCAGTTTCGAAAAACCAAGCATGCGACTCTTTTTATAAATAAATATGTTGACTGTGATTAATCCAAGAAAGTTTGAACATATAAAAGGATAATGAAATGTAGCTCTATTAGATTTTTTTTTTTCTTTTTTTCTATGAGTTGGTGAGCTGTGCGGCACACCAGGCTCAATGAGTATTTTATTATTGGTTATATATATACAGACTAACTGCAAGAAACTGCACCTGACCTGCATGGCTGGATTTTGATACCCAGAAACAACAAGCTGATTGCTGACGAATTGCAGCCTTATTGTAAAAGTTATGAAACAATGCAACAAATTTCTTGCATCATGGGCAGCATAGGAGGCCATGGTTGGTTCCTTTTTCAGCATTTCACATGTAATGTCACCCACTTTCAACTCACTGTAGACCAAGCCTCGTGGCTTCTGTTTCCAGCTTGGGGATTCTTCCTTCCATTATCAGTCATTATCCAGTTAATAGGTCTCCTCCGTCAAACTTCTGACATTTCCAAAGCTTGTGTCCTAATCATCGTTCCCCAAGAGAAACATCCATTTTCAAATAACCAACCTAGGTCTATCCATTGCCATCAACTAGTGGGAGTGCCATGACATCGGTCCTTCAAGCTTCTCTCAATATCCTGAGCTCCATGTATTTCTTGAGGTAACACCATACTTTTCTATTAACTGAATTCATCATCTTATCGCAATATCTGTTTCCATTTTATAGTCTTTGGGTTCATCAGACGGTTTCATGGTTAGATGCGCAGTATGCTAGTGTGATCAAAAAGCAGCATAGGGATCGTTTCATTTTCCCTCAAAATAAAAAAAATAAAAAAGAAAAAGTGACCACTTCATAAGTGATGTTTAGCAACATTGTTAGCTTTGGACTGTAATCCACATTCTCTGATCTTTAAGCAATCTAATTTGGGTCTCCATTCTGGTTGTGGATATTGTCCAAATGATGTAATAGGCGTCTGCCATTCAAGAGAAAAATTTAGTCAATAACCCTATGCGAGCTTGTCCAATGCCAACCTCCTAAGAAGTGGTGGTTGTGTGTTTGGTATCACATGAGGTTGTTGTTGGGAACATTTGAACACCTTGCTATCCAGGTTGTATGATGCATGTCACTTGTGGTGCGCTCAAGGCATAGTTTAGGAGTATCGTGGGGCATACTTTAGGTGATCTGGATGGGAGCAATTTGTTGGTTGGTCAAAAGGTCTGTGGGTGCTTGCCCACTCCCACTGCTTGTCCACGGGCTGTGGTATCAGGTTGAGCTGTCTTGAACTGGCCTATTAGCGCTCAAATTACCAAAAGGAGATCATTATTTAATGTCTTGTAGCATCTGTGCTTTTTTTATATTTTGAATTTCTTATTCTTGTTATTCCCATGATTATATCATAAATGAAAATGATAACATTTGATAACAGCTATTGTTTGATTTTTTTACTAAATACATTATTCCTTGTTGTATCATGTTTTTTATTAGTAACGAGATGAGCTGCAAAAAGCTTTGAACAGTTCTAGTGTGAAACAAGGAAATCATTTTGCCGTTATCCAAATTGTTGGTTATAATGACTCTGAGCAACATTAGAACAATCATTATATTATTTTGTAAAAAAGTTAAAGAGTTTGAGGGTATCTTAGCTTCCATCAGTTTTCTACAGATCAATATATTAGACATCATCAAAACTTTCACAAAACATAATCAGTTTCAGATACTTAGCTCTGTAATGTTCATGCATGGCCAGAAGCTTTATTTGAAGATATTAATTAAATATAATTTATCTTTGCAAATATAATTAAATATACTTACAAATAATCCATAAAGGAATGAATCCCGTTCTCAGGAAGGATTAGATCTATTGAAAATAAACCATCCCCAGCAATCTGTATAAGGATGCAATCTAGTGAAAATCTACTAGGTGCAGGGTTTCAATAACAGTGTTATTCCATTATAGTAGACCCTCACCAAAACTATTATTGATTTAGTAGAATAATAACTGTTTAGTATTATAACAGAAAATAACAAAGAATAATGGAAATATAATGGTATTATTTTCCAGGTCATTGTTCGTAATACATTTTTACAGAGGAATAATTTTGAAGAAATTTGAATCTAAAAAGTAAAATTTTTTTGTTAGGGGAATAGAATAGATATCAAATAATGATCATTATTTGTATTGTAATGGACCCTGAAATCTTTATAACGGCTATGATGGCTGTTATTTTAAGCCTTGACTATAAGACATTGTACTAATAACGGCTATAAAAAAGGACAAAGTCTTTAAGACATTGTGCTAAATATACCCTCTATATCTTTTTTGCTTCTCTTGGATAGTCCGGTTGGTTTATAATGCTAGCCTTTCATTAGTTTTACATGAGCTGAAAAATGGATTGATAAAAAAAAAATGGTCGTCCAAATGGGGATGATAAGGTCGGGAGAATGCTTCATAACTCTATAGCAGTCAATATGTCCTTATGCAGAGCTTTTCCATTGGCCATCTATAACTAGTTGTTTTGCATGCTTTGATGATTTCTGCTTGAGTTGATTGTGCTGCTATGCTTGTTTAGGTGAGCACTTTCTCTGAGGCATGGTGCATGACCAAAAAACAGTTCCGCCAGAAGTTCCGGCGCAAGGTGACATCTCTCATTGGTTCATGGTGACAAGTATGCGGCTTTTTTCAAGCCCAAACTTGGTAGGTCAGTGGCTTTCCTTGCTCATAGACAGAAAATTATACTTTGGTAATGCTACAGAGTAGAGCTACAACATCATAAATGGAGATTCCAGAATGTTCTCCGAGCTATTGCACTCTCCAATCCTGGAAATTATCTAGGTCTCAATAAATGTCATTGTTTCTCCTCATCTTGTTCCATTTTATTGTGAGAATGCATGCTGCTGCAAAGTGTTGTAGATAATCTATGTATAAGACGTAAGAAAATAATTATCACTTGTGCTGTAGCAGTAACAGTGCTCCAGATATCGACGTAAAATGTCGTGTAAGAATGTAGTAATAAAACAGATTCATATGATATTTCTTTCAAAGCGTAATGTTGTAAGTATTGCTTTTTTGACTGGCCGTTCGGTCCTATGGATCGTGACTTTGTACAGAGATCCTTACAGATTTAAGACCAATTTGATTCATGCGCTTATTTATCTTTCTAATGCCTTGCTGTTCAGTCTAATCCAGAAATTCTTCCAAGCCCCAAAGCATCCCGCTACCTTAGAAAGAGTGTGCTTTTTTCTCCGGCTCCAATCTCATGTGCTTGATAACCCGTCTCCAATGTTGCTGCATATAACCATGAGTTTATCTTTAATGAAAAATTAGAACTATGGATTTCTTTGCATTATCTGGATCATCCTGATACTTACTTTTAAAAAGATGATATCCAATTCTTTTCTTTTACGAGCTTTTTACGTGGTCAGACTCTTCTTTTGCTCAGCAGAACATGATCTGCAGAATTGCTCGCTGTACAAGAATGACAAAAAAAAAAAAAGAGGTTTGTTTCACATCAGTCTTTTTCAATATCTTTGACGGTTCGAATGTCAATCTCTACACGTCCTCCATTTACCAGCAACTAATACCTGGGCTTGTTCACCGGCAGCGAGATAAGACGCTTTAACCGCGAAACCATTGATACGAGACTTTTTAACGTTCGAAGCATGGCATATTGCCGCAAGCTCCCCGGCGGGCAATGGAAGGAACTACTTTCGTGCTATTTTATCGAAGAGCGCAGCTCGAGTCCCATTGCATGCAACCACGTAAGACTTAAATGAGATTTTACAATATTGGTGCCTGTGAACTTCTGATGCACCGAGGCTGGGTGACAGATAAGGCAGTAGTGACTAGTGAGGCGATGGATTCTTGGAAATCTTGAGCCTTGGTATGTTGTCTTCCTCCACCTGGCTGAGGCCCTGGAGAATTTCTCATAACAGGCAGTTTCAACTTTCTGACCTTCATTCATGATGTGCTAGATTAAATTGCTCAGAGAAAACTAATACTTATTGACTCCAGGTTTCAGAAAAAGGAAGCGACGGATATCACGATCTTCCATTCTGGATTTCTATGACGTTCCATTATTCCAAATTTACATCTCATATATGCTTGCTTAACAAACAAAATTGCTTCCTAAAAGCTCAAAGTACACTGGAAATACGCCATGTCGCATAAATATTTGAAAAATCACATTTCACTGAGAGTCGACATAAAAGTTAATATCAATACAGACTCCGGCAGACACAGAATGATCTTTGGAGGAATGCGAGGATATGCTTCACCACCAAACCATTTACTTCGAATACATATCGCCTATCATCGATTAACAACATTGCAGCCGCTTGCAGCTGCCAGAAAGCATTCAGTTGAAGAGGAAGGCTAAGAACAACCCGGATACGAGGAGTATGAGATGAAAGAAGCCCTGGCCGATGTGATTAGCATCATCAGACTTCGGAGGCTCCGCGAGGCAGACAAGCCCTTCCTTCCCTTCTCTGCATTCATGGGCGAACAAGCCTGGCGGGTACTTCCCGTAGAGGTTTATGTAGCTGAACATGGTTGATGCGCAGTCACTGTTGAGATCATTCAAAGACTCTGCATGCGGGCATGCAAATTCCTTCAAAGCCGAGCAGCAGAGTTTGGCGTCGTACTGCGGTCCCTTGCATTGGCTCGTGATGACAGTGTAGTTCATAGACTCGAAGTCTATCTCGCATTCTGGCAGAAAGAGGAATCACTGAATTAACATTTATCTTTACTTTCTGCACAGAGCTTTAACGTGGATTATTACTCAGTATACAGGCGTTTGTTTTCAGGAATACATGCTCAAAGTTACTTCACAAGTATCTAGAACAAGAGTAAATAAATAGAGTACCTCTTTCAACTTAAAAGAAAAGGGTAAATAAATTCTGTTCTTATAGTCCTGTTCGACCTACTGATTATTAAGGCATATAATGCGAACCAGGCTCTACTGTTTTTTCCTGGTTCCTGATGGGATTCATTCTCACAGTATTTGCATTGCAGTTATAGAGTTCTAGCATTTTCTATACCATGACAGGGAAAATATAGACCTTTTCATGATTCTTTTTATCATATGGCGAGCTCAATGACGGAAACTTAGTACTCGCTTCTTTGTTTGATTGCCATTTGATATATAGTTTTTACACATTTTGCATTTCACATTTAATCCATACAAACAGTTCTTTTTTTCCCTTTTCTTTAGAATTAGAATGAGAGAAGCTCCAGCCAGAATCAAGGTGAGGGTGGGACTCGAATCCTGGTCGTTGCTACTTAACCTCAATGCAGCATTTTCATCCCTGCACATAACATGTAGTCTTTTCTTTTTTTCTTTATAGATAAAGTAAGAGACCTCGTCCACTATAGTTATCTAGGTTTAGACTTTTTTTTGGATTCACTATCCAAAAATTGAATGTAGAATATTTAGTTGCTAAACAGAGGGGTATGACTTTTAGGATAAGCCCCTATTTATCTATATGGGTGTCCTTCTTCCATTCATATTTATAGTGCATACCTCATGGTAGGGTCAAGGCTTGAGCATACAATTGTCTTCAAAATCAAGGCCCGTACATAAAATTTTCCATAAATCCAAGAGGTGGACTTCAACTACCTGAGGGCTATATTGCAGATGTCCTCCAAAATGTATCAATAAGCACGCATGAGCCTTAACGTTTGAGACATGGATGTTGTTTACATTCATGCCCTACATGGGAATTACCTTGAAATAGGTATCGAATTGTCTGCCATGCATGGGGTCACATAGAACGGTCGTCCCACATCATTCATGTCATAAAATTAATCGCAAAGCATTCACTATCTTTCCAATTCGCCTCAAAATTCTTACAATCTCATAACTTGTCACCAATTCCTCCACCAACTCTCCATTGTAAAGTCTAAACCAGTCATAAAAACAAAAAGCAAAAAAGATAAGAAAGAAGGAAAGACTGAAAGATATGAGTTGTCCTCCTTGTAATACTTTTCAAACCAAGTTAAATACATTTAAAGAAAAAAAAGGGAGAACTTCATTAATGCTTAATATTCATTCATAAGTTACAAGATAGAAAGGAGAGGGGGCATACTCTTTTTGGCCTGCAAGAGATTGCGGCCGGTGGTTCCGTGAGATTGGAGCACATCCCCTGAATTGTTTTAACTCCAAATAGAAAAATCAATTCAGAAAAAAAAATCAAGTCATAAATTGTTTAAAAAATCCATAAAAAAATCAACAACAAGGGAAAGAAGATTGGTGGATAAGAACCTGCAATGGCGGTGACGGTAGAGAATACAGCCAAGAGGTGGAACATAACCACTGGCACCAAGATGCTCTGGTTTGAGGCCATCTCTCTTGGCCGCCAATCTATCTAAAGATTGAAAGAAAAAATAAAAATCAAAAAGCAAGAAACTTTTTGTACCATTCTAAAAGTTTCTCATCCCCCTCTACTTGCAATCTCGTAACCAAAGGGGATGAGAGGGTGGGAGGAGAAAGCGGAGGAGAAGAGGAGGGGAAACGAGCAAGCGCCGGCATAAACGGAACGAGTCAACTCAGCTTAAATGCATTCATGACCGTTTTTTCACGTCTGCCCAATAATAAAAGCTAAAAATAAAACAAGCCTTGAAATTATACAGAAAGGAGTACAATCCGGTCATAAATTTCCCTATCTTTTTTTTTTTTTCCAAAGAAGCATCGTGGCGAAAGAGAATGAGAGATTAGAGAGGTGCGCCGGGAGCAGGGTCTCCTTTCCTCAAGTAATGTTAAGGGGTGCCACGTGTGTGCCAATTCGAGGCTCCCTCCTTCCTCGTTCCTGCCGGCCTCTTCGTCGTCGACGATGATTGATACATTGGTTTCCAACATCCTCAAATCCGTCACTTCCCTTCAATCCCCCTCCCCCTTCTCCTTCCTCGGCGACGACATCCGCGCCATGTTTCAGGTCATTCATGGAGGCCACCGGATCTGTGAAGCCATCTTAAAGCCTTTAATGGAGGCCGTGGATTTTTTGGATCTTCGCCTCCGGCGAGCGCGCCGGAAACCACCACTCGCTCGAGCCCGTGAGCCGCCGAAATATCAGCCGGTCTCATATTCGCGCGTTCGACTGTCAGACGTATAGGCTGGGGTTGGTAGGATAGCCGCGTGGAGCATCAGGAAGTGGTACCGAGCCACGTAACGCCATCAGAGGACGAACGTACCGTACTCATTTATTAGATCATTGGTATATTTAAAGACGCGTGGGGCCTATTTACTTGAGAGGTTCCCCTCCTCTCGTCTAATGTTTTTGATGGATCCTCGACGTATTCAATCCGCGACGTATGAATAGTATGGTAGCCACTCTTTATGCTTAGGGAAAAAAAAACTATCGATAATTGAGAAAGTGGACAATGAATGATACGACGGCACACGATCAGAAAAGCATATACCTCCGTTTGCAAAGCTGATATTCGACCATTGCTGTCACCCTTCAAAACCACCGTTTCCTCCATAAAATTACGTCATATTGAGCAAAGGAAGATTCTGGTGGCAATTTAAAATTATCAAGGGTATTGCATTCAAAAAGTCTTTGTCCCAATCACCGGCCGAGATTAGGAAAGGATTTTTCAAACCTAGTAGAGGAAGCTTGAGATCCAAAATTTGAAGCTCGTTTAGCTGTTAAAATGAGTGGACTTCAAAATGTGAAACAGATATCATTACCGGATGCGCGCCTGGGTGACACTCAAAAGATGGCCCACGGTAGCGTAGCGATCTAGACTTGGCAGACTGGTTACTGAAACCAAATGTATCCAATTATAGGATGGACAAATTGGTTACTCGAGGTAAGCAATATTTTACACACTAAGATGCTCCTTTCACCTTTTACCCTTTATAGATAATATACTTTGCCCAGCACTATTGACTCCAAGTCTTTTGCTAAACCTCAATATATTGAAAAACAGAATTAAGGACACAAGTAAGCCCTTTTTTTGGTTCTAAAATCTACTTTATATCATCAAAAATCATGTGGCTTGTAATCCAGAACATATCAGAAAGTCCAGCCAACAATGAGATCCAAACGTATTGTGCACGATATTGAAGGATAAACGAAATGCTGTATGTTTAAAACAATAATGTTGAATAAACTACCAATGAGCTTAAGAGCATGCACCTTTTAGGCTCCCTTTACTGAACATGATACCAATTGAGCCTCAATTGAGCATCTGGAAAGGAATCATGTCTCTAATCTTAAACAAAGGACTGTCTCTGAAATACTTGTGGACTGCATCCCGCAAAGGATGACGCAGAGTTAACTTGTCAGATGTAGAAACCAAAAGAGAAGCATACAAAGGTGTGATCCCTTTCTATCGCTAACATGCCATGCTGATATTACAAATATGTTTATAACTATCAGAAATTCATTAGTCATTCTATTCCATTAAGAAAACCAATACCCAATAATAAATTAGATGAAATTATTCTAATTTAAGTGATATCAGCAATCATTTTGTTTTAAAAAAAGGCAAACTTACAGGAACAATTTAGAAACAACCATGTCATAAAAATTATATTAATCTTCCACATAAAGAAGACTTTTTAATGAGGCGGATAAGGGGAAGTTGAGATCACGATCTTTTCCTCCTGGTGTAATTGCAGTTCCTATCACCATTATGATAGGATATTATGCAGCTCGAGCCACAGAATCTGGTGCCTCAGAAGCTTCAAGCCTGGATGTTACGCCACATCTTTAGTGATCAACCATACATTCAGGAGCTAGTTATGCATAACATTACCAAATGGAGAGTGCAAATCCAACCGCACCAGCTTAAATAATAAATAAATAAATAACACAAAGCAGTGCTGTCTCAAGTGCCTTGTTATGTATAAAACTGGCAATCAAGCAATAGTAGGTGCATATTCCTACTGTAATCCCTGAACACAACCCAATGGAGGTAACTGCTCCCAAGCATGAGTATCTTAGTTTTTATCTAACATAACCCCCATTCCCAGTCCTAAACTAGAATACCATCAAGCTGAAACAGAAGTTCAGAAGACACACCCACACATAAATTACATATTTGGAATGCTAGAGGTACAAATCAAATATATGCTTGTAAAGAATCTTTTTTTAAACTGTGTATTAGTAGAATTACAAGGGTAGAACATACGTCACACCCCATGACGAGGAACTAAATATAATGACACCGAGTACTAAATATCTACATCATGGTGAAAAGAGTTTCATGATGAAATAGAAATCAGATCGAATAAAATTATAAACGACCTGTAATTCAAACCTAACTTCATCAACTGAATACAACTCAAGATTCAAACTCTGGATAGCACCAGTAGACTCAGAAAAACCACTCCATTATTATTTCTTAGACAATTAAGCAAATCCCTAATGGTGAAGAAGGAACAATAGATAAGGTTTTATTTTTAAATTCTAACAGCTTTCCAAGCCCAGTAGAGATTCAAATACCAAATCCATAAATTCAAACTCTACAGCCTTCTGAAATACAAGACGGACATCCAAATAAGTGTCAACTAGCATGATACTTCATCTTGAAATATTGCCAAAACAATTATGCTTGCCTTTCTGGGGGATTGTTAATGGACCATGCTTCAAATCCTTTAATTCACAGGCCAATATGGGGCGCAAATGTGTTAAGTCATATCTCATAAACATCATAAACATCCAATGGCACCCATTGCTATAGCAATCTAGAACTCGAGTACTATGTCATGGGAACCATCAAACACGTATTCAGGCAACCCTGAAAGAATCAGTAGAAAGCATATTTATCTTCTAAGGAAAAGCCACCATAATCTTAATGGGCTAATCCTTAAGCATAATACCTAAACAGGAATGAAGTCAACCCAAATTTTGCAAAAGGGCTGTTTCATTTATCACTATTGAAAGAGGAAGTGAAGCCGCTACAGGAAAGTTCAAATTTACAAATTCACATATTTATTTACGAATTCAATAAAAAAAAGAGATATGAGGCACTTCCAATATGATGGTACATTGAGCCCCCTCCTTAGCAATATTCTCATTCTACCAGTCCTTCATGCTATAAGGCCTAATCAGAAATCATATAAATAATAATCTTCTGTAAATTGAAGTACAGAGCAATAATGGGGGTGCAAGAGGGTGGAAAGATCACCATGTTGGGGTAAGTTCACATTAGAAGTAACAATTTCTATTAATACCTAGAAGGCTAGAACCTTAGAAGGAGCCGTCAACCTTGGATCGAATTTAGAGAAGTCCCAAAAAAAGATTATAAAGCACTTGAGAAATCTGGTGACAAAGTATTTGAAGTTGCTATAAAAGGGATAAAGCCTTTACAAAATATTCGCATCTCATTTCCATTTTGTGGTTTAATCCTGTCATATCTGTCAGCATGTTATACTTCCGACAATGTACTTGTTCCGTAAGTGAATGCTTCGATTACAGTGAGGAAGGGGGGTGTAATAAATTCAAAGATAAAGCCGTAGAATATTTTCAGCTGCATCGTAGTAATAATCATCAGTGATCAGCCTACTGTAATTGTTGACTTAAGATGTCATAAACCAAATTCAACATGATATTTACCTCTGAATTCCTTCTCCAACTTCAATTCTGAGGAAATTGCCAATCTTTACAGATGAGCCCACTTCTTTTGATAAATCATTCAGCAGTGACTGCAAATATCACAACCATCAAATGTTCATACCCAAAATAGAATTTACACATAGCATACCATATAACAAGTAAATACAATGAAGCCTGAGTTGAATCAGGGTCAAAAGATGATAAAATGAACTACATAGGTTGCCTAGCCCTTGGGTAAATAAAGAGTAAAAGCAATGATGAGTCATCGTACAACTCAATAATATGAAATAATAATATAAAAAAACACAACCATGGAAAAGAAGATATCAGACAAACCTTGACATGAACACTATCATTCATAACAAACTTTTGCTCCAATAACACTACTTCTTCAAAGTACTTCCTCATACGACCTTCCACCATCTTTTCAATGGCCATCTGAGACTTCCCTGAACTTTCTGCCTGATACAGAAGAATTTTAAAAAAAGGGACAAAAGTTTAGAGAAGATAAGACCATACATGTTTTAACTGCCTGCAGATACCCCGCAGGGCGGGGGTGCGTTTCAAGATGGAGGGCCCCTATGCTTGGTTGAAAGGTGAGCGTACTACCGCTGCTTCATTGTCATTGCATGCATAAACTTCCTTTCCCTTGATAAATGGTGCTAATACATGATAGAGCATAATGCCTAGGAAGCGGTTTAATAGTAACACAGAATCAGTAAATCTGACTCTGACTAGATCGGAGAAGCCCGGCTGGTTATTGTTACAGATATAACAAATAATGCCAAAAAAAAGTTCCTCATTTTAAAAACGCTGTAGGTGCTCTTAGAAGAATCTGGCTAGAAGCCCAGATACAACTAAAATCAAAACCATAACAAACAGCCTTCTCCATCTATGTAAGAGTCATTATTCATGTAAATTTCCAAATGATCCAAGTAAGATTTACGCAATCAAGAAAAAACTTGTCCTAACAATGTCTACTTATCCTGTTGAATATGAAAAAGTTTTGATTGCATACATTAGTCCCTCGCTCATCCAAAATTGACATGCAAATTCTTGAAAGGCATATCAAAGTCCACATTGAAGGTATTCTGTGATATTTACCTTTCTATAATTTGGAAAACATTGGAAAGCCAAATAGTTTGACTATAGAACAAAATCAGCTAATCCACATGACCAGTCCGACATGCAACCAGATGCATCCTTGGTATAAAGAAGAAGAAGAAGAAGAAGAATCAACAGC
This sequence comes from Phoenix dactylifera, assembly GCF_009389715.1. NCBI lineage: Eukaryota > Viridiplantae > Streptophyta > Magnoliopsida > Arecales > Arecaceae > Phoenix > Phoenix dactylifera. The sequence goes on along the minus strand of NC_052398.1, from coordinate 3,661,032 downwards.
TTAACAAGGTTTGACAACCCTACGAACCTTTCTGTTTTAATTTCCTTCGGTTCTAAAATCAACAATTCAAGGCAAAAGGCTTTTTTTGGTATGCGATAATCATTTAGAAATCTGAAGGTACAACAGGAAAATAAAGAGCCAGAAAGGGTTAATTTATTGCTAAAAAGTGAGCAAAAGGAAGACCACCAATTTAACAGGAATAAAATGAGTCAAATATAGGTCACAACAAAATGCATGAAATTTTCAAATTGGATGCGACATAGTTTAACATCTATTAATAACGATTTTCCTTTAGGCCCTATCAGTTTGGAGAAATCTAGAGCTTTTCTTTAACTACCATAGCAATCATCAGTAAAAGTAGTTTAGATGATTTGTAGCCTCACAAATAATTGAATATAACTTCCAGATTCAATAAAAACTTGTTGACAGTATCCAGGACCTAAAAATTCTCCAGAATAAGATGTACAGGCAATAAGAAGATACAACTTTCTTTTGATTTATATACCATAAATGCCTGATTATGAATTACCTGAGATTTAAATACGTCACGCTCACTTTCTATTGCTTCGGAAGAAACAAATTCCTTCGATAAGAACAAGGGTTTCGATGCCACTATGTGCATTGCCAGTGATGAACCAACACGCTGAAGAGCATCCAATGGAGCATTTTCATCTTCTACCTCTAAAGTAACCAATCCAGCAATTCGGCCCAATCCTGGAACAGGAATAAATTAGTGTATCAATGATAACTTTTGTAAGGGTACCTTTCAAGCTGTTTTAGAATTCAAATACATTAAAAGGCACAACTCGTAAAGAATAAATCCAGAAATTTATGAGATACAAAGACAAATATCAGAAAGAGCACAACAGAAAGTAAAGCATGACAGATTAGACTGAAGAATAGGTAAGCATTCTAAATGCCCTGTTTCGAAAGTCAAAGAATCAAATGTTTAGATTTTGAATTTGGAAATATGGCACTGAACTGGACTTATAACAGTTCTACTCCCATTTCCTGCAGTACTTTAAACTGAAAAAAGAAAACTATTTGTTCCTCTGATAAACTCTTTTTTTTTTCGTATAAGCTCCCAAAACTATTTTATTAGAAATGTAAAATTGCAAGACCTGCAGTAAGATTTCCCATTTCAACAAACTTCCATCCTGTTCCCTTCCAGCACTCAGCACGACAGCACAAATTGATGCCCTTTAGATGAATAAGTATGCACATGGCTTGCCATTTTATTTTGGCCAAGAAAACACATGTTCTGATTACCTTCCATAAAATATTTGTTGAGACTTGAAAGAATTCATGTAGCTGTTCTGAAATCTTTCGCTTCTGCTTTGCTTCATTTTTTTAAAAACCCGAACAGATGACATTGCCAACAAATGTTACCTCCATGTACCAGAACCAACTGTTCTCACAGAGTCAGTAAATTATGTGCCTTCTTTGTCCATATATTTGATTTTGCTAACAATCTCAAACACAATGCATCTTTAGAACAAAAGGGTACTAAAATTAGAAAATTCTCGCTACTGAATAAGTCAACCACCGATTATATTCTGAGAGCTGTCTCCAATAGTTGAAAATTTAGAGGGCAGATAATGGGCAATGGATTCCTGATATAGTTCAATTTTCAGCTAAACTAGAGACCTTAAAGCTTTCCTTTCAATGCATATGCCAATTCCATCCATATAAAAAATAATTCCCACATCAACCAGCCAGGCCTATGAAAAGCATTTTACAACTGGAGTACCTAGTTGGGGACTCGTATGAAGGTAAGAGGAAATAACACCATGTGAAGATCTGGACATTGCAAAACCTCTTCTGAGCTTTACATTCTCCCCGACCATGGCAGCAACTTCTGTAACTGCATTTTGGACTGTTATTTCTCCACAAAGTTTTGGATGATCTGCATTAATCTTCATGTTCTGCAAAATAAATAGAGTTTGTTAAAAATGTTATCATGGGCACTAAGATATACATATTGATTACCATAAAATTATGATTGGGTGTAAGATAGTGATTCATTGTTCTGAAAGTTCCTTCCCAACAATCCCATCATATGATGATTCATATGGAAGATTTCTAATCACTAGACCTTGGAATTAACTTATAGGATTTAATTGAACTAATATGGATAGAATATGCAATAAGAGTAGAAACTACTACTTTTAAGACCGTAGGATTTACAATTCAGATCTTACAATTAGATTTTCATTAAAGCCAAAAAGGCTTCAGGTGTTGCATTGGATGTTACAACAAAATCACTTCAACTAGATACAGTCTGCAAATCAAAGTGAACCTTCTATTATAGCTAATTAGTTAAATGACAAGAACCTAGCTTTATCTTCAAATGAAAGACGGAAAACAAAAATAGCGATAAGGAATCTTTTTTAGGCATCCTATTAGTCACTGCATGTGCATTGTTAATATTTGTTATATATGGATGGATATAAATGTTATTACTCCTCTAAATATTCTACAAGGCTAAAAGTTTTGATAAGTTATCCAAATTTAAATTTATATTATATGTACAAAATAACATGTTAATTACTTTTCTTGCAATTTCAATTGAGCATCCACTTTTACATCGTAGATCAAAACAATCCTTTAAGACCTATAAACCAATTTGTTTGCTGCAATTTCAGTGTCCACCAGACAATCAAAAAGTAATCTGGAAAAACAAAACTATTTATGCAGTGCCTAGTTTTATGAAGGTTGTACAGGTCATGTCATGCAATGATCATGCTTTTTTACTAGTAATAGAATGGTAAATTATGTGATATAGAAGAAAGAATAAAATATGCATAAAATGACCTAATATTTGTGAGGCAAAAGATAGAGGTGCCTAAATTTGTACTCTGGATGCAAGTAACGGTTGATAAGACAATATTGTATTCACGTTGCATATTAGATCCTTTAAGAATAGCTAGTAACATAAGATAATGATGATAAAAAGAATATGGGGTAGAGAAGATAATTGCCTGGCATGGAATTAAAGGGAAGAAACAAAATTTCGTATGGTTGTAAAATTTTTGAATCTATTTGCTTAGTAAACCCTGCATCGTGAATTAAACATGATTGCAAAAATAACCTTATTTATATTTGTACCTCCAAGTACTCAGGGCCAAAAGGAAAAGCTGCTTGAATTTGCTGCACAGGGCTTTCAACTGATAAGGCTACCCTTGCCAAAGACGAAGCCTGCAAAGAAGATGGTTGGCGATGCCTGAGCAAAACTAAATAGCTGAGAAGCAAAACCCTCCTTTGCATAAATAAAGATATCAAGACAAGAAAGGTGGAAAGAAAGCATGAGTAGAATTGTAAGATAGGCCCATTGAACTTCAAAGAACATCCATCAGACAACCGCCAACTAATCTTCATAAGGCTGACAATTTCTTAACATCATAAAGTCTTAATTGGTTTCATGATAATTTAAGTGCTCATATCACGCTGGGTGTGTATAATTATTGTATAAGTTCAAATTTACATCCATGGCTAGTTCATGGTTGGACTTCTGTTTTCATGACAGATTGGCATGTCATTCAGGTCCTACAGTCAGTGCACCTAAATGTCAATAAACACTCAATGCATCTCAATATCAATAATATATTTGAAGAGCTCCCACAAATTACATGGTAAAAACTGAAAAACAAAAAATAAGAGAAAGAAAATAGAAAATAAGCCAATAATGATGCATTAACAGCCGATAATTGGTTTTCTTTCTCCACTTAGTGTTCATAACTATATTGAAAGTGTAGTTTGTATCAAATGGAAATGATATGACTGGTACAAGGTTAAGGTTCACTAGTAAAATTCTGTGCATAGAACACATGATCTTAGATGAAGATCAAGAGATTAAAAAAATTATTTAATTGGAACAACTATGCCAAGATCAACTCCGTCGACATGGTGCCAAGTAGATGAACCTTTAAAAATCGTGCATTATGGGTTCCATTGATTTATTCAATTACAAGACAAGAGTTTGTAAGCATAGTGTTGAAGCTACTTGGATAGCACTTGAACCTTTTTTTTTACATACAAACAGGGCAATTTAATGTGGACTGTTTAATAAAATATTTGGATGAATAAATTCTTACTGACTATAAATATTAATATGTTAGGAGATTCATGAAATTATATTCTTAATTTTTTTTGTTATTTCAATATATTGAGGTAAAAAAAACCATGCACAACCCTCAAGGCTCAAGTAGGGATATTTCTTTACTATTATCTTTGCTGTTTTATTTAATGGCATACAAACAAAAGACAGATCTTTATCATTACGGGCATCAAACCAAAGAACTGAAGAGTCTCTGATTAGCAGAGGCTTTTAATCCTTGTCACGAGATATAGAAGATGAGAGGAAGACCCAACATACCATGAATGGAATTAGTGAGAAAAGTACGAAAAATCTTGCAATAACATCAAATGGCAGCCCTAAGGAAGAATAATTGGAAAATAAGAACTCATAAAGCACATCCAAATAATTGAGATGAAGCTTTAATGGTTATGATTACAGTTATCTGACCATGAATGAGACCACAAGTTAATTCACTTATTTCTGCTGAAATCAGATACTTCCGGGATCTGCAGGGGCCACAGCTATTGATAGCGAAATGGAGATATTATGGCATTCGCTTTAACTTTTAAATCTTAGATTACATTCAATAACAATGGCATTAAAGTTCCAAAGCAAACACTAAGAACCACCAAGTATTTTTAGGTATGATATTCCAGCTTCAACATTTGTTGATATATCAAATGTAATCGATATCTAGAACTCAGCTGGTATCATCCAACAAGGAGACACTTTAAATATGGAACAGAAGAAAAAGAATACAAAAATGAATCGCTTAGGGAGGAAGCGTTTAAGGTTTTCGCAATTGAATTGTATGTATACTGGGCTAATTTTTTTTTACAAAAGCATGATACTAACCAGGTATTGAAATATGTCATTCCTTGCAACAAAATCAGTCTCGCAGTTAAGTTCAACTGCAACAGCCCTATTGTCATTTTGTGCCACTGCAAGTAAACCCTCAGCAGCAGTCCGTGAGGACTTCTTCGATGCAAGCACCACGCCTCTCTTTCTCAGGTCCTTGTGTGCAGCCTCTGCATAAATTCACTAACAAGTAAAGTACGGCGCATGGAAACATCGCAATTCTAGGTAAGTAAGCAATGGCCCAAAGGGTGAAAGAAGATAACCTACCAATATCCCAATTACAACTAACAAGGGCTGCCTTGACATCTTTTATGGGCGCGCTCGTCTTTTCCCTCAGCTGTCTAATAAGATTCATCTGCTCGGAAGCTGACACTTCAGAGCCAAACCTTCTTAGAAGCATCGAACTTAAACAATTTAGGTTGCCAAATTCTCCATGTCGAGGCTGACGGTAAGTGCCCAGTTCCTTGTGCAGCAACTCTCTTGATACTTTGGCGACCCAGGAGCGAGCCATGCTAAAACTCTAATACTACTTCTGGTGAAAATAACAAGAAAATCGCTATATCAGAACTTTATTCGCGTTTTTTTTTCTAAAAAAAAAACAGAAGTATAATACTCTGTAGATATGCCAATTTCCTCAACACTATTTCTACCAGACAACGTTAAAACAAAATCGTGAAAAATCAAAAACAAAGAAAGTAAGAAAGAAGTGTAAGAAGATCGAACAAGGGTTAAAGCTTTAACAAGAAAACGTTTAAGCACGCAACCTAAGTCGCAAAAAAAATGTAAAACATCATCGAGAAAGAAAATAAGGGCATCTAGGCCACGAAAAACAAACAAAACAAATAAGCCGGCCAGATCTTTGGAAATGATAGCATTTGCTAAGAATCATCCAAGAATGCACCAAAACCTACGAAGAGAAAGGATTGCATCAGAAAAATCATGCAAGAACGCATCAAAACCAATTGCTCTCGAAAGAGATACGTCAAGATGATCGGAAATCGGACGGGAAGCCGGTGAATGAAACCTCGACGCTTTGTCAAATGGATGAAGAAGAACAAGTACCAGCGCTTGAGATTATCCTATTGATATACGAAAAATATCGGAAAACTTAAGTGAGCAGAGGAAAACAAGATCAAGAACAACCTCGGAGAAAATGCGTTGTCCCCAAAAAACCAAAAAAAAAAGAAACCCTACGCGTGGCGGTGAGGAGAGGGAGAGGGCACCAGCGCAAGGGTTTTAGATCGACGTCGGCCAGATCAGATGGGGCCGGGGCCCACCTCAGGGTCGATCTATCGAAGCCCGGCCCAACCTTGGCCCGGATATTTACATCGAAGGGCCTCCCGGCCCAGTATACATGATATGGTCCCAAGTCCCAACCAAACGTTTCTAAAACTAGTTCTTTGGTACGGTACAGCAAGAGAGGCATGTTAGTGCGGATAATTTCCTTTTTGGCTCCACCGTCACAAGCAGCGTCATGCTTGCTTAAAAAAAGATCCATCATCTATCATGTACTAGCAACAATATGCAACTCACAAGGAAAATTGCCATAATGCTTGCTGAGCTAAGAGTTTTGTACCTTTTTCTAATGTACCAAAATATTTATCTCTTTTGTTCATATAAATTTGTAAGAATTTTATAATAAAATACACATTGGAGCAACGTAACGATAAATTGATCCACTTTATAGTATCAGCCATATTCAATTATTCGTAGCAGCCTCGAATTCAATATTTGGTAGATGAAATATTCAAAGTTGTCGTCGCTTAGATATCTTTTCGTGCAAAGCTTAAGTGATCTCAATGAAACCGTTTATTAGAAAATGACGTGTATTAACGGAGCTAACTCAAAATGTACAATAGCATTAATATGGATGTCGTACTTAGAATCTCTACAAGCCAACTAATATGCAGGATTATTAGCTTCTTTAAAAATATGATTCTCAATAAAACATTCCAAAGTCGTAAAGAGACAGAGGATATCAAGAAGAAGAGGATTCAAAGGAATAACCATGCTGGAATCATCTTCAAGCACAATTCAATACTTATAGAAGTAAAAAAAAAAAAAAAAGCTCATCATTATATGTTTCCACGAGTCTTGATTACTATAATAGAGTTGAGTGTGAGGGGAAGGAGGGTGGGTCCAAAGTTTGCAGATTAAAAAGGAGAAATAGAATGAGAATCATAAATTACAGCTAGAGTAAATTAAGCTAGCAATGAAAAACATATTTTGTTCCACTACTTTTTTTATTTTTATTATTTTACTTATTTTTAATTATGTTAATATGTATTTATGTATTTATTGGACTTGATACGCGGAGAATAGGCGGGGAAAGGGAAATGCTGCTCAACTCCAAGCTTCTTCCATCGTTCAAGGTTCGCTCCAAGTCAATCCTCCATCCAATTTAGAAAGAACACCAGATGGACGGTCGAGATGTCGCCAAACAAAAACCACATCAAAATATTTTACGGGGACTCGGGAGTGATGCGGTACTTCCACGCCATCCTGACGACATTCCGCGCTGCTGCTGCTGCTTCTTCTTCTTCTTCCCATCTCTTCCGAGGGCTCCCATCTCTTCTCTTTCTCTACTTAGCTTTTTTTTCGCCGAATCGGAGGAGATCAAGATCAAATCCCGCGAAAAAGGTACATCTCCTGCCTCTGGATCTATTTCATTCAAATCTTTGCCGTTGGAATTAGGGTTTTTAGTTGAGTTTGGAAGAATATATATATATATATAAAAGATCTCGTAATTATGGTTTCAGATCTGTTGTTTCCATAGTTTTACACGCTTTGTGCTTCGATTTTGTTAATTTCTTTACTTGGATGTGAAAGGAGTTCATATATATTTCTACTTCGGTTTTTCCATTGGATCTTGCTAGATTTTTAGTATTTTGAATCCAAAATTTATGTATCGTTGTTTTTTATTTGTTCATACTGGCATGGCTATCGGATCCGTAGATTTGCTGCTTGCATGGTTAGATTAAAAAATGCTATTTTTGGATGGGTCTGATTTAGGGTTCCTGTTATGGTTTCCAGGTAATCGGAACATGACCTAGTTTTGGAGGTAGGTAAGGCTTGGTGGATTTAGATCTAAGTCCTTCAACTTTTCTTTTTCGAAAAAAGATCAAGAAGATAGCTTTAAGGCCCGGTCTGTATGGCGCCGGAATTGATCTCGAAGAGGCCCTTTTCTTTGATCTTTCCCTTCTTTTTGCTTCTGATTACCCGCCCTTCCAATGGCTTCTATCTCCCTGGGAGTTATATGCACACCTACTCTCAAGGTGAATCTATCCCAGTCAAAGTGAATTCACTCACCTCTATTGAGACGGAGCTACCATTTAGCTACTATAGTCTTCCCTATTGCCCACCCTCGGGTGGTATCAAGAAGAGTGCAGAGAATCTGGGAGAGCTGCTCATGGGGGATCAGATCGACAACTCTCCGTACAGGTTCCGTGTGAATATCAACGAATCACTTTATCTTTGCACGACAAAGCCATTAAATGAGCATGAGGTGAAGCTGTTGAAGCAAAGATCTCGTGATCTCTATCAGGTGAACATGATTCTCGACAACTTGCCTGTAATGAGGTTCACTCAACAAAATGGTCTCACCATTCAGTGGACTGGTTTTCCGGTTGGATACACCCCCATTGGAAGCAATGATGACTATATCATCAATCACCTCAAGTTTAAGGTCTTGGTCCATGAGTATGAAGGGAGTGGTGTAGAAATCATTAGCACAGGGGAAGAGGGGATGGGGGTGTTCTCAGAGACTGATAAGAAGAAGATGTCTGGTTATGAGATAGTTGGGTTCGAAGTAATTCCATGCAGCGTTAAGCGTGACCCAGAAACCATGTCCAAGCATAACATGTATGACAAAATTGATTCTGTGAATTGCCCCCTGGAGCTCGACAAGTGTCAGATGATCAAGGAGCAGGAGAGGATCACATTCACCTATGAAGTAGAGTTTGTGAAGAGCGACATTAGATGGCCCTCACGGTGGGATGCCTATTTGAAGATGGAAGGTGCCAAGGTCCATTGGTTCTCGATCATGAACTCCTTGATGGTAATCTTCTTTTTGGCTGGAATAGTGTTTGTTATTTTCTTGAGAACTGTTCGAAGGGACTTGACGAGGTACGAGGAATTGGATAAAGAGGCCCAGGTTCAGATGAATGAGGAGCTCTCAGGCTGGAAACTTGTTGTGGGTGATGTGTTTAGAGAGCCAACTTGCTCTAAACTGCTTTGTGTAATGGTTGGAGATGGTGTTCAGATTACATGTATGGCAGTGGTGACAATTGTGTTTGCTGCTCTGGGGTTCATGTCTCCTGCATCACGGGGCATGCTCTTGACAGGGATGATACTCCTTTATCTCTTCCTTGGTATTTTTGCTGGGTATGTTGGTGTCCGGCTATGGAGTACCATTAAAGGTGGGTCTGAAGGTTGGAGGCCAGTTGCTTGGTCAATTGCATGCTTCTTTCCTGGGATCGTGTTTATGATTCTCACCTTCCTAAACTTTTTGCTCTGGTGGAACAAGAGCACAGGGGCTCTCCCAATCTCATTGTACTTCACTCTTCTATCTCTGTGGTTTTGCATCTCAGTGCCCCTCACTCTTTTAGGGGGTTTCTTAGGTACCCGAGCTGAACCCATACAATTCCCAGTCAGGACCAACCAAATTCCAAGGGAAATTCCAGCAAGGAAATACCCTTCATGGTTGCTTGTTCTTGGTGCTGGAACCCTTCCTTTTGGGACCCTCTTCATTGAGTTATTCTTTATCCTCTCCAGCATCTGGCTTGGGAGGTTCTATTATGTGTTTGGATTTCTACTCATCGTCCTCCTATTGCTTGTTATTGTCTGTGCCGAAGTGTCTGTGGTTCTGACTTACATGCATCTCTGTGTGGAAGACTGGAGGTGGTGGTGGAAAGCATTCTTTGCTTCTGGTTCGGTCGCTCTTTATGTGTTCCTGTACTCCATCAACTACTTGGTGTTTGATCTTAAGAGCTTAAGTGGGCCTGTGTCAGCTATGCTCTACCTGGGGTATTCACTTATCATGGCTGTTGCTATCATGCTATCTACTGGCACCATTGGCTTCCTGGTGTCGTTCTACTTTGTTCACTACCTCTTCTCATCTGTGAAGATTGACTAGAGGATAGCTTCTTTAAGGTGCAATAGTTCCTTGCATTCAATTAAGATGTTTCTGGATGGATTTTGGATCTATATCACTCAGTATTCCGTATACGTTGGAGATGTTTATACTGATCACCAGGTGCAATGAAGGCCCTATTCTATGGAGGGGAATCTCAGTGACCTACAGCATTAGATGATTAACTGGTTTACTTTAAATTTTTTAACATGATGTCCTCCAAGACGCTCTTTTCAATGCTTTTAAGCTTATTTTAGGCTACATGGTAACTTTTCCTTTCTTTTATTTCAATTTTTCACTCATGTTATTGAGACTATTAATGTGGATCACCTGTTCTTGCAAATATTAGCAGTTTCCTTCTATGATGTCGATTAATTCTGGAAAAGAGTGGTTTGTGGTTCTTATAGGATTTTAAAGCTGCTGGAGTGGCATCTGGAACCCTTTCAATTGGATTTTCATTGCGTAACAGTTAATGTGGATTTTCTCCCTACTCCGTAATTTCTTATTAATCTGGTTCAGTTGGAAAGTAGTGCTATAGGTGCATCTATTTAGTGTGCCCGGTTTGAATGTGATAGCTATTGATATCATTAGCATAGTATCTTATCAAGCCTCCCTTCCCCTCTCTCTCTCTCAAGAAAGAAAGGAAGAAAGAAAGAAATATACAGCCACTATATGCTTATTATGGATGACATGATTGCTGCACTTGGTGTAGACATTTAACATTAAGCAGTGTTTCAGGCTGCCACTCTATATTGTGCCATCAGCCCCTGCATCGAGTTAATCATGCTTGTTATCAATGAACATGTGTTCTGTGGCTGATCTGACAGCAACAATAATCTAATGATTGCTCGAACTCGTGTACGTGGTGAAACTACTTTAAGCTCATGATTTCTGATCTCTGATTCATGGCAAGATACGCATGGATGGCAAAATACAGAGGAAAAATGGAGGATGTTTTCCTTGTCCTTTTTGTAACTGTTTATGTTATATAATTATTGACCAGGGATGGAGGCAACCTTCTTTGAGATTCAGAGGTAGATTTCTCATGTACTTCTCCATAGCCTTGTGCTTACCGGCAACCTATTTTTTCAACGGCAATGCGATTGAAGTTATGAAGCAGGCTGTAGGGGCTGCTTTCGGCAGCTCGCTAGAACGGCCGCTTTATGTTGGCTCAACTATCATTTCTTTCTTTTGTCCTCTTCATTTTTTTTCTCTTTTGAAAACAGCTTAAAGGAAGTCTTATATCAATCTGATTTACCTTTCTACTTCCAATATTTTGATTTATTTACGAATTTTTTAGCTGTTACTGGATGGCGAGATAAGTTGATTTGGATGGAATTTTTCTTTACCCGTTGCAGACATCAATGCGATGTGTCTGAATTCTGGTATGCCCATATGCCAGACCTCCATGGAGGGTGGAGCCCTGTGTTCTTTCCTGGTAACCAGACGTACCACAATTAAGCTCCAACTCGGTAATCAATGGGAGGCTTGCAGAGCACCAACAGTTAGGAATTATGTCTGAGTTGTGAGCAGCCTGGACTGGCGTATGCTATGCTTGGCGCAAGCTACGAGCCAGTGTTATTTGAGGATGATTCGGCTACAGTTATTGGTTAGATCCAATAGAGAGTGGGAGGGCTGGGCGATAACCATTTGTTGCTCGAGGATGTCCGAGCTATGATCAGTGGTAGGATGTCACTGCAGGTAAAGCATGTATATTTTTTGAGAAGCCAATGGGGCAGCAGATTAGGTTGTCTTATGTGTGGCTAACCATTATAGAGAGACCCTTTGGTTGGGGGAGAGGGAATTATACGATGCACTATGAAACTTGCTATCTTTTGATCTTTTTTTTAGATGTATTCGTACCCGCTATGTATAATATTAGCTAAAAGAAATAGAAATTATGCCTCGTCTTGAGATTTACAATACTATGTACTGCCAATACTGATGGCAAAACAGGGATATAGAAAAATTTTCTTCATGTGCCATTGGCTCTTAGCCCCATTAATTACTCATTGAGCATAGTCTAATTCTTTTAACATTTTGAATCCGTCTTGATATAATTCTTCCATCAGACAGACCTGGCCTAGGTGTCACGAAGTTACACCTATAAGTGATGCGTAAAATTAAGGGCTTTAGGCTGAGAATAGGGGAAAAAAATTGTTTGGCAAATATATAGACTTGGTCTGCACCTTATATCTGCTTTATTTCTAAAACAAAGATAAACCATGGTTTATTAAATGCTGCAATACATATTATATCTAAAATGAAATACAAATCATCAGGTCCTACGTATGGTTGAATTTGTATGCTCTTTTTTTTTTTTATACGTGCATGGCAAATTTTAAATGGTAGTAAACTTTAATCGAAGTCCTTCTCCAGGACCAACCGGAGTTACGGGACAAAAATGAGGAATGGGGTCTAATATCACTGCCACCAGAGAAAAGGTGGCTATATATATAATGGAGCAGCTCCATGGATAAAACCCAAAAGAAAAAAGGAAGCTTCTTCTACTCTGTGCCACTGCTCTCATATTTAACACCACGAGAATGAGAGCGCCTCTTTGCTGCTGTGGATCGTCCGCCATTTCCTTGCCCTCCTTCTTCCTCCCCAGTCCGTTCCCCAGAAACCCTAGTCCTCGCCCCGCCCGATCCCTTTCCGTCTCCACTGCCGAGCCCCAGGCCTCCGAGGAGGCCTCCGCCCAGCCCCTCCACCGCCGCCGCCTTATCCTCCTCCGTCACGCAGAGAGCGCTCTCGGGGACCGCTTCACGAAAGGTAGGGGTAAGCCATTCCTCCTGGTTCTCTGCTTGTTTGTTGGAGTCTGAAAGTTAGGGTTTTTGGTCTTTCTCTCAGTTACAATGCGTGGTTAATCGGTTCGTTCGATGTCTGGTGCGACTGGTCTCCCGGGAAGCATCAAAATTTGATTTTGTCCCTCGTGTTTTTGAGTGGGGTTTGCTGCCACAGTCAGTTCAATATTTAGTTCATGATAGTTTATAATACGATCTTTTGGCAAAGGCTAAACATGGAGGAATAAGTGAAAAATCAAAATGGTGGATGCGAGGAGAAAGTTTGCAGAAGAAGCATAATTAACGATGCTTTTATATAGGATGCAAGCGTATTGTGAATTGGTTTTCTTTCTACCAGTCGGATAATATCCATCATAATATTAAATCGGTTAATCAAGGATAGGTATTTCTCCTTTTTAACCCCTCTTTTTCTCCCTCTTTTGGTCAGATCATGGTCGCCCATTGAGTAAACTTGGGCGGACTGATGCGATCAGTGTGTCTTACAAGCTTCAGCAGATGGGATGGATACCTGAGCTTATTCTATCCAGGTTTGAACTTTCTGAGTAAATTGTGATTTACATGAGTCTACATTGTTGTTATGCTTTTTATAGAACAGTTGAAAATGCTTTATGTACTCTCAATTATGAAGCAGAGATTGAGTGAATGGACATTATTATAGACCTCATATTTGTTCTCTATGATCTGACGGCTTTAGGCAAAAATTCTCGTCATGAGTCCAAACAAATTGCATATTCATATAAAATTTTCTCTGATCACGGTAGGTTATCTAAAATTATAACTTGTATGTAAGGAGGTTTTAAAATGGAGGAGCTTGGGAAAGAGAAATGAAAGGAATCCTTTGCAAATTTTCATTACTCCACAAAAACGTTACAAGAAAAAAATCAAAGTGTGGAAGAAGGATGCTTATGGTGGGGCAAAGGTGTACAAATATTAACTTCTTAATGGCAATCAAAGGAAAATTCTTGAAATTAGAGAGCTCATCTATCTTGGGAGTAAAGATGCAAACCTCAGAGGAGTTCTTTTGTGTGTATAGATTTGTTGAAGGTAACAAATGGTCAGTGTAGATTTAATTTCCCAGGTGTGTTGATGGGCCCTCATCTTTTAAAAGAAAAATCAAATTGAAAAACATGTTGGCGACCCGATAGAAGTAATTCACCAGAAATTCTCCAGTGGTATCTTCCGTTTTTAGCGTCTGAAAAAATAGCTTCTTCGAATGCCTCTATCCTACCTTCATTGCCGGGTGGTTGATTTTAAGAAGTCTTCTTTCACGAATGAAGGGCTTTCTTTTCTACTTCTTCTTACCCTAGGATGGATATGGAAGGGGAAGATAACAAAAGGCGGTGGCTAGGCTAGGCCTTAGTAGGAGACGATACAGTTACGGTTACCTTACTTTTGCAAGAAGAGTGTGCTATAGCTTTGTTTTCTTTGCTCTTTCCTAAGACAGGGAGAGCTTCAAAGCAAATCTGATTCTGCTAAAAAAAAAGAAAAAACATACGGGGAAATAGCATATTTCAAAATTTTCACTTCTTATCATGTTTCATGTTTGTAACATGCATGATACCTGTTGATATTTTGGGTTAAAAGATAATCAAGGTTTGACCATATATTTTGCTCATAGTTCAGAAATGTTAATCATGACTTGTTGTTTGAGCTTAAGTTATGAAATATTTTTGGGAAGCACATATTTTTGGTTAGAACCAGAGACTAGGTCATTTGGTGCATCTTTCTCACCCCATCATTGCACTAGTAATCTTTTTAATTGGTTTTGATTTATGGGTGCAGTATCAGAAAAACTTATCAATATATAGCGGTGGATCCTTACCAAAACTTTAATATTGAAAGTTCTTTCAAGTATCATACATTATCCCTCATCTCCCAGAAGAAGTTTCCGCACATACATGCTCATCATTTTCTACTGCTTTCTCTCCCGCCCTGGCCCTGCAAGTTCTTAATTAAAGCTTTCCTCCAACTTCTGTCTTCATTTGAGTATTCCTTAATTGATTAAAAAATCAATATGAACATGACAATGTGAGTTTATTCTGCTGCACTTATAACAGCAATGCCACTCGAACAAAGGAAACTCTGCAAATCATGCAAGAACATGCACAGGGGTTTTCTGAAGCAGAGGTATATTTTATACCAAGCTTCTACTCTGTTGCAGCAATGGATGGCCAGACTGCTGAACACCTTCAGAAGGCTATCTGTGAGTATTCAAGGGATGAAATCCTCACTGTGATGTGAGTCCGACGTGAAATTCATAATATCTCAATCTTTGCACTTTGAAAGTTCTAAAATATGTGCTTATATTTCTCTGAGGTTCTCAAAGCTAGGGTGATGGCACAGGTGCATGGGACATAATAGGGGTTGGGAGGAAGCGGCCTCAATGTTTTCTGGTGCTACAGTAGAATTGAAGACTTCCAATGCTGCCTTGCTTGAAGCTACTGGGAAATCATGGGATGAGGTTAGCACTATAACACTATGTTATGACAGATTCGTTACTTTCTTGCATACTGATAAACTCAATGGTTCAAATTCAAAAAGTTCTGCATTTGCTTAAGAAAGGAAGCAGATGCAAACTAGTATAGACTGTGAGACTTCAGGTAAAAGCTTCAGTTGTTATAACAAGAAACATCTGGTGAAGGCTTGATTTGTTGCAGCTAAGGTCTTGGTCTACCTATCTGGTACAAGGGTAGGTACTGAGCAGAGTGTTCAGTTTCAAACAAAGTAAATTGATGCAATCCAGTACCATAATTACCAGGTTTGAGGAAAAGGGACCATTTTTCGCTATCTTACATCTGTTTGGGGTGAGGTTCGGCAAAGATAATCAGTGAAAGAAAGGATCATTATGGTTAAAAAATTAAGGGAGGTTCGAATAGAAAAGGGGAATAGGGATGAGAAGGTATATATCTAATGCTTGTTTGCAGGTTTAGATTGTGGACCAAATCTAACATTTGATCTAACTAAAAAACATCAAAAAGTTTATTCAGTTATGGAAAAAATCTAGACTTTCTAAATCCAAGGGAATCTAGAGATGTCAACATGTTGTACTGTTTCAGCACTTTAGCCTGTGTTGGAGTCTAGGCAAGAAATATTTTTGCTGAGTTCTAATTCCTGTATGTGAAATAAATTTAAAATTGATAGACATGTTGGTCAAAAGGAATGTTTTCTAAATCCAAAGGAACCTAGAGATGTCAAGTTGTCAACATGTCGTACTGGTTCAGCACTTCAATCTATGTTGGAAGATAAAGAAATGTTTTGCTGAGTTTTAGTTCTTGCATCTGCAATAAATCTGAAATCGATAGACCAAACCACTTTCGGCCTATCACAGATCCAATGAATTTTAAGTTGGAGTTTAGAGTCTAAATTAGTGGATGAGGCAAAGTGTTTTAGCTGCTAGATTTCATGTTTATGTGGCAGAAAGTTGTCAATTCTGCTGCACAGAATTCTTCAAGAAGATAATAAATTGGAAAGTGAATGAAAGGTAGAGAAAGAAAAGAGGACTAATTCCTGTGCTTTTCTTTTCTTCTTTCTTATTCTAAACCAGCCATTCTTCTTTCCATTCCAACCAGCCTTCACTTCTTGGCCAGCAACAAAAGCATTTGCCTAGTTGACTATGTTCAGGGCTTTGCAAAAACTAGATGTAAATTAGACAGATCACTGTCAGATATAGATCATTTCATCATTCAGAAATTCACTCAAAATAAGTTAGAGAAAGTATTGGTATATGATGAGTTAGCTGGTAGGTACTGTTGTTTAAATTAACTTTCCCAATTTTCTACCACATCCTCCTCAAATTTGAACTTGCATAATGTTTCTTGAAAAGTCCACTTTGGTTTCCACAAGAATATCGTAACTTGGTCTGGGTCGTGTAAGTTGTCTTTTATAGTAACCAGTGGTAAAACAAGATCCTTAAAGCAAATAAGTTTCCATGAGAGATCATGATTCGTCAGAGCAATTTTTTTGGTGACTGTATTGGATAAATCAGTGAAGTAACATGAATCCATTGTCGCACACTACATAGATGATCAAAAAAAGAAAAAAAAATTCAGTCCATCTTGCGACAAGGCTATAATGTTACTTGTTTGACTAACCTAAGATATCTTTTTGGGTAACTTAGGACAGGTAACAATAACATCAAAAGAGTTTTAATTCTTGATCTGTATATTTTAGTTCAAAGAAGTGCTTCAATTGAGGGTACTTATAGGAGGCTTTTTAGTATTTCTAATGTATGTTGCTGTAGGCAAAACTGTGGCTTACTGATTTATGTTTCCAAAAGGATGCGACTATTATAGGAAAGCTGTCGATTTATACTGGAGTATTAAAGTAATGAGGATTGCGTTTAACCAGAAATGGGTCTGATTTCTCTATAAAGGTTGGTCTCATATCTTGACATGGCATTTGCACTATTTAATGTATCCCAAGGCAGAACCCTCAAAAAAAAAGCCCATAGAAGTCCAAATCATATTGAAAGCCGATTCTTAGCCGTTTGTGTTCAGAAAGATATCTCTGGGACTTGATCTCTCAGTATGGCTCTACAGAAAGCAAAATTTATTAAATGAAAGTTGGAAAATATCTAATATTTTATTTTCATTTTGTAATAAATATATCAACTATTGCCGTCTAGTTCTTTTCTGTTACAAACCAAGAAATGCATCATATCACAAATCTTTCTTTTCTCTTTCCTTTTTCTTGTGTCTTCTGATTCTGCCCATTTTGTGTTCATAGTATGGTCCCCCTTGCACGATTTGACTTGATGGATTGTGAAAGCGGTGCAGCATAGGTACACCATCAGTTTGACTTTACAGGTTTTGTTGTTGTTACAGTTGATACCCATGGCAAGATGTAGAGTAACCTAGCATTATAGTTATGCCTGTCTATGCTACAAAAATCTTAGACCACATTTCAGAACTGCAGTAAAGGGCTCATAAATTTTAGGCCACATCTGGTAACTGCATTGAAGGGCTTCAGTTCTATAAAATATGAAAGTGGCACCTGACTGAATGACCTTCAGTTGATTTAATGTTTGTTTTCTCTAGCTCTTAGCTGCTTGATGTGATTTAGTCCCAATTAATTTCTATAATACAGGCCTTCACTTTGGCTGGCCTTGGAGGTTGGAAGCTCTGTGGAGTTGTGAAGCCTGATTCCACATTGTGAGATGTTCCTCAATTTTGATTAGCGAGCTTTCTTTGCTTTTTGACTTGTATTTGTGGAGAACAGATTATAGCTTTGCACAAGTCTTCATCTGAGGCTGCCGGCTTATCTTACAAATACTTATGTTGGTGAATGATGAGGTGTATATAATGATGCCCAAGTTAGTCTCTTCCACTTTTGAAAGATGAGGCATATGCAAGTATATCCAAGTTGGAGTCAGTTCCGATGTGTTGTTTGGAGCTGTGCACTTAATAGAAGAAATTCCTGACTTCTTCACTAGAGCTAAAATATTTCGAGTCCAAGAAAGAGAAGCAAATTTTCAGCCATGCCCTCGTAGAATTTGCTGTTAATATGAAACGGAGGTTATTGTGTGCTTCGGTTGCTTCCTACTCTAATGATTCTCCCATGATATTGCTATCGAATTGTTGTTTCACTGATCATAGTCTAGATATCTGAATGTTTGATCATAGTGTGAAATCAAGCTTGGACTGTTTATTCTGAACCATTTCACACTTGAGTAATTGAGTTATGAATTTGAAACTGAATACGCATCTATAGTAACCTTTTTGGTGGATTTTATAACCAATCAGTCTCCAGGTGGAGTCAATTTTTAAATTCAGAAACAGCAACCATGGTGCATGTACTGATTTTGAGCCCTTTCTGAAGGAAAAGGAAAACATATTCAGCATGATATTTTCATCTAAGAAGAAACATCTTTCTTTGTAGTAAAAAAAAATATATGTAAGCTTTCAGTAAGCATAGCCTTTGTGGAAATTGGAAGGCCAACTCTCTCATGATACACGAGTTATTAATGCAGTACATGACATGTAGGTTTCGCACAAGACTTCTATGAAGGCACCAGATTTACCATCAGTATTGCACCCTTAGCCTACCCCATCACTCCATACAACTTTTACTCAGGCATGATGCCACACATCAGCGGACAAAATGGCTTCCCAACGGCAATAGGAATGTTTATAAGGCCCTTCCAAATATCTACCAGAACTTGGTACGTGCAATGCGTGTGCCGGGAAGTGTGTATTTCTGACTCGTGTGATCATCTGATTTCCCATGAAATGGATACACACCAGTCCTTTCTATCCTGTATACTCTTTTATCTCCCCCCAGATCTTACCCCCCTAAATCCATGCAGTTCCAGTCCAGTATCGCGCTATCAAGGCATCTGGTTCATCAAACCAGGTTAATGTGGATTAATTTTGAATTGGTGGATGCACTTGCACCAAACTGTCACCATGCACGATTCTGAAGTAGTCTGCTATCCATTGTTGGTAGCTCTAAAATGCATGGCATGAGTATTTAAATCCAACTTTCCTGCCATGAGATTGCTGAATACTGTCACAATCCAACAGTTTCTCCCACTGGTCTGGAAACCATCGTTGCAGTTTGTGGGGTAGCTTCGTCATGTCTTTCAGGAGACTGGAGTTCCTTTGGGGCAACCTGCTTGACTTGGAAGACCAATTTGTCCGATAACATCAATTATATTCAGAAATCTACCAAGAGGCAAGAGTGTCATAATGTGATGGAATTTCAATATTAATGTCACAGGATGAAGGAAGAGAGGCAACATCTGCAACCATGTATTGATGTTTTCTTTCAACATTAATCATAGAGATGAGACATCCAGCCACCAGATTACCAAAGAGTGTCCTTGGACACCTACACAACTATATTAAATAGAACACTGCAAAGGAAAACCATAATCGAGTTTGAAAGCAGCTTCAGTCTAAACTTTATCAAGAAAATACGACCCAATACACAAAGGACAATATAAACTATATTAATAGAACACTGCAAACGAAAACCATAATCGAGTTCGAAAGTGGCTTCAGTCTAAACTTTATCAAGAAAAAACAACCCAATACACGAAGGACAACATATTCTTCACCACATGCTTAACGACCTTAACATGTCATTAGTCCACAAACGACAGACTTTATCCTTATTTGGTGCCCCACAGATAGAATCTGGCACACACACAGACTTTTAACCCATGGCATACTTCTGGGTCCAGGAGCGAGCGGTGGACTCATACTTGGCTCTGTCTGTCTTGTACATATGGGCAATCTCCGGCACAAGTGGGTCATCTGGGTTGGGATCCGTCAGAAGTGAACAAATGGACAATAATACCTGCAATTTTAAGAACGTACATAGGCTCAAAGCAAGATCATGGAGAGCGTAAAATTATAAGACCTATCAATAGAAAGACAACAGCAGAACCATAATTCCAACATGGCAGCTGCTACAAGCCAATTCAACCTGGTCCTGCCATCTTGCAGTGCATTCTGAAAGGCAGCGAATGTTGAACCCACTGAACACAGTTCTTGACTGGATAAACTACTATCACTTCATGGACACTCAAAATCATGCTTCCTCAATGTCATCTCAATTTTGTATCAAATATCAAAAGGTCCAATAGTCAAGGTGCTTTCAAACACATAATTATATAGGAAACTAAAACTAGATTTCAAGCTTCTTGAAAAGACAGGAAGATTAGTTAAATATTAAAAATTACCTTTGAGATAGTAAGAGCTGGGCTCCACTGCTCCTTGAGAATGTCAAGGCAAATACTACCGTTGCTGTTGATATTTGGATGAAAGACCTTGGTGCGGAAGGAAACCTGAAGATGGAATTTAGTATTCTGCATGTACTCTTCAATATAAAACAAATTCAGAGTTTGTTTAGCATCATTGTTGTTTTTGTGTTTTTGTTTCTCTACAAATTAGTGAAATATAAAATGGAGATTGGTGTTGAAGATAGCATTTGCACAGCACTTCTGCTAACCCTTTCTTTTAATTTCACATTTTTTTTTGAAAGCAATAAAACTTTGCTTCCAAAAGCTCTAAACATTTTACAAACAATTTTAAAAAAGAAAGAATTCATCAGACATGTAGTTCAGTCTAGTTCATTTTTCTTCTTGGGCTGTACTAAACAGGCCCTCAGTGAGCAATAATGCTTGGAAAATTCACGACCAACATGTAAGGATTGTGACCGACTGGCAAAAATTGCAACAAAAATAGAATAAAAATGGAGAAATCAACAGAAAACAAACTTGATTTTCGTTATTACTTGGCAAATTCATGATCATGTGAGGCCTGCACCTGCCAGGTGAAAATGTAATCTCACTTCTGTTTTCTTTTTTCTTTTTTTTCTTTCTTTTTTTTGAGGCACTCACTTCCGTTTTCATACACTTAATTACAATCCTCACTCGATGGGAGAGTTGTCAGGTAGTGGAAGTCGCAGTAAGAGAAGTATGAGGGATCATAGGAGGTTGTAGACAAGACTCAATCCTCAAAATTACGGATAATAGGATCCAGTAAAATGGTATTTTCAATATCCTCCACAATTAGGAAAATAGGATTTACAGCCTCCTCCAACCCTCAAAACTTCATCACCACCTTATTTAAGCCTTTCCAACAATCAGGTGATAGTGCACAAGGTAACATGATTGGACATTGAAAAAATTTCAACACTAGGCACACCATACAGGAATTATGTGTAAAACAGAAATGTTCACCAAGACTGGTGTCTGAACCAGTGTGATATTATAAGGTTTTGACATTTGACCATCAGCTTTATCTAGACATCCTCCATATTTGCAAATCCTAAAATTATTTGGGCATTTGCCAGCGCCTGCAGCACTACAGATATTGAGTTCTGCCAGCATTTGTAAGCTTTGGCATAACTTGAGATGCAAAAAAGTTGTGCAGTGAGGGATCACCTTCCCGTAATAAGCCCCAATTCAAATGTACTCCCACAAGGGTAGGAAGGTAATACCTAATGCCAAGGTCCGCCGATCCGCTATCGGAACCTGTACCGGTCAGCCCCAGTACGGTTCGGTGCCGAATCGAACCGATAGGGCATTCTGGTTCACGGACTGGCACGCCCTAATTTTTTTTTTGAGTTCTCAAAAAAATTTAATTGGTAATCCCTCATTTCAAACTTTTTCTATGAATTTAAGTCTAATTTAATGTTTGATTGATGTTTTCTTATTTTTTTGATTTTTTTTGATGTTTCTATGATCCTGGTTCAACCTAGATGATGCATCTTATTACTTTAAAATAATAAAACATAAAATATCCTCAAATCAAGTGGTGACATAAAAATTAAAAAAATAATACAATCAATTACATACATTTAAAGTTCAACATACATACTAATATCTAAAATCAGGTCGAGTGGTGATGCCTCTCGTAAATAACTAAATCGTCAGCACAGTCAGGAGGCACATCAACCCACCTTTCTAACCAAGCGACGTTGTAGTCTTGTACGTCCATCTTATAAGGAATGCGCGCCAGATTATAAGCACTCTCGAATTTCTCGCTGAAGCTCTAACTCTAAAAGATATCCTTTAACTAATAATACGACTGTGGAGAGACCCATCCGAATATACTGGCAGCAAAATCCGACTCGCAAAATGCCTCGAACTAAGTAAGATAGTAGCCACCGAAAGATGCCTCAGATGCACCATATCCATATCCGTATCCATATGGATCATAAGTTGTATGTGGCTGCAGGTAATAGGATCCAGCATACAACTTGAAATCTGATATGTTTATGGATCCTACACCACGTGCGAGATCATCTATAGCTGCATCATGTCTTCCTGAATGACCTCGAGGAGCCTGTCTTTTATATGCAATCGTATCCTCGCGCACTCTACTAGATTATGCATCGTGGTCTCTATCCTGTATAGCATGCATAAATTGGAACTCGCCGATGTATCGAAGAACGCCTTGCGGCTATCTCACGAACAGTGTCCCATTCTCCACTCTCTCCATGGCCAGCAGATCCACGACCACTAGAACTGTCATCAATGTTGCTCCAAGACTTCTCGACACTCTCCATTAGGGCTGCAGGTGCCTTTTGTTTTTCTTTTTTAGTGTGCTAGGCAACTGCCTTCTGACCTTCGACCTCTCCCTGTCTGGCTATGTCATCCTCCTGACCACGTCGACCGGATTGCGTAGTGGCCTCATCTAAGCATCTCTCGATCGTATCTCTAAGAGAATGTCTCGAACAATGAGTCATGTGGTGACTGGCTCTCTTGTAGCTGTGGTTGATCAGTCGTAATAATGCGTAAAATATTGCGCTCGGTCCATTGCTCTGCATCGATCCTAGCCCCGCTAGCTACGAAACTGACCGATCGTGGAGGCGATCCTGGCTCGTCAAGCTCTGATTCCTGCTGCTGGCCCACAAGCCATCCAATCATAAGATCATTCTCATCATCAACGAAAGCACTATGGACCGGATCTGCATACTTGAGTTCTACTTTCTTCTGAATGCATTTTAGCCTCAACCTCAGATTGCAGTGAACATATACAAGATCGTTAAGGCGCTTTTGTGTGAAACGGTTTCTCTGCTTGTTGTGGATGATGGCAAAGGTGGATCAGTTGCGCTCACAGCCACTCAAAAAGACCGTCTGGAAGAGAATCCGGATATCTATCCGCTTAAGATTTTTCGCGGACAGCCTAAAATGAATCCACCATTCAGCTACAAAATTATTGAAGAAAAATAGATATAAGATAGTACCATATTAGTAACTATCTAACACCAGGTAAATATCCTTCTGATGTATAACATACCTGAATTTATACTTGTCTTACTAACGACAACTCCTCGCACTCCAAAGCTATCGTTGTCCTCTCTAAATAATTTGGTCTCTGAAAAGAACCGTGTTGTACTATGTTAATAATCTCCTCTTATGTTAGTGTGTACACCGTCCATAGATCTACAACATATAAAAAAATAAGCCCAAATCGAATCTTATTTTGTAATTTAGAGCTATTTTTTCAAATCCCCCCAAAAAAAGATAGAAGAGAGGAAACACACATTATTTAGCCTTGACTGTTCCTTCTGATAGCTTGAATCGGTGTTGTTTGTAAATTTTTTTGAAAGGGGAAGCTCGAGCCTTTCCAATGCTGCTGAAGGGGCTTTTAAAGTCCCCAGCAGGCCACTATGGCATTATTGCCACATTGCTCCCTGACTCGGTGCGAACCGACCGGTTCCGGTAGGTACATGCCGATTCCGACAGGTACAAGCCGGTACCGGCCAACCAGTCCCCAAAACCATTTTTAATTAGCGAACCGACCCAGTGTATGGGTTAGAACCGTTTTCAATTAGCGAACCGACCCGATTTCGCACTGGGTCGGTTCGGTACTGCCTGAACCGAGCAGTTCGGCCCGATTCGGCAGACCTTGCCTAATGCTAAATAGATCAACTATTGTTGGCTCACTAATGGTACAACATTTTCATAGTTTTGCTCAGAGAACACAAAGTCAGTAGACAAAGAACCATACACATTCCCACCTCACTCCTTTCTCTTGCCAAGCCACTTTAAACCCCACAAAAATTAGAGGGAGGGCATAAGTTTCCCCAAGGAGCATGATTCCAATGACATGAACCAACCTACTAAAAAAAATAACCACACATCCTCTTATGTGCATGAAACCTTTTTGTTTGGATGAAAACTCCGCTCAAAAGTTTATCTAGATATACATCCTCATGGATGAGCAGAACCTTTCTACAGCAAATCAAAATGTTCTCAGCTGATCATTAGCCAATAATTTGGTCTCAACAATTCAATAATTTTCCTTTTTAAACATGGATAAATTTTTTTATAAATAGTATAATTTGTACCCTGGTTGCATTTTCCAACAATCAAGGCAAAACTGAAGAAATCAGTTTGTCGAGAAACATTAACCCAAAAAACATCTAATTGCTAGCAATGTCTGGTAAAATGTAAAAGTGGATACGACCTCCAAGAGCAATATGGCCAGGGTAATTTGGAAAGTGACAAATACTATTAGTTCTTTGAAAATGATTCTTTTTTTCTAAGCTAAGTGATTATTTAAAAATGATTTGCCACTCCACATATATACATGTGAATTGATAATAGTCATCAAGTGATTAAAAAATAGTCACCTTGGGTGGCTTGAAAGGGTAATCTGGAGGGAAATGAATTGTCACGAGAAAAACACCACCTGCAAAGGGGCTGTCAGCAGGTCCCATGATGGTCGCTTGCCAATGGAACATGTCCTCAGCTACAGGGCCTGACAACACAGAATAGTCAAAATGTAGTTTTAATAATAAGTCATATAAGGGAATAACAGTATTCTCAATCTTTCTACGCTGATCCCTTAATTTTTGTGAAATATTATATTAAACACCACTTCCAACTAGCCATAATTATCACCCAGGGAAACTCATAAAAATAAGAGGCTATTCATGTAAAAATGCATCCATAGCAATAATCAACTGACCCTACTAAATTCTATTAGACCATCCTCATGTAAATCCATGTATGTGTGAATAAGGATGTAATACACGAAGGGCATAAAGAGGACTTTACACCCATGACCAATTCAATGGCTAGAGCTAAAATAAACCACTGAATGTAATCTACGAAGTCTAGGATGCCTATAAACAAAAAACATTTCAGAGATCTCTTGCCTACACATCAAATTGCCCCCAGTTAGTAGCTTTAGCGGCAAAATATGGTGGGTTGATTTTTGGATAACTTGATGCATGGATAATTAAGTCTCCAGAACATATGATTTTCTTTTGTTTATAGGTATGTGTATATTGAATCTACCAAAATGTCCAACTTGGGCAGTACCTCAAAAATTTTAATTTGGACCTTTTTTAGATCTGACTAAAATTGTGCCCTATGAAATTTGGAATCCGCCCAACTTCAATCTGGAACAGCACATTCTGTAATTATCAATCAAGAACTACAATACCTCTATGTGATCCATATAACTAAATCCTTCAGAGTTTATGACTTCACAGGTATCCATCTTAAAATTCATCTTCATAAAATCGATCTTATGCATGCAGGCATGCCAAGCATAGTCTCAGAAATGTCAGAAAAGTATACCCCAAAGCAATTCTCTGTATCAAACACCATACCCAAATTCTATTAAACTGCCTTCAATTACATTTACTATCTTATGTAGAAGTCAAAGACGATAAAAGGTATAACTTTGGAAGTTCTCAGCAATAACCTGTTGGATTTATTTTTTTTTTTTAATTAATGTGACCCAATTGACTCATGTCATATTTAGAAACTTTCAGACCATCATTGCCTAAGTTGAACTTCTCAAATCACCAATTCTTGTAATACCGCCCACAAAGAACATAAACATAATTCACCTCCTAAATACCAATAGGCAATTCATCTATCACAAGCATATGAAATTTAAAAGCAAGGGCTAAGCCTTGGTAATACAAAAGGGCAGATAAGGGAATCATAGGGCCCTGTTGAGTTCTGATGCTTATGCAATCCATAAACTTAGTCCTAAAAGTGTAAATGATTAAATGAGCCAAAACTCCTTATACATATATATTTGTATTTAGAAATTTCTGCACATTAAACCTGGTGGTTTTAAGCATGATAAATCATCTATATGACTAAATGCAAGATCTTACTACAAATCCAGCAAAGTGGTTAATGGAAACTCAAGTTGCCACCATATGCATTGTCACAGTCTTGCAACCAGAGAACTCCTTTCACATATAAGACAAAGGAAAAATCTACATGTTAAAACTAATTTTCATATCAATTTGATATCACATATCACTGCTGATAATTCACAACTTACGCAATCAACTACCACAAAAAAGAATTTACATAACAAGATCATCACAGATGAATACATCATAAACATAGTAGTAGTACCCTAGATATAACTGAGCCCAACCACCAGTTGAGACAAAATTTGCAAGGATAAGTTTTCCCTGCTTCAATCTATGTTTCAAGCAGTCTAATACAATATTATTAAAGGGCCCAGATTCATGGGTCCCTATTTTCCAAGCAGGCATACGAACGTACAAATTCTCCATTCAACCAAAGAAAGCATTCGGAATTTAAATAAATGTCAGCGAAGAGCATCATTGGTAAAACCATCATCAAATTGAAACGATAAGGACATCATTCAGCCATGTTTTCTCTACCATCATCAAAAGAAACAATTTTATCTACTGCTAAAGTGTAAACAGGAGAACAAGAAAGAAGAGGAAAAAGGATTTTTTTTTTTAAAGACCAGAACTTAGTATCATCTACGAAGTGGGCACGGAAGGGAACAAACCAGCGCTGCATGATGTGGGAGGATCCTTCTGCAAGTCCTTCAACTCCTTCAGAATCCTTTTGGAAGCCATTTGTGGCTACCAAAAACTGTAAACCCTATCAAAACCACTGAAATCCAGTTAGAGATAACCCACTATTATCCAAGTGTCACAACAAGAATAAACAAAACGTTATCTTTATTTTCCATAAAAATAAATAAAAGCTGATTTTATGAAGCAAAACGTCCTCCATGACATGCTCCAAAATCCCGATAACGGTTCGAAGAATCACAACATAGACTCGTAAGCCCCCACTACAAATCCGATCTTTTGAACAAATACCCAATAAAATCGAACTCTAATATAAGCAAACCAGAAAAGAGAGACGCTTTCTGAATGAAAGCCAGCGGAAATCCTAACACCATCAAAAAAATCCCCAATTAGCAGACGCATGTCTCAAAGCACACAGAATCTAGACCAAAGAAGAAATCCGCCACATCCAATCCTCACAACACCCACCCAAACGCTAGAAATCAAAGGATAGACGACGGAAACAAGCAAAGAATCCACGGCACCGGCCAAGACAACACCAACAATACAAACGCAATCGAACAAGACGAGATCGATCAAAGAAGATAATCGTACCAATCGATTAGATGAAGGAGAGGTCAAGTGCTGATGGCTGGCCCCCTAGGGCTTTTCTCCCGTTCTCTCCGCCTCGTTCCCCTGGAATGGGCGGTTTCGAGATTTTAATAGTCGGGCTACTGCGGCAATTTCGAGTGAATTTTTCCACCTGAGAAATTGCCACGTCAGATAATAAGACCAAAAGTGAGATTATTTCGACCGTTCGATGGAGGATAAGACGGATTTGATCGGGTGATGTGTGGTAGTGAAGTGGTTGTTAAGAAAGTGGCGCTACGTCAACAAAAAAAAAAAAAAAAGTGGCGCTTAATATGGTGACGACATAGTTGCATCGCTCTGTTTAAGTCACTCTTCTGGGACGGCCGTGGGGTCGCGTGAGAAGCACGCTGGGGCTTGGCACGTCCGCCTTTACACGCGTACGAGCTGTGGGGAGGGTGAGGACCGCGTTGCTACGTACAGCATCTCGACGCGATGCAGTTTAAGAATTTCATTTTTTTTTTTTTTTTTAGCGTCATGGAATTGATATGTGACTAATGAGAAATACCGAACTATTTGAAAGAAGAACTTGAGAGGAAGGACGGGGATGCCATCAATCAATCATGCTTGACGGTGGATTTCATATCATATATTTCATTTTATCTAAAGCACAATTATAGTTTTTTATTATTTCCAGCACTATTTAGGATGGTAGCTGAAAGTCCCACGGGAGGCACATTTAGTAATGCTATAGCTGCCGTTATAATAATATAAGAATGGAGAAAAATATAAGAATGGAGAAAGATGCAACAGGCGTTAAAATTTTGTTTTTTAAAACTGAATTAGACCTTTGGCCTAATTCCTTATCCTCAGAATAAAAAAAAAAATAAAACATCTAGACGTTATAGACTACTGCTGTAACACAACCGAAGAAGGTTATTTGGTATGTCCACTATTCTCTTAATAAAATAATATTTTTAAAAATTAGGCTTTTTTAAAAAATCTCTCCCAAAAAATTGTACCATCTGAAGTTTTTTATTAAGTAAACAAAATTGTCGGTAACGGTGCTGTTATTTTCTTATCATCATTTGTCATTTTACATCAAAACAATATTATAATGGCCGCTTATTATTTTAAGCATAGCGACGATTGGTAACTGTTAAAGCGAGTGTCAGTTATATTGAGATGACACCATTACTGAGATTGCGTTTAGCAAAGGCAGAAAGCTTTATTTCCGCTACTCTTGTAATACCACCTACTTCTTTTTGTTTTGTTTTTTTTCGGTACAATATATACCACCTACTTAGGCACAGGATTCTACTATCTTATATAAATGAAACAATCACATCTAAATCAAGAAAGAATGAAAGAAAGAAATCAATCGTACTTGCTTATATGCTACTTTTTCTAATCTAAGTTTCCAACAATCAGAAATAAGGCGATGTAGTCTGAAACGGGTGCAAAAGCTGCTAATTTGCATGACTCAAACCTCATCTCATGGATAACAATCTTATGGATCACTCGGTGCTGGTCATAGATCATAAATTCAAACTTTACCTAACTCCTCTTCCAGATTGGGTCACAAACTTCCTGCCCGGCAAACTCAGGTCTGATTTGTCTTGATCTGAACCAGAAACAAAACTGCAAACACATTACATGGCATTTGTTTCAGCCTAACCGGCTGGCCTGATCCACCTTCAAGCCAGTAGGTTCAGGTCAAATCACTTTTCTCAGATTCAGTAGACTTGTTAACTAGATACAACTTACATTTTAAGTTACATTCACCGGTTAAAAAATAAAGGGAAACAATGGGGAGAGAAAGAGACGTATCAAAAACTTCACAGGGAATTACCATTTATGATACAAAGGGACGAAGTTTAAAGTAGTTTAAGATGATCGGTGTCGCTTGTGGTTGGCTCGACCCAGAAAGCAGAGTCGCAGGCGCTGGCTTAGTGTCTCCCACTTCTCCAGCTTCTCATGTTTTGGTTTCTTAGATATTGGGCTGCCCTTCTTCTCTTTTAGCTCAGCAGATGACTTCCCTTGTATCCGTCTCAGAGGCGTTGCGAGTGCCTTCAGTGTCATATGCTGACAAAAGAAACCATATCCTCAGTACTAAGGGTCAGATCTAAAAATTTAAGATGCAGTTGATTTTATAATATTAAATTTTATCCATAAAGTTGATTATATCTAAAATATCTAAAGCATCAAAAAGGTTGAACTTGCCATTGAATTTCAAAAAAGTGTTATTAAATAAAATTTAAAAAGAAAGTATTCAGAAGGGGATTTTGAACAGAATATGAGGAAAATGGCTTGTGTTTTATTTCCTTTGATGTAAGATGCCCAAAATGGTTGAAATTAATTTAAGAGCCATATTGGAAGGAAGAAGGACCTGGTTTTTGCTGTTCAAACTTCCAGTGCACTCTGCTGAGGATGATCCCTCACTTGCTCCCCCTAAAGATGAACACCTCCCCCAGCTCTCTCTGTTTGAGCTTGTATACGAGCAGCATTCATCATTCTGCTCGTTCAGTTTATCCTGGAAATGATAGCATATTTAGAAAAATAGGTGACTGTAACAAATTTGGCATTAGAAAATTTCTACAGAACTTGGAATACATACAGACATACATATGGATGACCATCTGTCTAGGTGTTTGGGCACATGATAAGTTTTGGCAAACAGTTAGAAGAAGGCTATCAGAAGGGTTTGAAAGTGCAAGATATTATATCCAAACATCTGTACTATTTATCAACAACAGCAAGATTGGGAGCAGAAATAGAAGACAAATGGATCAAAAGAGATGCAATCCATGTAAAAGAGAAGCAACATAATTAGGAAACTTCTGCAACTACACTGAAAAAGAATTCTGTTTGATGTAATAGACCATCGAAAAAAGCGCCTGTAATGTTACAGATGTCCAAAGATATTGAAATAAGAGTAAATATATGTATTCCCTTCAAAAGCACCCCGAAGTCAACCCTCCACCTTGCTTGGCTATAAACAAAAGATAACCAAAGACTAGGCTCGCCTGCAAAAGCTTCTACTCAAAAAAATAAATAAAATAAAATAAAATAAGAGTGTAGCTTTCCTCCAGCAGGCAAAATTCATTAAACCATAAAACAAATTGATAATTACTGCATCTGAATCCTCCCTAATCAGCAACCACACAGGTCAAAGAATAAAAGAAATAAATACAGACATATTCATTGTTCTCAAATAGTGATTTATTGATTTTTTAATTGGGAAAAAAAGAAAAAGGTGACAATTTATCACCCAAAGTCCAAAACAACAACTGATTTATTCCCTCTTGTTCTTTTTTTAATAAACATTCTTTCTTGTTCTTGACTACTTGTAAACAAACTGAAATCTGAGTCCCCAACTATCTCCTAGATCATATGCCATCATTTCTTTCCAGAAAACTAAACTTACAGTTTTGGGCATTCCAACATATAAATAACGATGTAAGACCAACAAGTAAATAATCAACTACAAACATCGCACACCAGTGGAATGCAGAGGATGCCAGTGAAAAGTACACTGTCGATAATTCAATAATAAAATGATTGCTAGCAATAACTATCTCTGAATAGCAAGGATATAGATAATTACCTGCGAATGGGATTGTTGCGCACTAGTCTCACCAATTCCAGTATCAGTATTCTCATGATCAAGGAAAAAATCCTGCATTAATGGCAAATAAGAATAGAATACCAATTTTGACTTGATGAAGAAAATCTGGGGCTTTCAGCTTACCAGCTCATTATTTAACGACATATTAGCTACACTTTCCGATAGCAATTCAACTACTGATTTTGTGGTTGAACCTATAATGCAACCGCATGATTGTTGAGGAACAGATAATAATACCAAGTGAAAGTTACATATCAATGCTATAGAAGTCAAGGAGATTGGTCCTGCACCATTTGGATTGCTAGGAGGAGCTGATGAGGAATTTGCTGCATTGGAGCGAGCAGCACGGAGACCAGTAATGATCTCGTACAATAAATTCTGCAGACAGTAACACAGTCAATATATTTGCAAACACCTAATTATACAATTCAATTGTACATCATTCACTATCAAAAACATGAGATTGGGAAAAGACCATAGCAGGTGACTTTATATCTCAAAGCTTATCACAATTAACTAACAGATACATGTCTTTTTTTTGTGAAAGAAACCAACAGATACATGCATAACTACAAATTTGATTTCCAACATTCAGTCTAGCGCAGAGCTTTAATCCCGTGCAGTTGTGCGACCTTTTAAGGAGTCATGTTAATATACAAGAATCTGGAAATCACCTCATCTGTACCAGCAGCAATCTTCAGACCTCCTAAACCATAGTACCTCTCCGGCTTAGTTGAGCATGTTATAGGGATTTGAGGGGGATGAAGGACATTGTAAAAGAAAATTGAAACAGAATCATAATAAAATTCTGGTCTAGGGGAGTTGTGATCACCCTCAAATCTGATAATATTCTTCTCTCCCTGCATAATAATCCGCAAATAGATAAATTGATTAACATGCACATTTTTATACAATATTCACATCCTACATTCAGAATATAACTGCAAGCTCTGTGGGATAAAACTGTCAAATCAAACTATTCTAATTCAAGTAGAGAATGATGCCTTACTGCATATGCCTGGTAAATAAGACCAGAATGATGTGGCTTAATAAATATGTCCTCAGAAGCATGCCCAAATAATGCTGGAATAAAGGTCTTTGGTGCAAACTGTAGACAAACAGAATGAACGTAGGTATTTAGTTGAACTTTGCAAACTATGGATCTAAATTTACTAGTACAGGCAGAAGATAATCCTATTGCACGAGTCCCACAACTCGGGAATAATACCATAAAAAAGATGTAGGAAGCAATTTAAGATTGTGCAATCAATAAGGGTTTACAATTAACAAGAGACAACCAGCCAATGAAAAATTATAATCAATAAGAGACAATTTATTCCTCCTCCACTCCCCCTCTAATATGGAGCCTGATGGGCTACAACACAGTTCAGACGAACTGAAACCTAATGAACACTTGCACTAGGCCAGATTTCAAGTTTATCAAAGAAACCACCATCTCTATGCAAGAAAGTAATATGTTTTTGTCTTTATTTTCTTTAATTTAAACTGTTGTGTGACATAACATGAATATTATAGGAAAAGTTGATTTTAGAAGGGAGTACAAAAAAACTCCATAAAACCAAACCTGCACAGTGTTCAGATCCATAATGTCAAATTTAGCCTTCTTCTGAATAACACGCCGCATGTACTGAACAGCCATTTTGACCTGATGGGGCAGACATTTCATATCAACGATCAAGATGCTGCAAGAATGTATAGAATTGCGTAGCTAACAAATACAAACACTATGAAAATAAGCATCAAATCATGGAAACTCAGATTCAGCATTAAGTATTATAACCTACACATAAAGTAAGACATCTATAGAAGTAGAATACTTCCTTAGATAATAGCTGTCATATTCATTGATTTTAATATATTATTAGTGAATTGAAAAATGGAAACTATGCTTCTATAAGCGTTAATAACTTCACAACCCTTGAAAGCTACCTATACTGAGAGAATTAAACAGAGATAACAGATGATCACATATAGAGCAGAGCATTTCGGCCATTCTATGCACCCTTAATGAGCCTCTTTTGGAAACAAAGATAGCAGCCAAACATCCGACAGCACAAAAAGATTATATATAGAATGTCTTCCACAATAAGTGTTCCATACAGACCATCCAATTCATGACATTCATATAGAACATGGAATATTGTGGTTAAAAGAAAAAACCACGGCGTGACTCACAAGCAGGGATTTTTTACTATTACTATATCATAGCAGTATTATTCATCACAAATTGAACATAAGTATTATTTTCTTAAAAAGAAAACCAGTAAAACCATGTAACTTATAGACACTCTGTAAGTTCATGCTACAACGTAGAGAATATAATCAAAGCTAAACCATAGCACATGCAGTGCACATGATTATTCAGCATATAACATTTGCAAACAAGTATGGCATGTGAAGGTTTTCACATGTTCACATGATGATATTAAAGATGACTTAGTCAGACACAAGGTATATCATACCATATCGGGCGATACGGAGCATACCATACTAGCCGGTACGAAGCATACCATACCGTAGTAATAATGAACTAGTACATGGTATGAAGGGTGTATCGATACTTAGTACACCGAACCAGCCCCCGTACCGGACATACTGATTAGTAACAGGGTAGCACCGATATGGAGCCGGGTATCAAGATGGCATACCTTGGTTGGACATGTACCAGTGGCAAATGTATCCAATTAACACTATAATGAGTACACGAATAAGAGTTACCCACATTAAGTTATGGTTTAACCAAACCTTTAAGTTAATTTAGCTCCAAAAATGTTTCAATTTATTTTTGGACCTGGTGGTTCTTCCATATAATCAGCACGTAGCAACAGGAAACTTCAGTTTACGGTAACATACCCGCTTCTAAAATTCCATAGAAACTTAAACCTGCACCCACTTCCTAACATGCCCCGGTCTTCACCCTTCTGGAAGCCTGACCACAGCCCTTGACCCACACAGCTTGGCCTCCAAACCAAGATCTAGCCATCAATACCCATTAATCAAAGATCTTTATATGTCCAAATATCTCATTTATTGATCTTAATTCATATTATCTCAGATACACCTGCTACAGATTTTAGGACAGTTGGCCTATCAATTCTCTATTTGTGGAATCACAGCCCTAGAGTATCACGCCACAACTGGAGACTACTGTAAAATTTAAAGGGCTCCACTCTAATCCCATGGAATGTAATTAAGAGGTCGTGTTTTCCAGATTCATTAACAGGTTATATATAGGATGAATACAAGGTCATCAATGTTATGATCAATTTGGCTACTTGGTCATATTTTTCACATTGATGAAGGTCACTTCACATACTAAACCTAGAATTTTATCTTTGTGCAGACAAAGATTTTAAGTTTCGTCTGAAACCAAAACTTTTTGACCAAGACTGATCCAATAGTGACCAAATATTTCAGTTGGTATCAGCCAGTTCGGCCGAAACAGACCAAAACTGCTGTTTTTTTAATGTTTAACAAGTACATATGTTTAATTTCCTGGCTACTTCTGGTAGGGCTGATACAATTCAAGACATGAACACATCATGTGAATTGTGTTTGATCATTACTGCCTCAACACAGGCACACATACCTTCAAATCACCATTTTTTTAAGCTAATACGGCATTGCAACATGTAGAGATTTGTGCATCTCTGATTTGAAAGTGGACTGTTTGGGGAGAGGGGAGACCTGTTATTATATTGCAAAATCTTGGGGGGAGGGGAGCATGAACAATTAGTGACATTACATCAGTGTTCCCAACTTGTCTCCTTTTGATCATGGAAAGTGGGGTGGGGGAAGATGGATTGAAATGTACTCAACCCTTTTTTTACCACCTCAAGAGTGATAGCAACTCAACAATCTTCTCGGTCCATTCTCTCCTTGTTGCTGACATTGCACCAGATTCACACAAATCAAGCAGCAGCACAGATAGAGATTCAAGAGGTAAAGAAATCTTATAGTTTTTAAAATATTTTTCTAAATAAATAAGCATGATATAATTCTATTTTTCTTTTCAAAAGAAAGCAATAAAAATTGGTATCTTCCTTTGATTATTTTTTTTCTCTTTTTTTGGATATAGTATGAAAGATAAAATGAAATAAAATGAAACAAGCATAAAATGGATCTTTTTTGTATAAATGAGTTATTAAATTGAAATATGTGTAGATGGGTCCTAGCTTAAAATAATCCAATACACAAATTAAAATCCTGGATAACTCAAAACATAATAAAATGATGTGAAATAACTTACTTTGAATTTACTTTTATGTTACTCTCTCTATTGTTTGGATTTTGTTCTAATTTTTGACCAAAAATTCAAAAATCAGAACAAACTGCCAATATTGAAACTGCAGCAAGGGGACCAAAGCCAAAAACTGGAACCAAGTTTAAAACCTTGATTCAAATACTTCCATTACGGGGGAACCATACAGTATGGCCTCCCGGGTGCATGCACTCAAATGAAATGGCCAATAAGGTCAAGGCTAGACCTTCGTACCCCACAATTAGCCTTACATAATATGTTGAGATGCCTTGGCCAAAATCTCTGCACCAGCCACAAATGGGTCGACAATAGGCTAAAGGCCAACTGTTCTCAAACTTTGATCGACCATCGTTCTGGTTGAGAAAGTCACCTACTTACAAATTGTAAAAGGCTTGTCATTTAGGTTAAACATTAGAAAACATCATATGGTTAAAACTGATGATCCATGGAAAGGGTTGCATTCACATAATTGTGCATAGAGACATGAGGATATCCACATATATTAGGTAAACTTTGACCATTATTAGCAATGTTTTAAGACCAGGGCAGGTCAACAGGATCAACCTGCCCACTTTGGACCTGGAAGACTGCATGGGCCTCGTCAAACCCAAATCCATATATCTGAAAACCCATTCAACCTGTTGACATGGGTCGTTCAACCCTTGACCAGCCCGGGTGATCCAGTTTCAACCCGCGTGGGTCAACCACTTCAAGGGCGCCGAATAAAAAAGAAATAAAAATATCATTATTTTACGCTTGAGGATTAGGATCTAATCTCAACTATTTAAAAACTTGTCCAAACTGAATTCCATTCATCATCATTGTCATCTTAAGTTACTTGTTCCGTATGTTTGGTAATAGATAATATTATATCTCCTTTTTCTTGGGCAAAAATAAGTGGTAAGATCCAGCCATTTTTATGGTATTAGATGTTACGTATGTAATAAAATTAAAATCACTGTATTTTTTTCCGTATCTGTTCATAATTTTGTGCTTTTAGAACACTTTTATTATTTTAAAGATGTACTTATTTTGTTTATTTTAGATGTTACAGGCCAATGGGTTGACCTCTGGTTGACCTACGATTGAACTATTGAGATGTGACCCAGACACCAAAACAAGATGGTATGCCAGCCAGGTTTCAGAACATTGATAATTAGAGTCAGAGTTAAATGCATGTTTAAAAGGGTCTACAAATTCCACTAGTTGAGGAAAAAGTGGAGGATAAGTAACTAATATAACCTGGACACAGTAGCAAAGGCCAACTAGGACACTGCTCATCAGAGTCCTGTTTTTGTGCCCAATGATCTGAAAACAAGGAACGCCAATGAAGACTATGCTAAAATTACATCGATCTGATACTACCCATCTTCGGGAAGTAGAGGCAACAACAATCAAAAGATGGCAGAAAACTTGTTGATAATGATTATTGATATATTCTTTAAAGTGATTTTGAGGTATGACCATAAAGAATATGAAACGAGTTTTAATATTACAGTCCCTTATTTGATCTGCAGCCACCATAGATTTTGCAAAAGCCAGGAGCTTCAGCTATTAGTCTTACAAGGACCCAGCACACAATGAAGCACTAATTCATTTAGAACGACATATAGAACTAGGGGTGTCTACATTAATATTATTTGTCACGTCAGAACAAAAATGATGGCTACAAATTTACTTTGTCAATCCATACAGCAGCTTACAAGAAATCTTTCTTTCTGGGTGGCAGGAAAAGAAAGGGTGGGGACAGGGGCTGCAGCATACCGTAAATTTGGGAAGCCGAATCTTGTAAACATCCCCAAGCTCCATCATTAGATCAAATAAATTAGAGAATGCACTATCCAGCACCATGCCAGCAATAGAGGGGTCTTCTGCACCATAAAGAAGGCTGCATTGCATTCACAAGAGTAAGGCTTCAATAGTAAGCAAGGATCTTCTGAAATCAAATTATCAGCCAGCAGTTTGCAGTCAGATATGATAATTTGAATGTCTTCTATGTAAGAAATTGGATCTGTTCAGAGATATAGGATGGGTATCATTGATGGCCTAATAACTTGAATTGATGGCAAAAATAAGTGGACTCCTACGTAGATTCACACCAAAACTAGAGTGTATGCAAATCATAATCCCACAAGGTTTCCTATAACTAACACAGAAAAGGAACAAAAAGAGTAAAAGGTTGAGCAAGTAAAAGATAAGTATTTTGAATTACAATCTTTATTACCCGAAGGGAACAATATTAAGTACAATTAATTTCAAAAGCCAGATATCTCTATCTTAAATGAACATAATTTACAAACTACAAACTACTCACCAAACAAAGCAATTACAATATCCGTAGCTCTGGATGAGATAATCCAGAAGATTGGCAGAGAAAGATTCACAAAAGCAGAAAGATACATAATAAATAATTTTAGCACTGATAAAATTAAAGGCCACCATATTAAGAATATACCTTGTGACAGCACCCATAGATCGTCCCCAAAGGCCTATACAAGAAACTTGCTTATTGCTCCGCAGGAACGAGACGACAATTCTGAGATCATCTTTCTGATGGTTAAGTCATTGATGGCAATGAATTGTTAGAACACTTGGTAAGCACAAGCTAGTAGGGATTGAAAGATATTAAGATACCTCATGCCAACCAAGGCTGACATAGTCACCACCAGATAGTCCCGAGCCTGAAAAGTCAAGAGTGAAGACTGTAATATTTGAAGGAAGAAGGATTACGGCGGCTTCATTTGCATCTGCTCTACATCCACTGCATTTGTTAATACCAAAGAAACAAGCACACTTCAGCATCTCAAAGGATAAAATTTCATCACGAAAGCAATGGACTAGTAACAGCAACGTCAAATAGACACAACCACCTTTGACCATACCAAAATTTGTACCCCTCATTGGTACAGACCCCACTGCAACAGATGATGTTGCAAGAGATGGCATTGTCAGTGAGCCAAAAAGAGGTGGCAGGCATGGATTTTGTCAGATGCAGATCACTTAAACATTCCTCTAACACTTACATGAAGCAACAATACATATTTAAAAATTCAAAAACCAAATAATTACGATATAACATCAGGGAATAAACACTCAAATAACAATTCAGCATTTTCCCTTTTCTTGTGCTTTTAAAACTCACAATTTTGACAATTTTTTCACCAAATTTGGTGCCAGAGATCTTAGCAAAGAATAGAATGCTTTTTCCTATTAAAAGAAAACGTAAATGCAGCACCAAGCAGGAGCACATTAGAGCAACAATACATGCAAGGTAAAAGCATATGGGGGCAAACAATGGCAAGAACAATCTCTGACCTGTTTCCATGGCAGTAAACGACACAGGGAAGAGCAGTGTTTTCTGGGATATCAGATGGAACATAGTGACTGCACTGCAAGGTGTGACCTCTTGCATTTGTAAGCTGTCAAATTTCGATAGAAGTCAAAATCAGCAAGTATTAGACATAGTTTCCATAAGCATCTCATCATGAACTGCAGAAAGACGGAAGAAACCTCGATAACTGATGTCCGTACTTGCCTCCAAGTCTAGACGTTTGAATTTTCTGCTTGCAAGAGTGAATTCTGATTCCCATAAATACTGGTCTGGGTCATATTCTGCCCTGTATATCACCATATCAAGAAGGATATAAGTAGTTGAAAAGCCAAAGCATTGTCCAACAATAGTCACATTCCAAACAAACATGCAACATTCAAAGTATGGTAAATGTGAGAATACGTCAATACGGTTTGACTGCATTTGCTGATTTGCATTGAAAAAATATTTATAGTATCATGGAAGCAGAAATATTATTGATAAACACCACTGTTACTATTTAGTACTTGCTTCTTAATACAGAATATGCTATCTATGCAGTAGTGATAACGAAGGAGACGAAGAAAATAATGAAAATCTTTGGACAAGAAATGGTTACAGATTGTTTGTTTTTTTTTTTTTTTGCTGGAACAGGTGATTCATACCTGACGAGTACAAATGCACCCAATAAAATCAGAAAATAGAAAATCTCGGAGCGCACAGGGCAGCTCTCCATCCCCAGCCCACAAGGTACTACCAGCATGGCTGGCCACATAGACGGCCACCCAATCCGCAGCTCCATTAGCTTCACGGAATACATGCTTGGCCTGAAAGGCCCCCTATCTCTCGTCATGGCCCAGATGTCTCAAAGCAGAGGGTAGTCGCCGTCGGTACCCCTCGAACCACCCCGGATCCAGCTAATAACCGTGGCCGAGTCACCCTCCAGGATGACTAAGCGGGCTCGCAACCCTAGTCAGGCATGTCGAAGGCCTGCCCAAGCAGCCCTCAACTTTGCATCGGGAATCGAGACGTTGAATAGCTGACAGTCACCTGCTGCCACCACCCTGGCATCTCTGATAACAAACCCCGCACCTCCTCTCGTACCTCCGTCCGAGACAGACCCATCAAAGTTGACCTTAAGGAAGCTCGAAGGTGGAGGCTCCTAGGTGAAGAAATAATGAAAGTGTACCTCCCAAAATTGGAGAATTATAGCTGTTCATAATACTTCTCACAAGCATGGCGCAAGCAAGACTCTAGTATAGAAATCAGTCTCTTTAAGAGAGAGAGAGAGAGAGAGAGAGAGAGAGAGAGAGAGGATAAAATAAGCTCTTACAATGCATCCAAATGTAGCATTCGTACAATTAGTTAATAAAATTACTTAACAAGCTCAACTAACACACACACGTGTGTGTGTGCTTGTGTGTGTGCACGGACATACACAAATGGATATAGACATAGACATGTAAGTAGAAAAGTCCAGTAAGCTGAAAGAGTCAGGAAGTTAAAAGATCAAATTATGGCAAGAAATAAAAGGTACTACAGATTAATCAAGAGAAAGTTCTAGAAATATACCTAGGAGGTCGAATCACAAAATTGACAAATTGATCGATCATTTCCCTTCCTTGTACTCCTCAGAGCTACTCCATCTTTCACCTTGAGGTATTGAAAAAAGTGGACTCTGATAACATCAAGATATCAACTGTCTCCGTTTCCAAAATCCACTGGCTCTGCCGATAATTCCAAGACTACACGACTGCAGGACCCAACAAAATTAAAGCCATAAAAACGTATTAAACCAGAAGGTCTGAATTTTTTCCAAATATTCCATCAAAGAAAGAACCGACCACCTAATTAAGACAGATGGAAAAGATTCGTCTGATCTCCCAACTTTCAAGCTCAACATCAACACCAGACCTTGAAATCTTGGAACTCCAGGGGAACAGAGAGACTCTCCCCAAACTTCACGCGCTCCGTGTCCAAAATAATCAAGAACTCATACCGTTTGAAAGAAAGATCGACAGGAAGATAGGATCAGAACTCAAAACTTATTGCCGATGTGATGATACAGATAGCAACAAAACTCATTCAAGTTTGAGATGTAAGGGCTCAAAGATCCAGAGATTCTGCTTTGTTATGCTAAAACCTCACAAATCATCACAAAGATATTCTTGAAACTCCACCTTGATCCCCCCCACTCTTCAATATCTATCGGCTCATACGGAGCTGGATTCACAGATCAAATCACCGTGAACACGCCTCCGAGGTCCAACCACCTCAAACTTCCTAGAGATCCGCACCCAAACCAAGAAACCCCTAAAAACCCCAGCCATTACCTAAAATCTCGAAGCGAGGACCGAATTCCGCCCACCCAGCCCGCGCCAGCTCAATCCTTCGCCGTTTCCGCAGATCCGAGGCTCGTGGCACTCCCCAAGACCTACGGAATCGATCGAATCGGAGGAGGAACCCTACAAAACTCCACGGGGGGCAGCAATTCGCGGGCTCCGACGCATCCGAGGAGCAGGTGGGCGGGAGGAAACCTGTGGGCGAAATCGGGGCGGAGGACACCACTTCTCCGTTGGGGCGAAAGGCCGTGGCCCGGCAAGAAGGACGTTGCACGGGAAAAAGAAAGAGGGGTAGAACTTAGCTTTTTTTAAATAGATAAATATTTTTTTTCTTACGGTGGAGAAGAGCGCCGGCTTTATTTTTATTTCGGGAAATTAGTTAACTCGCCAACTTAAAACACCCAATCCGCACAACACCGTGTCTCCCGCATAATTGGTAAGAGATGATGCCTTTTCCGGGTGTCAACCGTTAAGAAGCGGGTGTCGTCAAGCTTCACCGTTACTTTCCCCTGGCTACCCACCAAGCTGTGCTTCTTTTTGGCCTCAAGCAATGCATGGAACCGCAAAATGCCCGAAAACAACCAATTCTCTCCGTACTTTTTGGCCAATTATGCCCTCTATTTTACGACGTCACCATAAAAATGCCCATGGCCTCGGAATTCGTATAAGCGAAGCTACCATCTTATCTTTTGGATAGGCCCTACGTTGTTACAAACAATTAGAGCGAATCTTATTCATAATTTATATAGACTACAAGACACTACAGCATAGATCTCTTAAAGCTGACCACGAGCCAATCATGATATTATGATTAGATTTGAACTCTTAATCTAACAAGCATATTAGGACTTAAATGAGAAGAGTATGTGAGAATCCATGCAGATGTATATTTAGTCCTATATTGATTATTTGCTGAATAGATTTTGAATATTTATATAAAATTAAGGAATCCAAATAATACTTTCGGACTAGTTATTTTGGATGAACTCCTGAATTATTACAAATAGTATAATAGTGATCCTTTCCTCGAAGGGTTTCAAAGGACTTGAAGAGTATTTTGGTAAATTGGTCTTAAAGAGATATTAGTGGTTACCAGGGCATTTATTAAAGGCTTCAGAATTCATAACGAGGTAGGTAGTGTGATGACCACCTTTAATTATTAATTGAAGCAGCCACTTGTATCAATAGATCTAATTATTATTATTTTTCAGATAAAAAAAGGGAAGAGGGGGTGAGAAGAACTTCACCAGCGTAACAACCCCCACTAGGCCCCTTTTCCGGCTGGAGAATATTCGATGCGGGTAGACGAAATGACCCTCCTTACTTATACTCTTTCAATTTGCGGGTCACCCCACGTGTGAGTACGTCACCCCAGCACCATCTTCAGTACCAGTGGATCAAATGGCAACTCTACCGGATAAACCAGGCAGAGGGCATTCGGTCTCCATATTTAATCGACGTCCGTGTATTTCGAATCTATGCCACTCCGATGGAATCAAAGCTCCGTTTCCACCCGTGTTGCCACCTTGGTGGTTAGATCTAATTATTTACCAAGTATTTTCGTTATTTACGAGAGATGCCACCATGGATCTTTGGGTTATCAAAGCAGAGGGCTAGTTTTGTAATTAAGAGCAAAAGATGGCTCATTCAGTCATTCGGTAGACGAGGAGAGGCAGATTGGTCCATCGCCAGTCGCGTAGGTGGACTTCGGTCCAAAGCCGGACGGGTCTCCCCCGTCAACGTCAATGATTGATTGGAGGTAGGTATACTTTTTAGCTGGTCCAGATCCTGATGGACCCATCCAACCGCAAAATAACGCGTACATATGCATGTGTATTGCACCCTCTTTTTTTTTTTTTTTTGTCTGTCTATGTGTGTTGCCCCGTGATTGGACTGGTCTATCAGCTGAGCCATGAACCTGGTCTAACCAATAACCACTCCACCTAGGCTGCGAATGGTGACAAAGGTTCTCCACATGGCATGCCGCGTACGTCAGGGCATGTTGGCATGTGATTGAACGGTCTTGATTGCGACGGGGCATGACCATGATGGGGATCATTAGGATATTCCCTTTGGAAGAGGTTCGCCATTGCCATCGAGAGCGTGGAGAATGGCGAGGATAAGAGGCAGGGTGGCTTGGGGTCTCACTCAAGAGAAACTAAGGGGTTGGGCCCTTTCATCTTTGAACTAATGGCCGCATCGTTAGCTTTCTGTACAAATGATGCTTTTGAGGGATTCTCGAATACCACATAGCAGTGCACCACACCGATGATTCTATTCATGAAACGCTCATTTTGATGCATCGCTATAAAAATGGATGGCTGTAATTGGCATGGTGCACGTAGTGTAGGATATATATATACACACATACACCATTGAAATGATGACTTCTAGTGTTGCCAAGTTTGAAGGGCGGAATGCTAACGAACCAGGGCTATAGCATCTGTTTATCCTAAACTTTCTAAAGAAGATGCGGAGAAAGGAGGAGTCGGAGCTTATCAACCATGGAAATGTCCTATTTTGGCGCCCCTGACTTATCATATATATATGTATGTATGTATGTATGTATGTATATGTGTGTGCGTGCACGTGTAACCAAACCATTTTTTTGAGAATATAATAAAATATATTTTCGTGCTTTAAATATTTTTTTTATGAAATAGGGATCGCTTCATTATTGAGATGCATGTACACGAAACTCGGAAAGGATGGTGGGTTTTGTCAATTAAACCATCGTGTCAAGAGACCAGGCAACCACAAAGACGCTTGATGAATGTGGTGGTCGTCGTATGAAAACTTGATACGCTCTTTGTGTACAAACAATCCTCTGACGTTTGAATTGCAAGAGACTTGATAGAACAATTCAACTTGAGTCACTATAAGATCACACCAAGTAATCTAGCCTGAATTGCTGCAATAAAGTGGGACGCCGTGTGATCTCATGGCCAGAATCAGCGTGTCTAAACTCTTCCTCGAGTCCTGGAAGATGTTTGAAGAATCTTTTACATGTTTATTACCTTTAGTAGGTTCATGTCAAGCCTATTTGTTGTCCACATCTTTCTTAAGATGATACTTAGCAAAAAAGGTGATAACTCATTACAACGTTTAATCAATCCTTTTATTAAGCATTCTCAGCTTTGAGCTATGTCTTGTATTTGACCCCATCTTTAACTCAAAAGTCCTAGATGATGACAAA
Organism: Phoenix dactylifera; assembly: GCF_009389715.1. NCBI lineage: Eukaryota > Viridiplantae > Streptophyta > Magnoliopsida > Arecales > Arecaceae > Phoenix > Phoenix dactylifera. Next base: position 3,616,553 of record NC_052398.1, on the reverse strand, counting down.
TTTTGTTCGACAATTTTTAAGAGAGAAAAAAAGACAAAAAATGATGGAGTTGACATTTCTATTAATGCATGGGAATGTAGATTTAAAGAACTTATATTTCTATGAAAGGTGACATATGACATTTTAATTTCACCGGTAACGCATGTTAGTTTCGATAGTTATAACCTCTATTATGTTCCAAAAATAATTCCTATGAAAGTAATTAATGGCATTGATTACTGAAATCTTGGTGATGGGTGATTTAGTAAGAAATCTTGAAGACAAGCTAGCTCAATGTAGAAAATGATGCCACATGAGTTTACTATCACGTAGTAACACGGTTGCGCAATTTCGATACTTAATACAGCAAAAAGCAAGCATTGAAGGGCACCCTATAAGCTTGTAGTAAGTGCCTACAACTTGGATATACAATAGAAGTTAATAAAGCATGCAGGCACTATAAATATAACAAGCTACTTTTTGGAGGATATTGAATCCTCTCTATATACTTGCAGTACATTGATATAACTTGGATAAATGATAGATTTTATTATAATAATGAAGTATCTAGATAATATTATCTTTTCATTTAAAATCAATCTCTCCAATGAACTGGATGAAGAAAGTTTGCCACGTAGCAGTTCTAGGAATTTTCTGCAGCCTTTATATTAGAGGACACACTCAACTAGGTATGGATAAGTCTCCTTGATGTTGCCTTAAGTAGGATTGCAACCCAGGCTAATTAGGCCAAAATGAGGATTAATTCCAATCCACCTTGCATTGGGTTGGATTTCTTTCATTCAACCAACATTATCCCATCTTAAGCTAAATTCGAGCTAGGTCAATGTGCATATGCCTAGCTACTTAGACTTTGAACTATGAAGTGTTTTAAAGCATTGAATCAAATATTTCGAGTAATATCTCATAAACAATAGTGAAGGTAGCAACACAAGAAAAAGTATTCATTATTGGAATTAATTATAGATGAATCATAAAGCATGGTGCCAAGGTCAAATATACATGCATTGCACACTTCTCCACTTAATGTCCCAACACATGCAAATTGGATGCATGGTCTGCTATGAGAGGGGGGGTGTGAGGCCTATACTTCTGTTATGTTTATGTGTATATAAGTATCACTAAAATGATATGCGCGTATAAATCAAAAAATTGAATACGCCTCTATCTTCAAATGACATTCTCCAAACAAAATGCATTATTATCATATCATCTTGCCATTGTATTTTTAATTTTTTTCTTATGCACTCTTTTATGAGGTGTTTAATTATCTATTCGGTTTTTGAGAATGTAAATATACACACCACTAGCATGAAAATTTATATATTTTTAATTTCTTAAAATATACGATTAAGGGCAAAATAGCTAATGCATAAATTGAGTTGCCTTTTAGTCTAGGCAAAGCATGATAGATTAGAAAAAAAATGTGAGAAATAAAGATTTACGCTTCTAGAGGTGCAGATAATAATTTTTGAAGGATAATTTGTAGACATCTAGGGTTTGTTTGGTTTTTTTTTGTTAGAAAATAAAAATAAAAAATAAAATTTTTTAATGCATATTGTTCTTTTATGTTTGTCAAAAATTTTTTTTTAACAAATACATATGAAACTTGTTTTTGTTTGTATTTTTTAAGGTGAATTTTGATGGCAGCACTGCTGAGCGTGATGGGAGAAAGGTGTGGGCTTTGTCATCAAAGATCACTGCTCTAGGTTTGTGGCAGCTAGCGGATAATGGATTTTCGACACTTCTATCATTGGAGCGGAGCTGCGGGCGGCATGAGAGGGTATCTCCAATACGAGGCACGCTCTAAATGCAAAGTGCATCCACCTGGAGGGCAACTCGGCTTCTGTGATCAAGGAGGTCTGCAGACGACATTCCAAGTCGGATGGGCGATCCTTTCTCCTTGACATATGGCAGATGGCAAAGGAGTGTGGCTCCTTCAGGACCACTCATATTTACCGAAAGGCTAACACAACTATTGAATGGCTGGCTTTCTATGCGGCTCATTACTTGATTTTTTTTTTTTTTTTTTTTTGATGAAACAGGCAGATGATTCCTACTTGTTTAGCCAGCTTTTTTTAATTATTATTATTATTTTTTCTCCTGATTCGAATGGCAACCATGGGTCTATCCAAAAGAAGAAACGATGGATCTACCTTGTAAATTCCCAACTTCCTTCCTTCATTTTGGTCCGGATCGAACAAAAATCTCGTCGTGGCTGGGACTTTCAAACCACTCCAAAGCGGAAACGCTCCCTACCTTGGAATAGGATGCCCCTCCCTTTCCACGGTTCTAAACGCCTACGTGGTGCCGAAAATAATGGGCTCCATGGCTCCATCCCATGAAGTATCGTACCAAATTCCCAAACTTTTAGCCCAAAAGGAACCCTCCCGTTTCCCTATTCCTCTCCGCCCCATCTCCTCCTCCGATCATCCAAGACTCCTCCTTCAAGATCGAACCGGAGAGCTCGAAGAGAGCTCATTTCCTCTGACACAAATCTCTCCCTCCGTGCCAATTTATTGGCTCCGTTTCGTGGGATTGTTTGATGTGATGCTAAAAGGCTAGGTGAGAAGTGGTCTGTCTCAATTTTTGTTGCATTTGGTTTTAATAGGCTGAGATCGAGCCGATTTGCTGTGGTTTTTTCTTATTTTGCCTGTTTTCTTCTATCTTGATACGGATGAGGATTTTTGGGTATTTGGCTGATTTTTTTTTTTTTTTTTTGGGGGGGGGGGGGGGGGGGGGGGTGTTTGATCAATTTTGTGATGATTTAATACGAGAAGGTCGAGAATGATTAGGGACTCCCCATCCGCTATATATTCGGTTTACTATCTTTGGAGACATTTTACCTGTTAAACTACTTGTTATTTAAATATTTGAGAGTCTTTAATAATATTTTGGTTTTGCTGTCTTTTTTTTGCCATATCATGCGTCTAAAACTGTATTTGAATTCTATTTGATATAGCTTCTCAGTTCATCTTAAAGAGGTCAACTTTGGTTTAGGGATTAGAATAATTTGCCAAAATGGGTCGGGAAGATTCCCTTCCAAGAATTCATGGCAAATTTATTATCTTTTTTCTTTTATGCAAGTTGATTTACCCGATTTTGTGATGAATTTTTGTTGATATATGAGACGGGCAACCGCAATTATCTTTGCTTATTGTTATTTTTAAGCTTCTCAGATGGCATGAGAATTGTCGTGCTAGTTGTGCATAGGTGGGACAGGGCCTATTTGTGTTAAACCTAAGCTTGGAGTGCATACAAAAATTCCAGTGCTCCTTATCCTCTTTCACCTATATATTACTAGGACTGGTTATATAAGAGCCAGAGTTTGTTTTTTTTCCTATTAATTTGTTTGATAATCTATGTATAGGTTGCATTGCAGAAAGCAAATTTGTTAGTTAGGACTAATCACTTCTTTGGTTGTTATCATTTATTTTCCAGCATCGTGATAATAGAACTAGATAACAAAATTGTGGCCATACAAGTTGTGGACTTTCATCGTTTATGTGTTTCCCAAGCTGTAAACTAACTACAATGAAATGAAGTTCGTAGAAATTGTACAGCCAAACTCTCTTTCATCTTCTGCATGTTTTAGGACATACTAAAAGTTTTAGAATGTGCGATGATATTGAGCATGGTTTTAGAATGTTTAGTTTGTGGCTCGTCTTAACAAGATTTTCTGACTTTTCATTCATAAGTTGAATTAATTTACAATATTTAAAATGCATGTCAGCGAAGGATAGATGATGCTGAAAATGACGGTGCATTTTGCAGAGCTGTATTTACTTAGGAATCGTATCTCACCTCTCCTCAATGTGAAGAGAACCTGAGAATATCACATATGTTAGAAACTTATTTTTAAATCAACAGTTTTTTAGGAAAATTATAGAGGTGTTAATTTTACATAAGCTGGATCTTATGAAATCAGATTTCTGGTCTCTAGCTTGGGACAAGCATAGGATCTCATGAGCATCAGTAGCTAAAGTAGTAGACTGAATAATTGGTTGCATCTTATATTTCTAAAGACTGTTTGATCCATCTTTCACCCATTTCTCTCTATCTTACATTGGAAATGTTTGTTTTACTTGAGAATTGCTCTTTGCAGTTCCTTCCATAATCATATCTAGCAAGTGTGAGATGTTGTCTAATTTATCCTAGACTATTGAGAAGAAAGAGTAGAAGGTTGGTCCTTTTTTTTTTGTTAAAATAGATGGTTGGTCATTTAATGATTTAGTTTTGAGAAAAATAGTCATATTTATATTTGTTTTTGGCTGATATTACAATAGTAATTGCACTGTCTCTGACTGGAAAGTGTTGGATTCAGACCTGCAGCAGAAAGATTGAGGCAGGGAGAGTTCTCAATTTTTCTATGAACCATGAGACGTATGTGGTTAGAATGCAAAACTAGTCACATTTTACTTTCCGCTCTTATGGTTTTTCCCTGAAATTTTGGGCTTAAGTAGGTAATAGAAACTAGATTCCAATGAAAAACTAAGGATGGTTTATTTCTTTGCCTTGCTTACTGACTGTTGGTAGCTATATAGAAAGTTACAACATCAAGCATTCGTTATTTGCTTCATGTCAAACACTATTCTGCATCGTAGTAGATTGCTTAAGTGAGTCAAATCTCTAAGCTATCACATATCTCATGCTTGTTCCTTGCTTTACATTATAGGTAAATAATTGGACTGTATTCTGTATTCCATATATCTTGCTGCTCTAAGATGGGTGGTGTACTTGGGAGGAGTGATTCGTTAAGGCGTAGTGCACCAGAATCAAAGCTTGAGGCGAAAATGGTCGAAGCTATGCAAAAAAGGGCATCAGAAGGAACTTCCATGAAATCATTCAACAGCATTATCATGAAATTTCCAAAAATTGATGAGAGCTTAAGAAATTGCAAAACCATATTTGAACAATTCGGTGAGTAATTTTCATTTCTGAATTTATTTATTGCTATATAAAAAACAAAAGTTAGCGATCATCTTAAGTGACTATGAGCTTGCCAAATCAAGGGGCTTGAAATGGCTTTCAGGAAGAAGTGTCTGTTATTCTTTGTTATCGGAAGTTTCTTATTAATGCTAGATGTGCAAGATAGAGAAGACAATTTGTCTGTTTAATTCTCCAAAAAAAATATAGGAAAAAGGAGGTCAAATTAACTAGGGTCATTGTTCTTATTGTTATTAATACATCCGTAGTCATTCCTACCATGGTTGGAGAACTTTGACAGTCTTCAAATCGACTAAGTTACTAAGTTGATTCGTCCCCATAAAGGAATGGCCCAACCTGTTGCTCTAACTTGTTTGATCTAGGGAATGGCTAGGACCAATATGACCCATCACTGATCCAGTATTATTACGGTAGGATCAGATGTTAATACACTTGAAATGATACATAGATTTCAGCACAAAGAATCAAAAAAATTATAAGAGAATGAACACTAAATTTAAGATCTTTTCACATGATTGTGGGCACATTTTCACTTTATGAACAGGCGTCAGATCTGAACTCTGTTCATATGGTTGCTCATACAATAATATGCATCTTGTGCCTTAATCAACACTTTGTAATGCTTCAATTGGTACCTACTTGCTGATTCACCAACTGGAAGTGACCAGCAGATTGAATGGTCCATATTAATTTTAATTGCTTCATGCACGAGTATGCACCAAGAATCCTCTACATGTGCATTATTGAGCTGGTAATATGATACAACACGAGGATCGCCATTTACTCCAAGGAACTGTAGTTATCTATTAATCCATTTTCTTTCTTTGAATCAGCAAGACTATAAGAAATTTCCAGCAAGTAATGAACTTGGAGGAAAAGGATACAATCCTTTTGTGCCATGTGATATAAATGGTAATCAAAGCAAGGAGAGGGAGGATATCAGCTAACTCTATTTCATACTAAATATGCTCTCTATCTTTCTCTCTTCTCTTTCTCGCTTGCTCATGTGCATGTTTATGATCTCGGGTTGTTCACATCCACATTTACTCAAGTGGGTCTCTAAGACTGACTCAACAATTTAAATGAGGGTCTACAATTAAGTCCGCATTGACTAAAAGATTGTGATTCATAATTCATTCGTGGGTTCACCAAGGGGTAAAGAGGGTCCATTGATGGATGGAACGCATGAGAAAGTCTCATTTTTTTATGTGGAGTCACCTCCACAACCCTCTTCCTGGACTATATATCAATTTCCGCCCCTCTATCATGTGGCCAAATATGAGAATTTTTTCCTCCTTCTTAACTAGTCACGCCTTCTCCTGTGTACAAATTATATGATTAATACCAATTTGGCTAATATATTTCATTTTCTCTTTTAGATGAAGATTCTAATGGCGCAATAGATCCAGAAGAACTGAAGCATTGCTTCCAGAAGCTGGAAATCTCTGCTACGGAGGAGGAGATCAGTGATCTCTTTAAGGCATGTGATATCAATGAAAGTATGGGAATTAATTTCAGTGAGTTTATCGTTCTTCTTTGCCTTGTTTATCTTCTCAAGGAACCGGCTGCTGTGCAAGTAGTATCCTTTGTACACTAACTGCTTGCTATATTTTGCTTCATACTGGTTCTTGTTTACATCACAGGATGACAGACTATAGGAGTGAGGATAGAGGACAATTTTGATTGTAAATTGGTGAATCTATCTTTGTTGGTTACAACATCTCTGTTTTTTAAGTAAGACTTTGCTACGTTGTATTTTGTCTTGCCTGATTTTATTTTTAATTGGCGTTGTTTTTAGTCATGCCTTACATCTTGCTGTTATTATATTTAGAATGTAAAAAAGGTTTTGGCATACCAAAATATACTGCAAGCTCAAAGATATGCCCATCAATCATCTTCTGTATAGGTGATTACTTTTCCTACCGGAATCAATCTCAAATGTTCCCACCTTGCAGGGGGTTCACATCTGGACTCTTATTTTTGTGTTAGCTAAGTCTTACGAAAATACATGTTTGCTGTACTGCCCTATACCACATGGTATGGGACGTACCGTACCGCATTGAGAGAAAATCGGTACAAAACACGCCTTCAAGTTGGTACAAGCCCTATACAGCCCGTACCGAGGCGGACTGGTCCGTACCGAGGTGTACCAGTCTGTATCGAGGCGTGTCGAGATAAAAATTGAGAAAAATTATTAGAGAACTACTTCGGTATCCGGTACCATACCATACCGTACCGTACGAACCAATAAGGTACCGATACGGTATCCGGTACTGAGATTGCGGATCTTAAAAAAATATCTTTCATAATATATATATATATATATATATATATATATATATATATATATATATTTGATGACTTTTGACATCTAGCCTCATTATCTGTTGTTTTTATGTTGCATACTTCAATCTTCTGGTATGGAATTGGATCCAACATATTCAGAATGTCTTGCAGCAATTCTGTCATCTCACCATGGATTTGACTTTTAATATGAATATTATTTTACAAGACAGTTGTTGAAAAGTTGGGTAGTCAAAAAGGTATGAAATATGCTGACAGCAAGGATTTTTAGTGGGTGTGTTCTAGAATTATTTAGGTAAAGAAGTCATAATTCACTTCAGTGGATGAGACTAATAAAATGCTTCAGCATGAGCCTAATGAAGACGTCGCCAGGAGAGCTTTATGCTTTTTGTGTTGAAAGTTTCCAGAATAACCCATAAAAAAAAGGAGGTTCTAAAGAAAAAAGAAGATACAACATAATAATATCTGGACTAAGTTGGTGAAAAGGAAATTTTTGAAAAACTCTTAGTGAAGTAGGCTACCACCCTTACTTCTCAGAAAAAAAAGGAAGAAAAGTAGGCTGCTACCCTTTGTATGAATAATCACACGTGGAAATTGGATCCATCAAGCCAAATTCAGTCAAATTGATTTGGCTTGCCAGTCATACTTTCATATCTCTATGCTAGTCAAAGTTGACTAATGATGGAGGTGTTGTTTTTGTTTTTCCCAATTTATGTCAAAGCATAATTAATATTGAATTGCTATATTTTATGAAATTTATCAAACCGAGGGAAAATTTTGGGAAAATAAAAAGAAGCTGAAGGATGTAACCTTCATTCCTGATGTTTTGCCATGTATGATCTTTGTCCTCTGATTTACGCTTGCCGATTCAATAATTTCATTGTCCCTACTATTTTTGGCTAAAGCATTAGCAGAAAATTTCGAAACTTGTGTTTCCTTGACCTGTGCTAGAAATCACGGATGGGATTACCAAGCCTTGAGGCAACTTTTGAGACTCTGGTTGATGCTTTTGTTTTCTTGGACAAGAACAAGGATGGATATGTTAGCAAGAATGAGATGGTACAAGCCATAAACGAGACTACTACAGGTGAACGCTCTTCAGGACGCATAGCCATGAAAAGATTTGGTCAGTTCATTCCTCCTCACCCTCTCCTCTCTTTAACACACAGAAGTGCACGCACAAGCCCACTTCTTCAAAAGCATGCATGTCCACATGCTAGTTATCAGCGGCAAATCTGTAATGGTGACAAAGAAGTTCTAATTTGTTTTAGGTTTAACATACTACCTCTTAATTTGTATTGTGAGGACCTGTTTCTCCTCATCAATGCATTGCGGTTCGGTCACATAGCATCAACTCTGGCAAGAAAACTTATTGTTTAGTTAGTTGGTCATAATCATGACACTCGAGCACCGCATGGAATTGAAAGTAGATCATCTTGTGTTTCACATGCTGTACGAAGTGCCGCCTTCAATCAGCTGGCAGCATAATGTATAAGTAAAATATTGACAAAGCTATTTATGTATTAGATAAATTCGCTGCTTTGTTTGACTGATGACTTTTTTTTGTGTTGTAACAGAAGAAATGGACTGGGATAAAAATGGAACGGTGACTTTCAAGGAGTTTCTTTTTGCTTTTACCCGTTGGGTGGGAATTGATGATGTTGAGGAAGGAGAGGATGATGAATGAGTTTTCTGCTGCCATTTTTATCAGTTGCCTGCAATTCAGGTTATTGGTAAAACCAGAACTGATGAGCAGCATTATCCCTGTGAGGCGACTTGTATTTCTTTTGCAATAAGGGCGTGTGGGGACAATGAGATTGAGATCAGTTCATCCATTCCCCCCATGTCTGGCTTTGCTATTTTTATGTTAATAGACCTAACAAACATAATTTTAGTTATGTAATAAGATTTTGGCAGAAGCTTTATTCTATTCATATTCGATTGCCAATTCGTTTAAGGCTTATGCATTGGGTAAGTTAATGTTTATTCAAATTCTTCAAAGCATTCCACAGACGGGAAAATTTTGAATTGCATGTGTTGTGCCTGCAAGAGTATGATCGACCACCACCCATCATTTTTAATGCGACCATGAATTCAATTGGAGAACGAAGATTAGGTTTCCTATCTTTTCTTCGCCTTCCTGAGCCTATCCTGATTGCTTCCTATGTTTATGAGTGACGACGAACTCTAGTGATTACTCGTTCTCTCTTTAGAAGCTGTTTTGCGAACAATGTTGGTTTTCAGCATTTTGAATCCGAAATCAAAAAAGTTTTACCAACAAAGCATTCTATATTTATGTAGATTTTAGAATGTGGAAGAAATTCAGAGTTTGTTAGATGTTCATCAGGAACTCATTTGAGTAACAACAGGCAAATAAAAAAACTAAAAGATCTAAAATTATGCTATCCATGATTCATATGCAAGAGTGTGAACTGCAACGAAAAAGAAAAACATCAAGGCATTAGAATACCATAATTGGCATTGGATGCATGAGAAAAATTTGTATGAATGTTCTATATAATTTAATTGGCTGTAAATGATTTGAATAAGTTAGAGCAAGGGAAACCTTGTCTAGCAAAAAGTAATTTATCCAGAAGAAAGCATGAACCTCAATTATTTTTTCATGTCAATTCGAGGTTTTAAGCTTTTCAGTTTCTTTCAACCGGGACATACCGTCTTAAGAAAACTATCACCAGCTCAATTGGTTGGATATACTTGATCTCTGGCCCTTTTTGTTGCCACTGCAAATTGATTGATTTCATAAACAGGTCTGGAACATCATAATCTGATTCATGCTTTAATCCATTAACTCATAAGTTATAAAAGTTCGTGATGGCTCTGCATGTTTCAAAATCAATCCCAATCTCGTTTAAATTTTCATCTCACATCACAGAGTATCTTTCCGCTAAAAGGCACATCTGCGCGGGCAAAAGAAAAAATCGCCTGTTGATCCAAGAATCCAACTTTGATGAAGTCCAGAGATATTACTTTCTTTCTGAATTATACATGCACACAGGCATCTCAGGAAATGGAGATATCATGAAATGGTGAAAAGTTACAGGCGTAAATATCACATTGTAATCATAATATAATCATAGTACCTACACTTCCTAACAATATTTCTCTGGGAAGACTAACAAGCCACCATCTAAGAAAAAGCATTGCATTAGTTTGATCATACATCACTTCCCGAGCCATTCTTCAACCTATCATCGTCGCAGATTGAAGTGCCTGTGGAATCAAAATGCCCTCCACGAGCTGGGAAAATTGAGCATGGCTGCTGGAAATCTGAGCCTGAACTTGACTCAAGTATATGATGAACAAGCACCAGCTCGGTCTTCCCATTCCCTGGATCACTGGCTTCCCGCTGCCTCTTGATAGGCCTCTCATGCTTTGGGCTCTCGAAAGAAGAGCCGGCACGGCAGCTGGAGTCAGGAGTCAGAGGCTCATGGTGGGACGAGAAGGAATCATCATGGGAGAGGCTCTTGAAGAGTCCACCACTGCCTCCATGGTCCCCACTAGCAGCCTTGACTTGGAGTGGGGACTCCGAGGTTGGGGCAGGGGTTGAGGGGTCAGTCTTGTCGGAGTCGAGGCACTGGTTGCCTGAGATAGGGGCAGGAATGCTTGCACTCGGTGTTTCTGCCATCACGCCCCCGAGCCGCTGCTGCTCTTCAATGATCTTCTTCAGATATTTTCCTTGGGCTTCTATCCTCAGCTGCAGCTGCCTTTGTACCTGTCAAAAATCTTAAGCTGAGATCATGTAAAACCGTACTATTGAAGGTCAAAGTATGGTACTCCAATTTGCAGATTATGTCAAGACATTTTGGCTGTTTGGTTCCCAAATAATTTTAATCTGAATAATGTGATGCCTTTTACCAACCATTTGGGGTTGGCTTAATGCATCTCCTTTTGTCAATGTTATCAGCTTTTTAAAGCAAAAGAATAGGACAAGAAGCTGACGCATCTACATGGAAGTCTGTGCAGATGCGTCAAGACATGCAAAGCAAAAACAAGGACAGCAGCAATAATAGACATAATCCAATCTGTTGGTGCAGAAAAAATTGATGAATTAAAGTGTGGATAGTGTCAGCTTATGAAATGTACGTATGCTAAACAATTAGCACTAAAATTTTGATTGTTCAGGAATAATTTACACTTATATTAATTCAATGAAATTATATAATTGGAGTTTTATTAACAACCAGAAAATGTTTCTGACTGCATTATACCTGGGATACATAATATGATCGGTTTAGTCCTCTAATGCTATTCACAAATTATACAATAAATATGTTGCACTTGTATCATAACAGTTATTCATGACATCTGATCCAGACAAACCAATCAACAACAAAATTATGAACTTATAATCAAACCAAAAGTTCTGCAGCTCAATGATTCTTAACCTCTATTAGGCCATTTACTGAAGGAAAGATGAAAAGAGCAAGGGAAAACTTTAATGGGAAGATATTTCTGTTCCTAAGAGTTCCTGTTCAAGGGCACAAGCATCATATGGTCAAGTGATCCAACATATGATGATGATGCACATTATGTGTGGTGGTATGTCAATAGAATTGTAATACATGCTGAATACTTTGTCTCGTGTTAGATGTGCATGCATTTAACTTTGTAACATGATGGTTGGTATTATTTGTTATTTTTTCTTAAATGAATAGTGCCCTTTTTCTGATAATGAATATGTCTTTTTGTTCGGAAAGAAGAACATTTACTCAACAGAAGAGGGAATCTAACACATCACAAAAAGTGGTTCCAGGAAATGGTATACAACCTGATCATCCTTTCTTGAACCAAGATGTCATATTTACAACATTTATAACAGTAAGGATATGGATATATACAAATCTTTTACAGGCTGGATCAATTTAAAATAACGGTACGAAGCAATCATATGAATTGGTACTTCAGTTTTATGTATAATTGGTGATGGTCTTACTACAATGAATAGCATTTGTGACCACCTGGAAAGAAAATTTTTCCTACTCTACCAAACTACAGCTCTGTTTCTTTGTACCATAATAAATGATGGCTTGATTGCCTCCATGATTTACAACAGTGGGTACTATTTTCAGTCCTGCTAGAAGGTGGAGCCTAGTAGGCAGGCAAGGACATGATGATGCTATTTGACCTTGGATTCAGTTTATGCAGTTGTCGCACCGAGCAGGGATGTTAGAATGCAGATGACCCTCAGAAAAGAGAAGCAAGAAAGGAAGGAAAAGAAACAAAAAGAAATGAAATAGAACGAAAGATGCATGCAGCTATATGAAAGCATGCAACTATGTAATTATTAGCTTGAGAGGGGAAAAAAAGATAGTTGGCTTCTTGGTTTTTTTTATCTTTTTTTTTTTTTTTATCATATCACACTTCCAAAATTTTGAGCATGGTTAATGGAACAGCAAGCAAGTTGATGAAGCAATGTTTGTTCAAGTATTTGTGAGGAGCAGTTATATTGCTTTTGTTGATCTTCATGAGTTGCTCAACTGTTTGATTCCTTACATTAGGTTATCATGCATGGTGCGCAATGAGTTGACTTTCTCATCAAGGCTGTCCCTTACTTTTGTGAATGTAAACATTAGAAGAAAGAATAAAGAATCAGGGGATATTAAGGTAGAATAGGACCACGCATATCTGTCTGCCACCAACACCCAAGAAAGTAACAGAGAGAAAAATAGCTAGAACATTCAGAAATCAACATAACACTAGAATTCATAGAACCACACACTTGGCCTCCATATTACCAACACAGATTATTACTTTTCTTGAAAGCAAAATTGTAAGGTATCTAACAAGTATTTCCTTCTTCAAAAAAAATTTTAGGACAGGAATAGCTGTTCTATGCCCAAAACAATACTTACACAACAAGCATAGTGGACAAATGCCAACATAGTGCGGATAAAGAATGCTTAATTCATCACGTCAATCTGGTGCTGTGCATGCATAACAACTGAAATCTTATTATGCACCATTCCTCATGTAACTCATGCATTTACGGGTGGATAATTCATAGAGGTCATCTTATGAGCTTCTTGTTCATTGGTATGTCTGTTTTCCAAATTCATTGTGTTTAAAATATCTCACATTAATGGGATTTTCTTAAGTATTGATCTGGAAAATCATTAGAGAATCTGCCTCTACCGAATTGTCCTTTTCATGGACTTCAACTCACTGTAGCTTTTGAATAAACAAACATGTTTATTAAGATTGACTATCACATAACTATTGGAATCACATAAAGTTGAATCATCAAATCGTATGTCACTAGAAGATAATATTTAACTTGCCTCTAGTTGTTCGTGGAGCCGTTTTTGCACCTCCATCTGCAACTTAAGTGCTTCAGTAATTTGCATCCCTCTGACATTAAAAATTTAAAAATTAAATGACATAGTTGTACCTTGATTGCAAATCCATTATTTAATTAACAATATGCATAAGACTAACTTGAGAAAAGGGACATGGGGAAAGCAGCAAAGATATTAAAAATAAATAATCGGTTTTTCTATTAAGTGCATGATGATGGAAAAGGACGCAGGGCAGACAAATATTTCACTAATCATATCTCCAGAGAAACAAATAGCAGACACAAAATGCATGAAGAGAAAATTACACATATACAGGCACAGTTCCCCTCTGTCCTCTTATCATTGATGGCCATGGTCTCCAAAAAGAAGGTAACAGTTGTGAAAGCTAAAAAATTGATACTCTTTACAGATCACAAGTTCTAGTTCAAATTCGAGTAATATGAAAAAGAAACATGGACTTAGTTAAAAATAATACTGAAGTCATTTAAAAATGAGCATCCAACAGCCAAGGTTCTTGCAACAAAGTTGATAACAACACCTAGTTTTAATAAGGTGAATTTGAGTTCTCTTTGAAAAGTGTGTAAGCATCGAAACCAGCATGGTTTATTTTCCATATTAACTTGTGCAATAAAAGAATGACTACTTTATACTTACGAGGAGTTTTCAAGGCCTGAAAGTAGGTCTCCAGAATCTTTCTTTGCAGCCTTTGTACCTACATGAAGGGATACCCTGTTAGACTGAACCATATAATGGAGATCAATGACTAAGCCTTTCAGCTCCTTGTTTTTATTTAAAGAAATAGCTTTCATGATCGAAAATTAGAAGCCAAAATTCAAACCTATATGGCCACCCAAAAACCTACCATCAGATGAAGACTCAGGAATATATTTTGCAAGCCGATATTTCTGGATACATCATAATTCAGAATCAGGAAAAACACATATCAAGCGAAAAGAAGAAGAAAAGCCACTGGATGCAAAATACCTGCAAGTGACTTTTGACATGATATATGGTTAACCCTGTTACACCCATTGTTCTGAGTACACCTTTAGGAGTTGCTCCTGTCATGGTGTAAAATAATTAAATGGCCACATTAAGATTGACAAGGTTATCATGTATTAACTAGGGAAATACAGTCATATTTTACTAGTTAAACCAAGCTGGGCATCTATCATAACTTTAAAAGCTTCGTTGGCTCATTTAATAGATGACAGAGACTTGGTTAAGTATTTTTATCCTTCAAGGACTACATACAGGTTTTCCTTAAAATTAAACCATTAAGTAGCTAAAAATCGCCTAATCACTATATTGGAAACAATTAAACAATTAAGTAGCTAAAATTTACGGTCACGATCTCTTAGGCTTTAAGCGAATAACATGACCACTTAAATTGTAGAAAGATATGAGAATATGAGGACAGAATCAAGCAGCTGAAACAAGAAACTTGAGCAGGTGAGATTGCAAAAATAAGCACTTACTCTCAGGTCCACCAAGTTGTGTTACAGCATCAACAAAACGTTCATGAAGTTCATGCGTCCATCGCAAACGCTGCCTTGAGGCCAGATTAGGGTTATTCTGATTGGTCCCTCCACTGCACGGGCCCATATTGTTGCCAGCTAATTCTATTGGCTGGTCACAAACTAGTGGATTGCTGTGAGCTGAGACTAAATTGGAGATAGGTTTTGGTTGATACATCTATAATTATCTGTGAAAAAATTGACAAGAACTGATATCAGATAAACATACTGAATGATTTGGCAGAATGTGTAGGGATAAATACCAAATGATATTTTGTACCAATTACTTTATAAAACAGATATATGAGAAGAGACACAAATAGACTCCCATAGTCAGATTACAGAGAAGTTAACATTAAATCTGACAGAGAAATACAACATAAGACCATGTCAGGCATCTTTTCTGTTATTTCATCCAACAAAAGCAAACAGGGAAACGACATTTAAAATCAAACTGGCTAGAAGTACGAGGCCAGATTACATTAGTCTCTGCTTTTACTACAAGAATAAGAGTAGCCACCAAGGAAGTGCTGTTAGTGCTCGAGATTCTGTGATGAATCTATAAATACCAAAACAAGATTTTGTATTCATAAATGCATTGAATAGATGCATCAGAAACAACAGAGCCACCCACCAATTGGCGAATTTGTATTTATAAACAGTTGAAATGCACAAGCAGAACTAACATATGGAACTAACGGAGGATTCTACTACATATCACATTGTATGATCTGAAAACAAGGAATTGGATGAAATTTTAACTTTAGGTAATTCTACTGCAATTTGTCTCTGCTAAGAACATTGGAGAGCTCATAATACATTCCCTTTTTTTGTATTCCATTTTTCATTTTCCTTCATTACAAAGAAATTTTGCACCTTTTTTGTTTTTAAGTAGTTAAATTACATAACCTAATTCATGTCCAATTAACTCTGAGGTGAATGCTTAAATAATAGGAGGCTGCAACTTTTGTATTAAAATATTCAACTCTCCTCATCAGTAAGGTATTTGTATGATAATCTTTTCAAGATCTCTAAATTATCTCTTGGATTGGGGACATTTTGAGGAAAATTTATCCCAAGGTTGAGGCATAAGTTTCACATAACGAAATCAGACTTCTAGGGCCATTGCTGACAAGAGATGACCTTTTTTCAACTATGTCAAGCTGGTCACCATTGCAAATGATATAATTTTTTTTTTAAAAAAAAAAAATTAAAGTTCTGTTGACTCTACATAAAATTTCCCCAAAGCTGCTCAACTAACTTTTATGATAGGATTGTCCAGACGAGACCTTAAACCTTTAGGAAAGGGATGCCGTCTTAAATATGCAGTCTCCAGGCTGATCTTAAACCCCTTGGGTTGGTTAATGTAAAACGAGCTTTACCAAAAAATTGATAGTTCTAATCAAACTACTGCTTTTTGATTTCGGTAGGGATACTTAGTTTCTATTAACAAATCTACTTTCCATTGTATAAAAAGAGAAAAGGCACAACTAGCAAGGTAGAAATTACAGTGCTATGCCTAAGACGCATACCCAGTCCTCCATGAATATATAGCCAGCCAATCTATTCTTCCTTCTATCATCCAATTGACAGTCACAGCTCTTTAATTAGTTCTTGTAAATCAAAGTGAGGCTTAAATTCCTCAGAACGCACTAAGACCTGGTTAATCTATAGTGAATTATCTGAACTTTGTTAGGTGATTGCCAAGAAACAAAAAGATTTAAAATTACGCCCATTTATCCATCGTCTCATATTCTCAAGATGTATGACCTCAAAAAATTTTGCTTCCATGGTTCAAGAAATTTTCTCGCCCATCCTGAATACTGTGAGAGGATGCTAAAAGGTCTTTTAAAAACCTTGAGACGTATGTGGCCCCTCCTTAGTTTGTATCTTTCCAAAGTTTGGTAAACCTTTTGGTATTACTGCCATCTTTCAACAAGGAAATATTTTAATTTTAAAAATGAATTAAATATTAATTGTCCTCTGAAATCTTCTAGCTCATAACTTCATCTGAGTTTGCCAAAACAATCCGAACTTTTGAGAGCAAAAAGGCTCCTGAAAGGGCAAGTATCCTACATATGTTATTCTTAGTAATCGAAGTTTAATCCTTCAAGGTCCAACTATTTCAAAATAACCAGCGAGCTAGTCTTGCATTCTATTGTTTACTCTCCTAAATTGCGTCAACAAAATCAACATATTAAGGTGCAAGTATTCGATGCTAAAATACGAGGACCTAGAATACCATAGACTGGCTACGGAGACAAAAGAAAAGAACCCAAGTAAAAGGATACCTTGCATCAATAACCATCAATTTACTGTTCTTTATTATCAAATAATCAATTTACTGTTCTTTAATAAGTTTTACATTTAAAGAAGAATCGCAGAGATGCAGGGTAGGGCTTAAAGAGATACCTATCCATAGAAATCTAAGAGAAACCTGACATATAGGAGGTGAAAACCTAGTTCCCGCTACGCCCCAAACTTCAATGCCTTCGAGGGTTTTGTCATCCGTTAATGGAAAGTGATGGAAGCATCAGCGCAACTCCTCTGATCCCCCCCCCCCCCCCATTCTCAAAGATGAGGTTTTGGAGCTATAATCATTACGAAATCTTTTGAATCAGTAATCGATTTTCCAAAAGGAAAAATCCAACAAAATGAGGAAAAATAATAGAGGGGAAAAACAGTAACCGGAAGCCTAAGATAACTCCCGGGTTTTCGGAAAAGAATCCTCAAAAACCAATTTTTCCCAGCAAGAAAAACAAAAACTTACTGATCAAACGTCCCCAAGCCCAATTGGCAAGAGAAACCATCAAATCGACGCAGAAGAATTTAAAAACGAGAGGAAAGAGTGATACCCAATCGGGAAACCTCGGAAATCGTTGAATTAGGAGCTCCGGAGAAATCACAAGGCACGAAATCCACTGGCTCTGGTGCGACGGAGAGCTAGATTTGACTGGGGAAAAAAAAGCAGGCAGAATTAAACATATAATAGCAAATACAGCAGTCACCAGAAATAAAAGTCGGAACTTTTTGGTAGAAATCGAGGAATTATTGCGAAAATTTATTTCTTACGAGCTCGGAGACCGATCGCGCTTCGGCCAAACAACGAGCAGGGATGGGATCGAATGGGCGTCGCCTTCTTTCTTACAGCCCTACCCGCGGGCAGGCCCAGGCCCAGGGTCTGCCCGCTCGTTGGACACAAGCTTTGTAGAGCCCGAACTAGCTTCTTCCGCTAATGCGTACGTGGCGTCTCCCAATTGGCTTCCGTCTTCGACTTCCGACTCGGCTGGCATGAGATACCCGAGGCGACGAATTACCGGTGGATTGCCGCGTGTGCTATTTGATTGGTGATCCGTTGAAATTTGGAATTATTGGGGACGGCAGCTGAAGGCGTATAATTTCGAATATTCCGTTAATAGGTACGTGGCGTGTCCCGATTGGCTTCCGTCGTCGAGTTCTGGCTCGGCTGGCATGAGATGCACGAGGTGACGAATTGCCGGTGGATTGCCGCGTGTGCTATTTGATTGGTGATCCGCTGAAATTTGGAATTATTGGGGATGGCAGCTGAAGGCATATGATTTCGAATATTCCGTTGGACGGGAGCGGCCTCGTCGAAACAAAGCTCGAAGAAAATTCGAGATTTTGTTGGTTAGTTGGCAGCTTTAATAGACTAATTTGGGACTTAAGCGGGACAAAAATCGTCTAATGAGATCGCAAGGAACAACGAGGGTGATTTAGCTTACAACTTACCTTCTACGTGGATCTCAAAGCGTAGGTTTTAGATAAGTGAGAAAGAGGCCAAAAAGATGGAAAATGGACCATAATTCATTGCTGGATTCTTAGGATTAAAAACTAAATTTCTAATTTTATTGAATATAAAATCTAATCCAATCCATATCAATCGGATCTTTCTTAGTCTATTCCCATAAGAAGAACTAAAACACTTGTCGAAATCTTTTTTCTTTCTTTCGATGAAATTCGGCTACCTCATTTCTTTCTTTAATTAATTACATGCAACTAATATGCACAAATCAATAGATCAGGATTACATAAAAAGCTCTACATCTCATCACCCGTCGAAGAGCTTGAACAGTAAGTTAATGACTTTCCATGATACCCTAGGTCAATTGCATGAGAACAAGGATGGTCGATATCAGCTCCTTCGCCAACCAGATCAAATGGCAGGGATTCCAAAGTAGATTACTTCAATAGATGATGTGTGACTACAAACCATGTCTAATAATTTTGTCCACTAATTTCATAAGTGTTAGAAAGAAGCGAATATGGCTGCAAACTAAACGACTTTTTTTATTTCAAATCATTTTGATGGCACTCAATGGATGAACTTTTCATGCACCTCCGCAGCAATTTCATGATATTTTATTTTCTGATCTTGCTGGGTATATATATACCAGATATGTTTGAGCCATCCATCCTAACAACAAAAAACAAAAAGAAAGAAGAGGCTTGAGCACCATGACATGCACAATCCAATGACCACAACCATCTTGGTATGCTACACCTTTGCAGGAGCTTGATAAAACATGCTTGGAATGGGATCTCATCATCTGTTTTACCCATGCAGGATAAAGAAGTTGTCATTACGTTTATTTATTTTTAAAAGACATGGCTATCATTTTTTAAGTAACAGGAAATTGACACCACATCTCTTTAAATAAGCTCGTTTTGAAACTTTCAACAGAACCATCTAACCAATGACAGAGGCACCTAAATTCCCAATAACGTGGCTTGAAATTTATACCTTTCTGTGTCATACTATGCAACATTCATTTCATATTTATCTGCAGACAACTCCAACCAATCAGGTGATCCGATATCTCAACAGCTGAAAATAATCAGTAAAACATCAAAGCTTGCTTCTCCTATGCAGAGGATAAGCACTGAAGACCAAATAACCAAAGAACATTAAGACAGAAGCTTGTTTGGTGGAGAGCCATTACAAAAGGAGTCTTATGTGAGAATTTCAACCCAGCCTTACAAGAGGACAACATTTTGCTCAACTTCAGTCATTGGCCTAACTTGCTTGTCCCTAAAAATTTAGTAAGCTTCGCCTAAGGATTAGAGAAACCAATGCCATTGTCTTAATCTTTACAACCAGAGTTCAGCATGGCCTGCGTTTCAGTTCGGGGGCCTTCTGGTGGTAAAAGAGATATCCTTCGATAGCCGAAGAGGGGGAAGTCTTGCCTCCAGGGCTGTGCAAACTAATTGCTCCCACAGATAACTGGTGAAACACCGACGGGCTCAGTGGATCAGATGGGGAGCATATGATCCCAGTTGCCAGGTCTGGGAGGTCATGCCCAGTCGCATTGAAGCCACTCGCGGCAATTTGTTCTGAGGCAATCTTACATGCCTTCTCTAATAAGGAATCAATGTATTTATGGTAGGCTTCCATTCGGATCTGCACATGCTTCTGGACCTGGCCAAGCAGCCAAGCAAACCTTTAGTAGAATTTGCTAAACGCTCAGGATTCATAAGATAAGGAGAACTTTGTGCAGCTATGTTTACCAGGTTAAGATAAACCATGTATCTGGGCTTCAGTTGGCAAGATTAAATAAATATATTGATATTTTTTTTATCATATAATCATCTTGGCTAATGATTAAACTTTGAAAAGAAGATTAACTTGGCGTTTTGAGCTGGTACTCATATTGTTGGACTAAGATTATCCAGGAACTCGTGCAAAGATTAGACGTGTGCACTTTCTCTCTATTGAAAAAACATAATCAGTTATATTTTGCACAAGCAGACCATGGTAGATTGCTTGTCTTAGATGATTACAATGACAATATGGGCAATATCTTCTAAAGTTCATGTCAAGTGCTAATAAAATGGAATGGATTCAGATGGATGAAATGGGCTCCATGCTTGAGCAAGCAAGATGCATCAGAATATGCCATGGACCAAACTAGACAGAGTAACCTAACAAATGATTGAAAAGGTCTACATGAACTTTCATTCATTTAAACTGTGAATGAGGACGTTTCAGAAGAGAACAACACAAAGAATCTAAAAAGTTGTTATGAATTCAGTGAACATAACGCTGTAGGCAGAAAGCAGTGGATTTGTCATTTATGCATGAAATATAAGGTTCCAAGCCTGTCGGTTCTGATTTACGTCAGGTCATATAAAGATTCAAATTTAGTATATGGAAACCCCGCCACAAGGGAATTTTACTATGAAAACCAATACGAATTCTGTTTAAAAAGGCTCAAAAAATAGTTGTAGGAATAAATAAGATATCGCTTCAACAGTTTGTCGATGACAGATTATGATGATGCAGACAGAACCTAAAGGTACGGAAGAAGGAAAAATAACAGCAAAAAAAGAAAAGAAGCGAAAAGAAAAGAAAGAAAGGTAGATACCTCTAATTGTTCATGCAGTCTTCGCTGTACTTCCATTTGTGCTCTTAATGCCTCTTTAACTTCCTGACCCCTAAAAGCAACAACAGTTTTAAGTACTAGTCTTTTAGCATGTATACTTCATGCATCATGCAACTCTTTGCATCACAGATCCATGTAACACTTAAATGAACTCTTTTTGCGACAATTGTACAAAAATTTAATATTCCAGAAACAGATAATTTTCGACAGTGTCATCTTACTCATTCACATCAGGAGCTGGCACTCCTGGAGATAAACCACTGCTACTCAGGGTTTCTGAAGGGTAGGAAGCTGAAATTTCAACAACTAGAGCATAAAAATATGTTAGTTCAAGACTCAGCATAACATAGTTGTTTGTTTTGTCATGAAGAAGTAAATGAAAAGTACGTATCTTTTAACATAGACTCAATGTTGAAGTATAAATATTTTGGCATACTATAGCTATAGTAATTTCACTAAGGAATCAAAGTTGAATGATTGCATTCTGCTGCAATCATCCACAGTTTAAGATCGCTCGCTCAAATTATAAGCAATGAAAGGAAAAAAGTGTTGAGATTTTTTTTCCATTTAAAAGGCACAGCTCAGCTGAGCTGGAATATTTAATCAAGCAAAATGATTGGCAGACTAAATTTTTTTTTGAAAAAAATTGACCAAGGAGATAGGTTCTTGATTCGCATTAATACCAAACAGGGACAAAGGCTAAGCTTCCAATGTGCCTCATAGAATCTTTCATACACCCTGTGTGCCATCCATGTAGTCCCAAACAAATCTACATCTGCCTGTCTATAGCATCACTTCACAAAGAATGTGGGCATTCCTCTGCTGTAGATGGGATGGTCTTTCACAGATACATGAATGCACTTATGGTTCTGAGTGCCAATGATGCTCAGCCGTGCCAGACCAGCACCGAATCTGGGCCCAAGTAAGGATGACACCTATTTAACTCTTTTTCAATAGTTGTAACTAAGTAAAGGTTTTTAAATTTTTCTTTTTAAAATTTTAGGTTTGGCATGGCATGGCAGATACCATGCTGTATGGTGACAGGCATGCCCTTCGGTGCCAATACTTCAAAGTTCAAACCATAATGGCAGTTTAGAGACCTCCATAAAATTTTATATGCAGGAACCAAAACTTGACCTTGTCCCTAGGCCAGTTTCACAATTCCCACACAACAAATTTGATTTAAAACAACCATAGTAGCTCAAACTAATACTTGAAACAAGCTCAAACTCCGCTTAACTGCGTTTGAAGACATCGCTAGCATCTGCATGTACCAAAAAGGATTCTTTAAATTAAACAATGTTGCTCATCTAGTTCACTGGAAAATATGTTCCTGATATCTTGTCATTTTTTTAAAAAAATAATCAGAATGCAGCAAAAGAGGGGGAAAAAGGGAACACATTGGCAAAACGAATCAGGAGGGATGAAAAACTTTTTTTTTGAAAAAATACCATCTTTGGATTGATCAGTCATTTCTTTGCCGGACTGCTTGCCTAATCTGTATTTCTGCCAAACATTAAAATGAAAAAATCAGCACTTTTATATATCAATAGCATTAGACTTAACTATACCTAAGCAGCAAATTTTTTTTTTAAAAAAAAGTCCACCTATTAGACTGCAAAAGGAGCTTTTAAAAATTGGGATCTTTAACTGATTGCAGAATACCTGAAGATGACTCTTCAGGTGGAAAAGAGTAAGCCCCTTCACGCCCATTGTTCGCATGATAGTTTTTGGTGTTGCTTCTGCATAAGCAGCAATGCCCTCAAATGTATAATACACAGAGCTATAATCATTTCAGAAAACTCAGATCCTAAAAGTCAGATAATCTTTTCAGAGTGATAAAAATTATTTTCCATTTGGCTTTCAATTTTCATGGATTAGTAAGGAAAAATTGATAAGAAAAAAAGCCTGTTCAGTTATTGCCGAAGAAGACAATTTAATTATACGAATGCCTATATACATTGCAAAAGTAGGAATATAAAGATGAATATTCCAATCATCTAGTTATTCCCAATATCATCTAATTGACAGAAATTACTCTTTGCTGGAGGACATTGTGTTGGACCACAAGTCACACACAGATCAACTAAATATTGAAATAAACTACAATGAGCATATTAGTCTAGCACAATTCAGTACTTAATTTATAACTTGTGAAATACAAATTGCCTGCAAGCTGATTAGCACAAGTTCGAAGAAATATCAAGATGGAATAGACTATTGAGCATCTAGAAAACCAAAAGTAATTCATAACTTTAATAACAGCTATATAATTTGCCCAGTTAAGTAATGTGCCCAATAACACTTCTTAATTATGCAGCCTCTCTTTACAAAACATGCATGGCACCACCAGAGAGTTTAGTGTTTGTAAAGGAAATCTATTTTTATGGGAGTTGGGGATCTACAGAAGTGATATGAAGGATGGTTAAAAAGTGATATCTATCGGTTATGTGCATAAGGGTGTAGGATAGAACACTGCCACCATATGCTAAGTTGAGCTATAGATCTCGAAGGAAAAATTATAACGTATTTCTTTTGATGTACCATCAAAAGTGCACAAAAACTATAAAAAGAACGTAATTTGATCAAAGCAACAACTACAGCTTGAACATGAAGTGGACTGGCCGACCCTCCCTTCAGGACAGAAAAACAAAAACCATAAATGTCTACCCAAAGATTGTTGATTAAACACCAAACCAAATTCAGACAATGATGTCATATGCAACAAATGGAAGCTGTTAGGCACCATTAATCCATGTTCGACTACATATAAAGGATAAAAAGAACATAAGTAGAGACACACTGCAGATATCAATCAATGAAGTTCCAATTAATGTAAAGGAGTAGAAGGCTCCATCAAGGAACCCATATCTAGCAGGTAGCATCCAAGCATCCAAGCCCCCCAATAGAAACATTCATGGCAGCATCTGAAATTTATCTCACCGTTTAAATTCAAAGCCAAGATAATTAGAATTAGACAGAGAAAAAAAGGAGAAATTAATAAACATATCCACAACAAACAAACACAAAACCACCACAATGAAGGTCAAAAATCACTGAATCACCGCTGAATAAAAGTCAGGCGCAAAAATTTCTAACAGAATACGGCAAGCGTGCTGCTCGATGTTACATGATATCGGCAAATGATAAATGAGAAGAAATCCGACTAAAATAACAACAGATGCAGAAACCCAGGCGTCTAAAAACCGCTATAAAATCCGATAGGTGCCAAACTTAAGGAGAAAAAACAGCAAAATCACAAAACTCCCAACAAATTACAAGAGAAAAAAGGAGGGCATACCTCGGAAGACAGCAAATTTCAATGATCTCTGAGATATTTAGCGGGAAAAATCAAATTTTGAAGAGGAAGGAAGCGTAAAAACTACAAATTTAACATAAAAGCAAGCAGCAGCATAGCTGAGCTACCAACGAATCACAAAATACAAAAGAATCCTTCTAAAAAAAACTCGTGCATTTCAAATTGCTACTGAGACTGTAAGTGGGAATTCAAACAGAGAGAGAGAGAGAGAGAGAGAGAGAGAGAGAGAGAGAACTTTTGGAGAGCAAGAAAAGGGAAAAGGTACAAACTTTCTGGCCCTCCGAGCTGGGCGACAGCGTCGACGAACCGCTCATGGAGGTCGGCCGTCCATCGGAGCCGGGGCTTGGGGTCCGCCGTGAGGACGAGCCTCAGGCCGTGGGCCTCCTCCTGGGGAACCGAAGCTTCCGAGCGGTGGATCACACCAGAGAACATCTCCTTTCGAGGAAAAAGGGGCGGCCCAAAAGGCAGAGGACCTAAAGGAGATCAATCAATAATAAAGAAATAACAAGAACAAGAGCACGGAGAAGAGAAAACCCACTTGGGCACAGGGTTGGGTTTTTCTATTCCTTTTGCCCCTCAGCTCCCCTGCTGGCGCTTTAGCCCAGCAGAGCGAGAGAGAAAGAGACAGAGAGAGAAGAAAAAGAGAAGGGGGGCGGCTTTTTGGCTCTTAGCGCTGCGGGTGGTTGTTTGTCTGCGTGGCCTCAAATGTGAGGTGGGATTTGGCCCTTTTAGGCTTTGGACCAGTGGAAGAAAGTTGGGATTTTTTTGAGACTTCTTTTTGGCGTTTATTGTTGAATTTCAGTGGGTGATGGAGATTTGAGATCAACGAGCAGTGTGGAGAGGACTAGTTTGTGGAAGAATACAGCGTGGAGAGGCCATGTGGGAGAATCTTTGGCTTGCTTTATTTGGCTTTTTTTTCCTTTTCTTGCATGTCTTGCCTCTATATAACGGTTGACTGGATTGGCGTCTAGAGCCTGCCTTGATACTACTTCCAAGAAAAATAATAGAAGGGGCTTTTTTTGTTTTTTTTTGGTAAAAGAATAGGAGGGGAGGAGGAGGGACGAGCCCATCTGCGTAGCAGTCCTCACTGGACCCCCTTCCACCAGAAAATATTCGATACAGGTCGCAGATTTTTACGTGCCTTCTCCGACCCGTGGGCTCACCCCACTATGCTCACCGCCTTACGTGTGGGTACATCACCCCAGCGCCACCTTGGTACAGGTGGAAGGAAAGCATAACTACCAGCAAGTCATCCGGGCGTGGGGTATCCAGTCCCCTCATTTAATCGACGTCCGCGCATTTCGAACCCGGACAGCTTGGGCGGAATTATCGCCCCTTTACCACCAAGCTACCAACTTGGTGGCTAAAAGGGGCTCTTTTGATGTGA
Source organism: Phoenix dactylifera (assembly GCF_009389715.1). NCBI lineage: Eukaryota > Viridiplantae > Streptophyta > Magnoliopsida > Arecales > Arecaceae > Phoenix > Phoenix dactylifera. The sequence continues at coordinate 3,590,364 of NC_052398.1, read as the reverse complement.
ATGCTGTGGGGGTTGCAAACCATCCTTCCTTCTGCATTATCTTCTTTTCTTTTTTTTATATATGTCTATATGGTTAACTTGAGTGAACTAATTAAAAATTTATATTTATACATATATATCACACTTTTTGAAAAAAAATAATGAAACCAAGTCCTTTCTTATTATATCATTCTACATTTTTTTGATCTCCATCTACCTCTCTTTCCTCTGCATGTATCAAAATAACTAAATAAAGTTGTATCAAATGAGAACTCGATTATATGACTAATCTAGGTTGTAGTCCAGTAATGCATAATTCTTGCGAGAATGATGAATCGGCGGAATGCAAAATTTCATGGTCCTTCCATGCGCATGATTGAAAGCATATATATTATGGTTGATTGAAATGTAAGATAAAGGACATGATGTGGTTGACTTAAATACATGGGATGCCATATGAGTGCTCGCAATGGAGATTACTTGAACCATCATTGATTGCTTGGTTTATGAAGCTAGAATAATGGTTTCTAAAAGTTTGACTAAGATCATGAAATTGCTCCAGCTCCACTACAATCAAAACATACAACCATGGTGACTAAGTTTGTTGCCACAAACTTCTCAGTCATACAGGAACATATCTTATCCAAAAACCGCATGGTCTGAAAAAGTTTAATTTTCAAAAAGGCAGCTGCGCTTGCTTTGCACAATGCACACTACCATTAGCAACTACGAACCATCGGGCAATCTTTATTTGAGGGTTTTTCTTTCTTTTGGGAAACTTTAACAATAAAAGAAGTTGATGAAAGCTTTACCATCAAAACTTTATAAAACTACGCAGCTCAAAATAATTTAGTTCCAATGGTAATATGGTAGATGGTGAGGCTAAAGAAGATGCGAGTTTCGTTACTAGAGGATCATATGTAAAGTTACTCACCACTGAATTAAGAGAAGCTTGGGGAGGTTTTTGGTATGTGATATTAAGATGGCAAACTAACCATATTCTTTTAGAAGTTGACTTGGCAACAATAATTGGTTGGATAACTAGACATACTCAGATAGCTGAGATGCATATGCTGATGGACCTATGGACTCTATGTTGGCTTTGACATCTCTTTTTTAGCATCATATATCTACCCAAAGGCGAATAGAGCAGCAAATTAGGTGGCAACTTATATTGCAGATCATTCAAGTGATTCCTTTGGAAGTTTGGATGGATTATGCTTCTTCACTCTCTCAATTTGGGATATTTTATCTTCTAACATGAGTGCATGTATTTAAACTATATGGATATGAGCCATCTATGTGATCAAAATAATCACAATAATAATTGCCTAATGGCCTAATTTGCAGCAATCTCCTGCCATGTCAGATTGGGAATTAGTCTCGGAAATTCTTTCGAGCCATACACACACACACACACACATATATATATATATATATATATATATATATATATATATATATATATATATAAACAGAAAATCGGTTACCAAAATCTTACCACGAATAACCCAGCCACCAAAATTGCCCCAATCGATCCCCTGGGCAATGGAAACGGTCTTGTCAATCGGCACTCGTTCGCCGAGTCTACTTCTGCCACCTCTCGTTTTGGTGGACGATCTCGTTGATCCGACCCGTTAACGAAGAATCCGACTCATAATAAAAGAAGGGATTTTTCAACGTAGCCTCCCCTTTTCTCGCCCCTCACCGACGCCCAACCTCCCACCTCCTGCTCCGGCGGGCGCTCTTCTATCCCGCCAACGCCTCATACACCCCCTTACGCCCCCCCCCCCCCCCCCCCTCACTCTCTCTCTCTCTATCTCTCTTTATTCTCTCTCTCTCTCCCTCTCTCCCGGCTCTGTTTGTTGGCGACATGCCTATTTTTTCAGGTAACCCGATCACCTCTGTACTTTGGGCCAGCAACAAGCTTTCTTCTGGTCAACAAAAATGTCTATGTTATTTGATTTATCACTGTATTTTTTCTTCTCTTTCTTGAATGTAGAATTCTAACGTGTAGTGTGTTGCCTTTCATCTGTTTGGAGAAATGCCTAGCTCTCTTTTCCCACAGATATATACACATATGCAACTGTTAAGGAAACGATTCGTCATTATATTGTTTCATTGTAATACTTCAAAAGCACAATTGAAAGCTGTTATTGTTTATCCGTGAATTGGATACCACATCTTTCTTCAGCAGTATTAGATAAATCAGGAAGCAGTGATTCGCAAAAACGATCTTTGTGTACATGTCGGAATAAAGTTGGCGAGTCATTATGTTCTTACCTTCAGACAAAGCATTGTTTAGTTACTGCCTTCTAATCAGTTCCTTGTTGGCTTCCTAGCTGCTACAGGTTCTGAACATCATCATACTATCTGAGATAGAGCAGGACAACTCTTTTTTTTTTTTCATGTATCCGCAACTTATGATAATATCTATTCTGTCAATCAGATTTCCTTTTATGGGCAGAGGACTTGAAATTTGTCTATCCAATGAAATGGATAGGTTCCATGTACAAAATTTGAAAGGATGCTCCAGGTTACTATTTTATAAAAACTTTTCTATTTTGGTGTGCATAAGCAACTTAGCTGGTGTACAAAATTTGCTATGATTTATATTAAGCATTTAGGCTCGAGCTACCAAAATTTTGGGGAAAGAATGATCATAAATTTAGAAGTAATTGATTCCATAATATCAATTTCCTTTTTATGTTCATATAAATTATACGCCAACCTATTTCTAATGTTTTACTGAGATTCGCACATGTTTATTCCATTTGCATGTGCAACTCATGTGCCAAACAACTGGTTCTGGAAAAATTACTGAGAGTTTAAATATAAAGCTAATTACTCCCTCTCCTCTTTGCAGGTAAAGTCAACTAAATCCTCTGTCTCTTAGCAAGTTTGGAGTGTTGAGTTTATCCCTCAGCAAGTTGGAGATTGGCTTGGTTGGATGAGTATTATCTGGTCCTTTTGGGGGCCTGACTGAGCTCGTTTTCATTTTAATTACTGAATTCCAGTGCTTGGGTTGCATAGTGGTTTTCTCTTGAGCTACGTAGTTCATTTATATGGGTTTTGCCAATGTCATGGACATTCTCCCCCAAAGGAGTTAGTCACTCTTCTTCCTTTACTTCTTTTGTGCATATTCATTAGAATAAAATTCTCTTCATTTTTTTTGTCTAAACTTTCTTCATTTCCTCCTCTCTTTCAGGCATTTGCTTGGGTTTTGTGGAGAAGAGGCCTATAACTCATGAATTTTTGAAGGTTTCATTTTTAAACATTTTCCTTACAATTCTTTCGTTTATTCTTTTTCTTAATTGGCTTAAAAAATCCTTAAGAATCTGGAGACTTTGAGAGTCTGTTTATGCTGTTATTTAAGTAGTTAATGTTTATTTTTTGTCCACTTGGCGGAACACTTCTTTAATTTTGATGATAATTTGACTTAATTTTCTTTTCCTTTTAAACTTCCCTATACCTCTATGCTCTGTCTTACATGGGTTGAAAGATTTACGCCCTCAAACCGAATCTGAAGTTTGAACCCATGGATCAAGTATGGATCCCAAATGAAAACCCAAACTTTCTTTGTTTGGGTATGGATCTTGCAGGATTGGATCTCATCTGATTGGACCTGGTCATCTCTAGTTAAATGAATTAAAAGTTCAGGGTCTGGCCCATACTCGGACACAATCCAACATCCTTCTAGGCTATGCATATCCAGCCTTTTATTCTATGATGGATGTCCACTGGGGCTCCCATATGATACAGAAGGTGTTTTATTAGGATGGCTCAAACTAAATTGGGATGACTGGATTTTGATTTCCAGACTTTGTTTCAATTTGATGTTATGTGGAGCTTGAATGAAAATGAATATTAAGCTGTTCAATAGTAGGTACGATCTTGTTGTATAGTGTTGGAATTCTTAAAGTGGCAACGATATGCGAGTTTGCTCCGGTGGTGAATGAACATCTTTAAATTATTCATAATTCTTCTGAGAAGCCAAATAGATACCCTTTGTATCTAAAGCTCTCAGCTTATGTTTGATGTCAATGCAATGAACAATCCAGATCAACTCCTAGATCCAACTCTGTTCTTATTTCTGAATTTATATTCTCTTAAATAATATTATTTATTATCCAGACTTCATTACAATGGGGCGGAATTTAGGGGGCCTAGTGGTTCATCAATCTCAACTTATTTGAGATACCAGAATTCATCTAAAAAGGTGATTTCTGGTTGTTTGAATTTTTGAGATTGCGAGGTTTACGGACAACCTCAATCCATCAGACATGTTCATTCTTTTGCCTCCATTGCCTCATCTTTCCACTCTGTCCTGCTTATGTTGGGAACATCAATATATAAGCTGATTGGCTGTCCAAACAGGATGTGAGAGAACAGGGTGCATATTAGAACATTACTTCATGAGTCATTCCAATTTGATTGTGTTAAGTTACTTTCTTGTAAGTGCTAAAACTGCTATTTAGACACTTAAACCTTTAATTCGGGGAGGAATATCTGTCTCTTCAACTTTAAATTATTGGTCTTTGGTTTTGGTACAACAAATTTGGCTAGATTAGGCATGTTAAAATGGAGTACTGACCTCTTATAGAATAAAAATCTAGAAGAGAAACTAAATGGTTGAGTTTCTGTTGTTAGGTTGGTAATGAGTATGAAAGAAGTATCGAAAGGCTCATCCCAAATGTATTAAGAGAGCAGTAGGTGATACTGGAAAAAAAGATTCATATCAAACATTACCTTTTGCGATGAAATATGTAATCCTGTGCCAATCTAGTTCTGTGCTTTAGGCCAATTTAGATGTGCATTTTCAGCTTGAATTGATGTATCTACTGTGTGAAAAGATACATGTTAGCAAGAGGATTCACAGTAAGCTGCCTTTTCAAGTGCAACTAAATGCTGAAAAGTATAGTGATGACCGTGATTTCAAACATCAGAGATGAGAAAACCATATCTCAATACTATTTTACAAATAAACATGAACAATATTATATTCTGCCTGTGCAATCTAATTTCAAATCAATTTTGGGAGTAAGTAGCTAAATCAAAATTTATTCAATGGCATAATATGTTGCTTCCTTGGAATAGTCGATAGCTCTTTGAATATTGGAAATATTTAATCATGGTTGAATTGTGATTTGGATTGTAATCTTACTTTTAAAGCTCCTTTTTTTCCCTCCCATTTTGCAGTTCAGATATCAACCTCTTCAACATGTTAGACAGAGAACGTCAAGGATTTTTGCTTGTAATACTCAGGAACCCTGTCATCCTTCTACCAGATTCAAGAGATATGATGGACGTCCTCAAAATGTTGATCTCCCACCCATACTGCCAAAGAATAAAAAGAAACCTTTCCCCATCCCCATAAAAAAGCTGATAAGGTCTGCTAGACAGGATAAAAAACTGGCAGAAATGGGAATAGAGAAGCCTCTTGAGCCCCCAAAGAATGGGTTACTGGTACCTGATCTTGTTCCTGTTGCTTATGAGGTACTGGAACATTGGAAAGTTCTGATCAAAGGCCTGTCACAGCTTCTGAATGTTGTTACAGTTTATGGTTGTAGGTAAGTCGATATATGACGTGTTTATTTATCTCTTGAAGACTTTGAGATGTCATATTTATATTCATTAGCTCTCCCTATACTCTCTCTCTCTCTCTCTCTCTCTCTCTCTCTCTCTCTCTCTCTCTCTGTGCACGCACGCACGCACGTCCAATTTAAGAGATTGTCAATATATTCACCATTTAAAAGAAAGGCAATTTTCTGACTTTGATTGAGAGCCCCTACAGACTTTTCAAGTTAGAGCGGTGCTTTTCTCTAAGAGCATTCATGCATCTTAGGTTCTTTTTCTTTTATTCTTATGAGATTGAACTTGATGCATCTCATGGATCATTTGTGGAATAAAAGAACATCCTTCTGAATTATATTTAGATATATCATAAGAATCTTATTTTTCCTGTTTTTAATTCAAAAGTTATATAGTTTCATGGATTTTTTAATCTAAATAATCAACTTGGGCGGCAAGACACTTTGCTATATTGTTTGTCCGTAACAGTTACACATATGGTATCTATATGCATGCAATCTATGAATTATTTCAACATATGTGTGATGCATCAGCACTAATTGCAATTTGACACTAAGCACTATTCTCTTCATCTCTCTTTTTTTTCATTTTAATTCTCTGGAAAGACTTATGCTTAACAAGGAACTGCATAGTCAAAAGTCAGGAAACAAAGAACTGAGTAGCTACTGCAAAAAATAAATCCTAGAAAACACTGACATATTCTATCAAATTTGATAGTTGTCCAAGTTGGTTAACTAGATCAATTTTCTTTTTGCATATCCACTATGCATATACACCTGGAAACTTGGGGTTTTATTATATTACCCATCGTTAACTTGGTTTTATTATATTACCCATCGTTAACTGATCTCAGATGATCCTTTCAGCAAATGTTCTGAAGTCCACGTTGGTCCTGTTGGCCACCGGATTCAGGACTGCAGAGGCACTGGAAGTGAACAGCGCAGGAGCCGCCACTGTTGGGTTCGAGGGTCCATCAATGACGTTCTTATCCCCATTGAATCATACCACCTCTTTGACCCCTTTGGCCGGCGCATCAAGCATGAGACTCGTTTCAATTATGACCGAATCCCAGCAGTTGTAGAGCTATGCATTCAAGCAGGGGTTGATTTTCCGGAATATCCTTCACGCCGACGGACCACCCCCATTCGAATGCTTGGGAAAAAGGTCATCGACAGGGGTGGATATGTTGAGGAGCCCAAGCCTTATCGAGCAGAAGATTGTATGTCGCTGCTTGCAGAGCTTGATACCTATGGAGCCCAAACTGGTCGACCGCCCTTACCACCATCTGACATAAGAAAGCTTGCGGAGAGGACTCTAAAAGCATACAGCACGGTGAGACGGGGCGTAAGGCAGCTGATGAAGAAGTACACGGTGAAGGCCTGTGGGTATTGCTCTGAGATCCATGTGGGCCCATGGGGACACAATGTGAAGCTTTGTGGGGCCTTCAAGCACCAGTGGAGGGATGGTAAGCATGGGTGGCAGGATGCAACACTGGATGAGGTGATCCCTCAGAACTATGTGTGGCATCTGCGAGACCCAAATGGCCCACCCCTAACAACTGCACTCAAGAGATTCTATGGCAAAGCTCCTGCTGTGGTGGAGGTATGTGTGCAGGCAGGGGCGGAGATACCCGAAAGTTACCGGCCTATGATGCGGCTGGACATTGTGCTTCCAGACTCTGAAGAAGCTCGACTGGTGGCATGAGATTGAATGGTTGCCAGATGAATAATACCTTTGCTTATAAAAGTTTGGAAGATGGTCTGGCTATTGATCAGCCCCTTACTAAAATTTGGTGGTTGAGTCTGGTAGTACTTAAAAGGTCCTCTTAGTGGGCATTATTTCTGGTCCAACTTGTCAAGATTGTAAGATTCTCTATCTGACCTCTGTAACCCTGTTGGTGGTTCATGTGTCTCGGAAATCATTTTCTGTGCTCATTAGTTATGGCGCATGTAGCTTGCTTATAGGTTTTTCACTGTACATTCGACGTCTGTCTTGAAAAGAAATGGTTATTCTTACGGTATTATATGACACACATCTTTGTAAAGAACTACAGCTACTTTCTTCATGCTTCGTATCAAACAATAGGACTGGTCCTCTTTATTCAGGTATTTCCTGATTATCTATCCCTCTTCCTCAGTTCTTTTATTGTCTTCTCCATTATAACTATAGATGATTAAAGTCACCCAAGTGTTTGTCAATAACTGGTGGCAATTTATTCCTCACGTTCTTGTAATGAAGTTCTAGCAGGACATGAACTTAATCGCTGACATGCTAATTCTCTTAGTATCTTGATATTGTCAGTTCAGTTCAGCATGAGAATGAAGCCTGTCTTATTTCTGATATGTATTGCAGGATTACATGCAAATCTGAAAGAAAGTGGATTGGAACTTGTTATGTAAGTAATTTCTTGGGAGGATTTATTTCTGAGAATAATCAAAGGTGACCAAAAAGTGACGCCATGGACCTCCTCCTGCCATAGGTGACCCGGAGATGCTTCAATCTCAAGCCAGAAATCTTTAACCAAGGTATAAAGAGTCACAGGACAGTGAAGCACCTGCAGATGCCATTGTTGAAGTTGCTTCGGATAGTCATGTGCATGAACTAGAGGTGCAATATAGCCAAATTGAGTAATTAGAGATTCGAGCTCGACTCAATTCAAAATACTCGGCTTCGAAATTTAAGACTTGAGATCGATCGAGCGTTAATATCCAAACTCGAACTTGACTTGATAAAAAAAAAAAAAAAACTTGAGATCAACTCGACTCAACTCGAATAATAACCGAACCATACTCGAGTGATCATAATTAAAAAATATAGTTAAAATAAACCATAACATAATATTATATTTAAAATATTAAATTAATAATATATATTACAAAAAAATAATATATGCAAAAAATATATATTATGTGAATCGGGTATTTTGCTACTCGGGTTCAGTAATAATCAAGTCTAAGTTAAGCTTAGATCCGAGTCAAGCAAGCTGCTCAGCTTATTTGCACCTCCATGCATGAGCGCATGCAAAATCAAATAGTATTAACATCTTCTAAGTACTTATAGGCAAGATTGTCTTTCAAAAGTTTGGTGCAATGTAGGCTAATCTTGGACTTGTAGGCATTAGACATGAACATTTGACATACAAGCCCCTTGAGGATATTAAAAAGTTAAAATTGCGTAAGAGCTAACTATGAAAATTTTAGTTATAACACCCCTTAATTTTAACTTTGTTAAGAATTAACATAAAGTAAAATTCTAGAACTACGGTGCAGTCTCCTAAACCAATTCGGATGTTGTCGTTAAGAGCCAGCGGTTTACGTGGATCACATTCATCGGACGGCCAAGATTAATTATATCGTCTGAGAGACTCCGAGAGCGAGTCGGCAGGCGGGCCTTCTACGGAACCCTAACCCTAGACGCCTTTGTTCCCGGCTCCCCGTCCCCTATATATACGCCCTCAATATCCTCACTTCGTGATATCAATCCTAAAACCCTAACTCCATTCTTCGCTCGACCTCTCTCCTACCTCCCATCACCATCCCTTTCCTTCTCGTCCGATCTCCTGAACGCTTTTCTTGGTTCTCTTTGGCGGCTGATGATGATTGATCTCAAAGATCTTAGCGGATTTCAGTGAGGCCGCGCGTCGATGATCTGATCTCATGTTGTTACACACACTGAAGCCCCTGTATTCTTCTGCTCCAATCTTATCTTTCTTTTTTATTTTTCATTCGAAATATTGTTTTTGATGCCGGAAATCTGTGTTCTTAAAAAAACATTGTGCTTTTTCTTTAGATCTTTGATCAGAATCTAATTTTGATAAATTTCTGCCTACTATTATATGTTGATATGTAATTTTTTTTCCCAAAAAAAGGGTTTTCTATGGGGTGGCACGAGGAATTGAAGCGATGATGAGTTTAAAACAAAGGTGTGGGCAGTGGCGAGATGCATCAATCATCCCGCCGTGAGCCTTTCCCCATTATTAAACGACTTCTCCTTCCACTGAGCTCCCAATTCCACCATTCATATCATAGAGCAATCCTCTCTTGAGTCGAATTGCTTTAGTTTCATAATATTTTTTCCGCAATTTCTTCACCCTTTCATTATTTCTTCATCTTTTACACAATTTTTCTTTGGAGATTTCTAATCGTACCCGTCATTCGTAGGCAGTGACGATAAACACAGTCATGCACCACTCTGATTCAATCAGTGCTGACAATTGACATATAACCCATATTTATCTGAGCCTGTTCGCATTAATGTTTTTTTTTCTTATTCCCGTAGATCTCTCCGGATCCAAAGTTGGGTAGGGAATTGTCTTAGGAATTTTTTTTGATATTTTTTTCATTATCGATATATATTTTTTTTTGATATATATATATATATATATATATATATATATATATATATATATATATATATATATATATGGGTGGGGGATTGATATTCTGGTAAATTATTAATCTGTCCTTTTTTTGGAATAAAAAATACTCTTAATTTTACAATTTTATATTAATTCATTCTCTCAATCTCTAATTAATACCATATATATATATATATATATATATATATATATATATACACACTTATGCGTATGCATATGTATACTGAGGAGAAAGAGAGTATTAATTGAGGGTTGAAAGGGTAAGTTGATGTGGAATTGTAAATTTTTTTTAAGAATTATAAAAAATAAAAATATTTTTTTATAGAAAAATGGATAGATTGATAATTAAGAGGTTATCAATCCTTATATATATATATATATATATATATATATATATATATATATATTTATTTATTTATTTATTTATTTTTCTGTTCTTATATTGTGGAGGACCAGGTGATGTGGGCCACAACAAAAGTGGCCCAACCAAGATGCGGACTGAACAGCGCTTCATGCGCCTTTGTGGACAGCAAGTGCCGTCTGATGGTTCTCCATCCCACATTTCTTTCTTTCTTTCTTTCCAGTAATCTTTTTTCAGTTCCCACATGTTTGATATGTGGCAAATTTTAAATCAGATGAATTTCTGATATAAGTTATGTGTTGGATTACTCAGCAGTCTTCTAACATTTTGATTCTGTGCAGAGATGAATTGAAGACTTCTCACACCATTATTGGGTGAAATACCAAAATTAGATGGATGAAGTTTTTTCTTAAATAATTTTTTTTCATAACGTGAGATAAGAGGGAACATTCAAAGGGAGTGGTGAATCCCCAGTCTTCATACTCATTAAGGATAAATAAATAAATCTAAAATTTATTAGCTTAAATTTAAACCTGATAACTTTGATTGTACCCTCTCATTCAGGGCTGGATTTGACTAGTATCCTTGCTTTCTTCTCTTCTTGCTGCTTTGGTGATGCAAAGTGGGATAAATGTAGATTCCCTCCAGCAACCAACATTTTTTTCTTTTAGCTTTCAGAAGAAATCAATGTAGTCTAGCTTCTCTATAAAAAGACATGGAACGTTTGGCAAACCTCATACTTCTAACCAATTGAGATAATTTAAAGAATTTAGTCAAAGAGATCAGTGAAAAAAACGAAGAGCACACACTTCAACAATATTAGGAGATTTAAGGGGAATAAATTGAATAATTTGCTCGGATTTTGTCATTTTTGACTGGTGACGGGTTATGGCTTAAATTGTTTGTGCTTCTGGGACTTATTGCCTTAGTTTTGCATTTGGGAACAATGTAACCTCCTCCCCCTCCCACCTCCCCGCTTCTCCGTGCTGTGTACTACCTATGACGATTCTTCATGCATGACTAAAAGCATATCTTTTGATTCACAAATTCCTGTCGCCTTAGTTTTAATTTTAATAGAATTTTGAAGGAGTGATTGGTTGACTTGTGAAACAGCTTTTGCCCTCTATATCATGATACATAATAATTAGCTAAGATTCCCTAATACTTATAATTCGTTTATGATGTTAGATATGTATCCAAAAAATAAAGTTACTAAACCTGATTAGATCTTTAGAGTAGTACTCCATTTTCCTCTGTTATGCCCATATGCTCGCCTTCTGTACCTCCAAAACCTCAATCCCCAGATCGCCCCTTGAAACCCTAAACCTAAAAAATGGTCATAACAGTTGAAGTGAGAGAGGAGATGATGGTTTCTATGCCTTCAGATGGGAAGAAGAAGAGGAGTAAGGGGCAGATCAAACAATGAGTATGCACCACGTAGCACTCTCTCAGAGCATTTTCTGAGGTTCGGGGAAATACAGAACATAGCCTATATTCCAGGCCGGAGCTATGCCTTCGTCAACTTTAAGAAAGAGGAAGATGCTGTCATGGCATTGAGAGGACTCCAAGGTTTCTAGGCCAAACCTGTACGAAGAACCACTGCTTCCTAAGAAATTGATTTGAGCTTGTATCTCACTCAACAAGATCATAATAACCAAGGGAAGGGTCAATTATTGATGGGATGCCTATTAGAATTGAGTTTGCAAATGGGATTAGTCATGACAACCTTTGTCTGTTCCTGTATTGTATTTCCATGGAAATATGATTTCTATATTTCATATGAAAGTCTTTTCCATTAGAAATATGGAAAAGTTACTTTCTCATGAGGCGGAAATCATTTTATTTTTATTTTTTTCTAAAAAGACTCTTCAGCATTAAAGAAGTATTAACGAGTCATTAAAGACTTAATTTTTATTAAGGATATAATAGGAATTATACATAACTTTCTCATGTGGCCAACCAAATATAAGCATTTTGGAAATTTGTCACTTTCCTATGGTCAACCAAACATGCCAAAAATACTTTTCTTTGCATTTTCTTTTTAGGAATTTGTTTCCCAAGAATCGTATTCATAGGATGAAAAATGCTTCCCACGAACCAATCGCGAGCCTATATTCCAGGTCGGAGCTATGCCTTTGTCAACTTTAAGAAAGAGGAAGATGCTGTCATGGCATTGAGAGGACTCAAGGTTTCTAAGCCAAATTTGTACGAAGAACCACTGCTCCCTAAGAAATTGATTTGAGCTTCTATCTCACTCAACGAGATCATAATAACTAAGGGAAGGGTCAATTATTGATGGGATGCCAATTAGAATTGAGTTTGCAAATGGGATTAGTCATGCAACCTTTGTCTGTTCCCGAATTGTTATGCTCTATTGGTTTCGAGGTTCTGTAACTTCAAATCATTGAGTGCATTTGCACAAGCCTAAATTCCTGTTATTTTGTAACAAAGAAAATTATACTTGATATGCAATTTATCCCAAGCATAATCTGTAATGTAATATAACCTAAAGCACTTTTAAAAAAAGACTTGAACATAAGCAGGAGATTCTTAACACATTCAATACAGTAATCTGTAAGTAATGTTTCGCAGAGTACTTTTCATAAACACTTGCAGGACAACTTTGCAATATATGAATCACCAAATAAGTGCAGCTTTTTGATTATATCAGTCCTACGACAACAGTGAAACATCAAACTGAAGTTTGATATCCCATTACCATTCTTGTATATGCACACCGAAAACTCTTTCCATGTTCCTATGCATTCTAGATTTATAATAGGGATACTCTTCTTCCTATGGACAGGAAATATAGTCCAATGGTTGAACATGGTGAAGAATAGAAAACTGTGCAGAACTGCAGGCCTCTATATCCTCCTTCCAACAGGCTTTTAAAGTTTGGTTTCTTTTTCCTACATCTCTCGGTCTCATTTTTAGAACATTGAAATGCCCTTTTTCCTGCCATTAGCAACTCACTTTGAAATTTTAGATGATGCACATAATTCATTGCCACTCCTTAGCAACTCTTTGGGGTAACACATTCTGCCAAATCAATATTAGTTTGATGATAGAAGAAATTGTCAGAAAGAAATGCCCTGATAAACACTATCTGTATGAAGATATTATTATTGAAGCTATTAAAAGAAAATATATTTAGGCCTCGTTTGGAAGAGCTATTGGCAGTAAGCTCTCGGAAGTGAAACTTTTAGAAGTAGAGTTTTTATAAAAAGCTATTTGCTATTTAGTAACTGTATTTTTAAAGTAACAATAAAAGATATTGCTATTATACAGCAGAGCATAATAAAATATAATATGTATTAATATATAAATATATAATATAGTATAATATTATTGTAATATAATATAATATTATTATAATATAGTAATATAATATTGTATACTATAACATAATAATATTACCAAATTTGATATTATATAACATAATATATCAATGTATTATGGTATAATGTAATATAATATTATATTTATAGTGTAATACAATAATAAAAGTATATAATATTATAATTATTATTATTTATATATTAATATTGTTATTTTTAATTTTTTTATTTTATCGTGGGTATTTTGGTCTAAAAATAAAAAAAATATAATTCAAAACAGCTCTGAGACGGGTCTAAAAGTGATTTTTTGGAGAAACTTCAAAATGGAGCTTATTTTAAAAAGCTATTTTAGCTTGCTAATAAAATTAAAACATTTTTTTGATTTTTTTAAATCAAACATCCTTATTTTATCTAAAAATACTCAGAAAGCTAAAACAGCTTTTCAATATTTTTACTAAATATTTTTATTTTATCTAAAAGTACTTTTGAAGAGCGAGAAGATGTTTTCTTACTCTCCAAAAGCTTTGCCAAATGGGGCTTTATTGGGATACTGTTGCATTCACTTATATTAAGAAATGCTTCTAGAAAACTTAAAATAAAATAACTTCTGCATGGTTTACGGCAAAGTTTCATTGTGGTACGAAGAGCACTAGATCTGATGACACAGACAGTTACTAGGACTACTTAATCATATCTTTAACAAGTGAACTTTAGGCATGAGTTTAAGCATGCCAATTGGTCGACCTGGTAAATTGAGTGCTGGTTACTAGTGACGTGTTTGATCTTAAAGCATATATGGAGTGGTTATTTACTACCTAAAAAAGGTAAATAGATGTTAGGAGCAAGTTAGGTGGTTTTGGAATGAATTGAAACGGCTAGAATAGAAGCTATACATTTTTATTTCGTTTCTAGAAAAAAAATAAAAATATTAATTTTCAAAATTTAATTTTTACTCAATTTCAACTCCAATCCCAATTTAGATTTTCATTGCGAACCAAATATGTCTAATAATATATCATTTCGATTTTAATTTCGATCCATTCGGGATCCGACCAATTCGGTACGATTTCCGACCAATCGCGCCCTAAAGCTCTTCATGAATCACGAATAGCGCACAAGAACCCGTTCCGGCGCTCATTCTGGGTTACGCCGAGCGGTACTCGAAAACCTTGAAAGATTTGATTATCGAGGTGGGAAAAGAATGAAAAGCTCTCACCACACGCAGTAGCAGAGAGATGAGGCGAAACGGAGAACATGAATCACCTCTCTCACCTTCGGTGCTCTCCTCTTCCTCTCCTCCTCCCCCACCGTCTCAAAAGTTCCCATCTTTCTCTCCGTTCCATCTCGTTCAATCCTCCGATCCGGTCCGATGCCAATCCGCTCCCAAAACCCCGCACGGAAATCCCGTTCCCTACCGTCGTCGATCCCTTCTTCTCCAACCCCATTCCACCCGACGTCTATAGCTGCAATCTAATGCTCTCCACCCTCGGCCGAAGCCGAGGGCTCAACGAAGCCCGCGCTCTGTTCGATCGGATGCCCCAAAGGGATGTCGTCACCTATGCCTCCATGATCACTCTCTACCTGCAATCCGGCAATCTCCCGCAAGCCGAGGCGCTCTTCTGGCAAGCACCCGCGAGGAATGTCGTGTTGGAATCGGCGATGATCGACGGGTATGTGAAAGCTGGACGGATAGTTGAAGCCCGGAAAATTTTCGATGCAATGCCGGACAGAAACGTGGTCTCTTGGACCAGTTTGGTGTCCGGGTACTGTCGGGTTGGACGAATTGACGAGGCGCGGCGGCTCTTCGATCAGATGCCGGAAAGAAATGTCGTGTCTTGGACAACGATGGTTTTGGGCTACGCCAGAAACGGGATGCTGACAGAGGCCCGAGATCTTTTCGATCGGATGCCGGAAAGAAATGTTGTGTCTTGGACTGCTATGATGAGAGGTTGTGTGGAAAACGGTCGAATTGGTGAGGCGAGCGAGTTGTTTGACAGAATGCCGCATCGGAACGTGTACTCTTGGAATGTAATGATTTCGGGTTATTTGGATAGTGAGCATGCTAGCGAAGCGATGGATTTGTTCCAGTTAATGCCTCGAAGAAATGCAGTATCTTGGACTATCATGGTGACCGGTCTGGCTCGAAATGGGCTGATGGAGAAAGCACGAGAGTTCTTTGATAGGATGCCAAAAAAGGACCCTGCTGCATGGAATGCGATCATCACGGCATATGCAGAAGAAGGCCGCATGAGCGACGTGCAGGAGCTCTTTGATGCAATGCCTGAAAGGAATGTTGTGACTTGGAATGCCGTGATTGATGGGTATGCAAGGAATGGGTATCGAGGGGAGGCTTTGAGGCTTTTCCTCATCATGCTTCGCTCACCAGTGAAGCGAAATGAGACTACTTTAACTAGTGTTTTGGGTATGTGCAAGAGCACTGTTGAAGTAAAGCAAATTCATGGACAAGCCATCAAGATCGGTTACGAAAAAGATGCTTCGCTCATGAATGCTTTAGTGACTATGTACTCTAGAAGTGGTGACCTGGGTTCGGCTTGGCTTGCTTTCAAGATACTCCATGCCAAGGATGTTGTATCATGGACATCGATGATACTGGCCTGCTCGAACCATGGGCGTGGTGATTGTGCATTGGAGGTCTTCGCGCAGATGTTGAGACATGGAGCCAAGCCTGATGGAATTACTTTTGTGGGAGTATTATCAGCTTGCAGCCATGTTGGTCTTGTTGACAAGGGCAAAAAAATCTTTGACTCAATGAGCCGAGCATATGGACTGGAACCGAAGGCGGAGCACTACTCATGCCTAGTGGACCTGCTGGGTCGAGCAGGGCTCATTGAAGAAGCTAAGGAGGTGGTCAGTGAGATGCCACAAGGCGAGCTCGATGAAGCTGTTTTAGGGGCTTTGCTTGGGGCATGCAAGGTTCATGAGAAGATCGAGGTGGCAAGCCATGTTGGTGAGGAGCTCATTGAACTAGACCCTTCTGGGTCGGGGGGGTACGTGCTTTTGGCTAATGTGTTTGCATCACATGGAAAGTGGAATGATGTGGCACGCGTGAGGAAGATGATGAAAGAGAAGAAGGTGAAGAAAGTGCCTGGTTTCAGCCAGATAGAAGTGAAGATGAGGAATCATGTGTTCTACGTCGGTGATCGTTCGCACCCCCAAGCTAAGGAAATATATGGGATGCTCAAAGAGGTGCTTCTCCCACAAATGAAGGAGATGGAGTACCTGCATATGATCCAATCCCTACCTGATTGACAGTCTTTTTTACTTGTCTTTGAGGCTCTGAAAGCAATGGTGAGGGCTCTTGATGATCTCCTTTGGTAGGTACCTGTTGGGCCGCCTTGTCTGATCTAACTGGAACAAGTGATCAAAATTATGGAGCAACAGTCTATTATATTTTGAAAATTTTAATGAGCTCCAGAAGGAAGCAACTTTGGACTGGGGAGAAGCTTGTCATTATACCTAGAAGACTGTTTGTCTTGGGGACCAAAGCCATTGAAGCTTTCTATGACCTGGAAGAATGCGATCAATGGGCCAGTTTGTCTACTTGATGTTTCTAATAATCTGAAGGCCAATTTGCTGCACGTCTAGGAAGAAGTTGAAATATGATGTTCCACTGAGCATTGAGCAACCAGTGATGTGGTCACAAGGCATTTGAGGAGTTGGTTTCATCCACAATGTTAATGGGCTGAGCAAGTTGTCACTGGAGTTGGCGCCCAGAATGGTAAATAGAAAGGCACAATGATCCTGCTCTGTTGGTTGTGTGGTCCTTTCTTTGTTGTGACTGAAAACCGAAGTTAAAAGTCATTTAACTTATAGTGCTTCCTCTGCTTGAAGCATGGAGAGATAGTTACAAGTTCCCCTATGGATCAGTTTGCGATCATCTGTAGGAGAAGCACCTTGAATCATTTTGTACTTTTAGCAGCATTCATAAACCACAATTTTGTTAAAGATCTGTGCCGCTGATTTCTGACTATCAGATGTGATCAAGACAAAGTAGCAGAGTAGTGGTCACTACACAAGCAGATGCATCAATGAGCTTGCAACAAAACGTAAGTATATCTTAGTTGAAAACAAGTACTCATGTTGGGGTTTAAAGAGTCGGGGATCCTTTGCATAAGGGAAGTTCTGATGGCTTAATTGTTGCATGGTTATCAATGAATCATGAATATAATGTCATGACTTCGACGATCATTTTAATCTTAAGGCTATTGTATATCTCTAAAGATAATCATCGGATTTTAGTCGCGTAAGCTTCCATCATAATTTTTCAAGTGCTCTGGAATAGGCAATATTTTATTCATATTTTTGTTAAACCAAGTTGGCAGAAGGAAAAGCAATCTAAAAAAAGTTTGCTTGTCGGTGAGGAAAACTAAATTCTCAAGTGAGGATGATACCTTTAACAATCGAGCCTATTGAAAATCTCAATCAGACTGTTGGAAAATTTCCTGAGAGTTCTGCGGATGGATTAGGTTGCGTGCCAGTGAGTCTCATCCTCGAGCAATCCATCCATGGCCCTTGTGGTCTTCTCGCAGCGTGCAGTAGTTGATAGGTCGGCCAATGTCACCAGCTCAAACTGCCGCTGCCCATCGAGGCGGATGAAATTGCACGGAAAGCGGTTTGCTCTACAAGTCATTGACTGCCTCTACTAAGAGGCTTGAGGATCGGGCGTGTACCAGAAGCCACCCTCTTGCATCGCCTCTACTACGAGTTCCCTTCCCAATCCACCAATTTGGATTTGGGTTTGGGATGTCAAAACGGTTTTGTAATGCATGCGTTTGAAGCATTCTTGATGAGATTGCTTAGGAGAGGGGGCAGGCATTGGATTTGACAGGCGTGCGTAATACTACAGTTGGTTATAGCTTCATCAAAGGATGAGCAGATGGTGATACAGGAGAAGAGTGAAAGAAGCCATGTTGGTTGTGGGCTTTGAGGGAGAGATCTGAGCATCAGCAGCAGCAGCAGCAGCAGCAGCAGCAGCTGGGTTGACCCATTCACGGCCCGAAGATGGGCAAAGCACTCGCATGGCTACAAGGCTGGAGATACCCAAGTGTATCGAGAACAATTTGACAACGTTTTGACTCCTGGTCATAAACTCCTGAAAAGTTTCATCCCTACGCTCTGGAAGTTTATCATGCAACTCGAATTCAGCGGGATTCAGCTTCAATCCTTGGAAATATCCAAATCAATAGCCAAATCAGCATCAGTTTCTTCTTTTACTAATCTTCAGGAATCTTTCTTTCCTTTCTTGCATTCCTTCTCCCTTCCATTTCTCTGTAATTTGAATTTTAACTATTGTGCAAGCATGGATTTTTTTTTTTTTTTGATTATTTGTAACAATATGCTTAGCAAGCAATATCAGCTTCTTTTACAGGTTCCTGTCAAGAGTTTTATTTTCACACCTTTTTTTCTGGGAAGTGAAAGCATTAATAAACCATTAAATTATACGAAGTCTACGATTTACCAAGTTGAATAAAGATCGAAATGTCATCATCATATTAGAGCAGAACTAGAAACACGTGCCAGGAAAGAAACCTCACTGATAAAAGCACAAAACTAAACTATTTTGCCAGTGATACTTCAGGAGGAAAAAAATACATACATGAGTTGCAATAATACTTTGGGAAATAACACTGTGCATGGCAGCAGTAGCAGCTTCTCTATGAATGCTGAGTGTTCTCAAAACCAAATATCCGGAACACACCTGCAAGGTGCATTCTTTTAGTTCAATTAAGTACCATGGAAAGAGAAGTATAGTACCAACATAAAAGCACATTCTCATGAGTACAAAACATCCTAGCATATTAAATCTAGCATAAAACCCTTTGGTTATGTAGTTATAAACACCAAATAGACAATGCTTTAACCCATCTATATGGGGCTTTCCTTACACTTCAAATATCAGCATACAATCCATCAAAAGCTCAACGAGGCCTTATAGTCAGCTCTTAACCTTGCGTAGACCTTTTTCTTTCGGGAAAAAAAAAACCTTGTGAAAGTACAAAACTTCTGGCCAATGTTAACTATGGCCAAGGGGTCCGGTTGCAATACCCTGTAAAACAAATTGGAAAGAAGGAAGCCTTTTTATTTGTCATACAGGTTAGGTTCAACCGAGTAGGAACTATAGTGAACTAAGTGATGGGCCAGTGGTCACAACTCTGTTTGAAGGAGAATCCAGGTGTTTCGTTCAAGTCTCGGAAGATGCAACCTATTATTTGGACCTGGTTAATTTACCTGGGATGGGCCTACCCTCTCGGTCTCCCATAGAACACCCAGGAAGCAACCATAAGATTCTAGATTTGTGAAGATGTAAGAAATTTTACAAGCAATTTTAAAAAGTTTAATATAAGCAACTATGTTGAACTAGGCTATATAATAAATTAAATCAATGAGCCAAATTAAACCCTTGAGAATTTGGAATCTGAAGAAACAAAAAGAAACAGAGACTGATAAGGTAAATGGAAAAAAAGAGGACCCATCAAAGCGAACCTTCATCAGCTTGGTATTTGTTCTTATCATCTCCTGCATAAGCCAGTAAGTTGTATTTCGGGTTCCATTCCACACTGTTCATTGCAGCCTTACAAGGGATCTGATGCACTGATCTCCCAGTCTGAACATTGGACTGGACATGGAAAAAGACCATCAATCAAATTATTGAAAAAAAAAAAAAAAAAAAACAAAGGGCAAAATTCAAAGGTTCACAGGGACTACATACAATATCAATAAAAGGATCTTCACTGGCTGAAGCAATAAATTCTCCAGTGTAATTAAAGCTAATGGTTCTGACAGGCCATCTGAAACATAGACATTACCAAATAGTTATTCATCAAATTATGTTTCTCACTTGAAGCTTTTGTATTGCTTCTACGCAGATGATCATTCAAGTTTATGAAATGTTTTTTTTGCCTCCAGATGGTTCTAACAACATTGCCTAAATTAATATTTAATTTAAGTAACTCTGCTTTGATAAATAACTCATGGAATGCCCAAAAAAAAAAAAGAAAGAGAAGTCGGAAAAGCTTACTCGAGCTTTGTGAATGTTCGGACGCACAACATCTCTGAAATATCCCAGAGACTGACCAATGAATCGGCACTTCCGACAGCAAAGTATCTGCAATCATAGAAATAGTTGACAAAGGTCATATGCATGCTCTGATGGATGCTTTCCAAGGTTTGACAGATGCTGGCCATATGCAGACACATCTAGCAACAAACCTCATATATGACAATGCATGCACATGCATGGTCTCCTAGAGAGTTGCATGTTCTAACTACAGCTGTTAAGTAACCTCGATCTGAATTTGCTACAGTATTCAACAGACAATGTTTTAGCCTTCAATAGTTTGACTTTGTGTCACATAAACAGAGCTGCAAGTCATGACTAAAACATCCAATGGTATTGAAAGGAAAGAATTTCTCTAAAAGACAACGATGTTTGGCAATTTTAGCTGAGATTGACAACATGGCCGGCCCAACCTTTGGTGACTTAGGCAGTCGCCTAAAGCCCCGGCCCAAAGAAGGTCCACCGTAAGAAAGGCCTCAAAAACAAAATGGAAAGGAAAAAGGCCCCCATGTGAGTTTGCTTTAGGCTGGCCCACTGCAGGAAAGGCCTCAAAAACAAAACGGCCTTAGGCCCCCAAATACATTGGGCCGCTCCTGATTGACAATACCATGGAAAGAATACCTAGAGCAATGAAACTTCTAAAACTTAACCGAACGCAATAACACAATGACAAGAATTACATTCCAACTTTACCAAGACATCTTAGAAATATATAACATTGAGAAGTAACAGATTTATCTTTTTCTGCATAATTTCAACTGGTATAACATTATAGTGGGGTTTCCCTTAACTACATTTATTTTTCAGATACCAAAAAGCCATGACACAGAAGCCTAAAATCTACAGTCAACCCACCGGTCTTGGTTTGGCTAAATTTTAGGCTAGAAAGAACTTTGGGCTGAATAAAGCATATGCCAAAGCAAACTTAGCCTGAAAAGTGGAGTTGCCATTTTGTATGTCCAATAAAAAAAAAATACAGATCCTAAAGTGGTGAATGGCATAATCCTAATTTAAATGGTCAATTTTTCAGCTCGACATTCATATTTCTGCATTGGTTGGTGAAAGTTCTAGCTTAATGGTTTTGCTTAGGGATGGAACCAAGATGATCATCAGAATCCCACCACTATTTCTAATCCTAGGCTTGGTTTTCAACTCCTTGTATACTGTTTTACACCCCCACTCCCAAGGCTTGCGATTGGTGCAAATCAAATCTTCATTATGGATATAACTGAAAATACAAAGCTAATTTAGGACCAGGTGCAGATAATGAGCATAAACATTTTAGTGGCAAAGAATCTATTTTCAAATTCTCAAGTGACTAAGCAGAACAGGAGGTACAAACCAAGATTTTAGAAAAAGACAAATGTTAATCACTTCACACAGTTTCAGAAGAACAAAAAGCCTACGATTTCCCCAGCAGCATTCCAATAAATGCAGCTATACTTTGAGTGTGAGACAGCTGATGTTAGTGCTGAACAAGCAACTTTTAATGATATTTTAATCATCTTCCTGAAAAACAAGGAGGTACTAGTTTTAGTACTTCCTGATCTGAGAACTATGTGGGTATTTTCTGTCCAACCCAAATGAAAAATAAAATTTGAATGACCAAAGAATAGTTTCAGTGCAACGGAGAAAGTGTCCAGCATTCTACTTTGTAATCATTATCATATAAGAATGCGAAGTAGATAAAGGAAAATTTAAACAAGAATATCCTAATCACCTTCCTATGGGATCAATTGCAATACAATAGCAACCTGCTGTATGAGCCACCAAAGTGTGAAGCACCTTAAGAGATGGATAAGCAAGTACCTCAACAGTACCTGCTAAAAATAAATAAATATCTATTAGGAGGGATTATTATATATTTCCTGCGATGGAACTTAACAATAAGCTTGAAAATGTGTGAAATTATGGAACCTCGCGTATATTCTTAGAACAAAATGGTCGAATTAAGATGACTCTTACCATTCCCAGTGGTAAGAAAAAAAAGTTCTCCAGTTGTATTCCATGCAATCTCATTTACCTATAAGCAGACCATACCATGTCAACGCCACATTCACTATATAAAGGTTTTAAGAGAAGTTCTGAAGACATACATCCAAGTTGATATGCTCCTTTTTTTTTTTCTTTTTTTTTTGCTGCTAAGACGGGTGGATCATACCTGACGAGTACGGATACACTCAATAAATCAAAAAACAAAATACAACAGAGTGCCACGGGCAGCTCCCCATCTCCAGCCCATAGGGTACTGCCAGAGTGACTGGCTACATAATCAGCCACCCAGTCCGCAGCCCCATTGGCTTTACGGAAAACATGCTTGGCCTGAAAGGCCCCTTCGTCCCTCACCAATGCCCAGATGTCTCAGACAAAAGGGTGGACGCAACCATTACCCCTTGGGCCCTCCCGGATCCAACTGATAACCGTGGCCGAGTCCCCCTCTAGGACAATGGAACTGGCCCGTAATATATAAAACAGTAAGCCTTTAAGAAAGAATAGCCTATGGCAACTCTTTTATTTTCTAATACAGAGACGAGTAGAAAATAACAGCTTGATTGCTGGTTATTCAAACAGAACTTAACATAATAATAATGCAATTCTAATGTAGCCTTTGAGAAAGATGCTTTCCAAGGATAGAAAACCAAAGATCATGGAAATTAAATACAAATATATGTATACGAAATTAACCTATACGGCTATACCATGTTATAGCAGGCAGAGGTGAAAAGTATTTGGATCTAATTCTCAACAATGTGTAAAAAGCAGAGTCAGCTAATACATAAAAATCAGGAAGGAATAAAAAGGGATCAAGTAACAGGAGAAAAAAGTAATGCTAAAAGATCTCAGCACTGTTGAAGTAAGCAAATATCAACTGGTAACTACCTCATAATTAAATTTGCGCCTATGTATCGGTTTAAACTTTCGAACATCCAGTATTGTAAGCTCATCCTCCTGAAACAAAACAAGGGCATTATCAGCAATCAAACACACAAAAAAAATATATATATAATTAATTGAATAAGACAATGGTGAACAATCAAATGGAGGTAGTATCATAATTTATGATAACAGCTACCAGGATTTAATTAATTAATCTTACCAAGTCAGATGTTATGTGAAATGCTGGTTCACATAAGTTTGGCATTTAACTTTGCATAGTCTAACATATAAGCCTAGACAAGTCAATCCTTAGCACTTCAGATTGTTTTTAATATGAATTAATGAGATACCAACAGAAAAACCAGATATACAATATCCCACTTTCATGGGAACAGAAAGAGAACTTTTAACCTCTAATAAGTATGCTATAAGGGAGCATAAAACACAAACATGTGTGCACATATGGCTTGGCTGCTTCTGTTTGAACGGACAGGACGTCAAAAACAAAGCATGGTACAGACAACAAGCAAGCATATTCATGCCATTGCATGGTGTACAAGATTGCTACTTCAAATAATTGTCTGACAGATTATAGGCACACTTATTAACAGAAAGATACAGATAGATGCACCCAAAAATACAGAAGAAAAGCAGGAAATGAGTAACATCATTAAAAAAGAAGGCACACATGCCTGCAGACAAAAGAATGGAGTTGGTACAAAATAGAAGTAGGCTTCAGCTAAAACCATAGCATTGTCTACTTGCCAAAATTTTAATAGCAAAAGTAGGTAGCTAGGAGGACATGGCAATGGCTGCAATTGTCACAATGGTTTATCACTAAAAGTAACGTGTTAAGTAGTCATCTTTCTGACTTCTCATATTCAATCAGAAAGGAAATGAGAAAGATATTTAGATATCACTGGCCCTATTTCACCTACCTTTGTTCATCCTCTTAGGCATACTTGATATGACTCTTCCATATTATTTTTCCCATTCAATTCTAGAATTTTCCATTGCTAATCAAACTCGAGAAATCATGTACAAGTGCATGTAAATAAGTTCTTGTTCGCATACCTTATTACCAACAGCTATATGATTTCCATCAGGTTTGTATGTGATATTGATATTCTCCCCACTAAGTTCAACATGTTGAGAGCATTTTCCGCCTGAAAAACCAGATGTCAGTATATGTCAAATCTATGTTGTAGGTAGAGCAAATTAAGAAGTCAGGCCATCTTTTTTTCTCCAGTTCTGAACAGATAGAGAAAAAGGTGAAATTCGGTGTAGTGGATGAACTAAAGTTATCTAGCAAGATGAAACAACACAGAGTTCCCTGAACAACAAAGAAATAGTCCCTGCTCTCAGCACTGAAGCAGGAATCACTTTAAATACTAGTTATTTAACACATTACATTTAGACAAGGCTTACGAGCCTATGCAAACATTTCAATAGATACTACCTATCATAAAGCAAAATTAAGCAACATCATGCCCCAAGTAACTCCTTGAGTGTAGAATGTATATCTGTTGACCAACTATGGTAATGTTAAGAAAAGAAAACAACTTAAACAGAAATATTAACAATACAAGAACTTTATCATGAATACATTTGAAAACACACTGCATTAGTCTCTATAATACCCAAAAGTTATAAAGAAAAGGCAAAGGACGTAGGTTGCATCCCTATGAAAAAGACCATGATGCCGAAAGCACAAAATAAGAATGCAAGAATTTAAGCATTGTCTTTTGGCATGACATTAAAAAAGCAGTCCAACTAATGCCTGACCTGTCAAAATTAGGGTAAATTTACTCACTTCGAGCATCCCAAAGACGTACAGTCTTGTCCCCAGCTGCAGTTGCAACTAAATCAGGATGCTTTGGGTCCCAGCATAGCTGATCTACACTGTCTGTATGCCCTTTTAATTCAATATCTTTGACCTTGCCCTGCACTTTAACAAACAGAACTCATGAATACCTCAGCACAAACCACATCCAATTTGTTTTTCCTCATCATTTCCTCCTTATAGCAACAATGGATTAATGGAATTTGAATAAAAAAGCTTGTTGAGAGTTATAGCTCCATAACACACACATCTTTCATAATTAGCCCATGAAATGCTGTAATTTACAGTTGTTATCCATTGGTTATATAGAATATTCAAATGGTATATTCCACTATGAAACTGAAGATATATTCAAGGTGACATATTGCCATTTTTTAGATATCTTCCTTTATATTTTCTTATTTGTTGTCCTCTGATTTTTTTCCTTAAGACAGCATTTACATGTAGAAAGAAACATCTGCACAAAACACCTATATATCGGTAAGTACTCGATCAGGTAGCAATGTGCATTTGAGGGAAAAAATGAAACTAAAATTGTAGATTACATTACCTACAAAGTATAAAAGAAAATATTTAAATAAAAATGATATTGTATTTTTAAAGAGTGACTCTTAACATGCAGAGTTAGATCAGAAAGGAATATTTCTATATTTTCATCAAATTGGGTTTTCAAAAGCAATCCAAAATCTTTTTATTGGACAGGGTTTTTTCAATCAGTTTTAAAAATAGACCTAACCCTATTTCACAACAGTTTCGGATTGCGTTAGTGGGTTATTGGCATCTACTGACACTGATATCTGAAAGCAATCCAAAATCATTCCCCCTTTTTCTTGTTTTTAACAACAGGAATGAAATGACAGAGGATGAGTTATACACTATGGAAAAATGAGAGAGTATTTTTAGCATAAAAAATGACAGATGGAATCTAGAAGAAGTGTTTGCTCTTTTCAAGACTATTATTTTTTAAAATATAGTATAGATAGTGGCAAAATTTATTTAACAAAGCACTTTCTTCAGAGGAGGCATGTTCTTAGAAAGAAACGACTGAGACAGGGACAAGATCCTCTGAGAGCTTATAATGCAGTGATCCAATAAATTTTCCAATGACAGCATCAAAGGAAAAAAATCTTTGATTAGTTTAAAGTAAAAAGGGAAGAATCCAATGCATGAAATCAACTCATTAAAAACAGATGTTTCTCTATCTAACTAATTTTAAACAAATCAGAAAGAACTGACTATGGTAATCATGTCATACATCTAGTGATGAAAATTAGATAACCCAAACTGAATGGATCCGTATCTAACTACCTTATTAGTATTTGGCATATAATTTAAAGCATGCACATCACATCTCCTGGAATACATAGATTTTTCTATCAATGTAAGATCATGTGAGCCAGCTCATACTGGTTATGGGGTTTGATTGATTGAGTGGTAGAGGAATTGCATAATTACTACTTATCTGACTATACTAGTTGATAGGCCCCAAAAGGTTTAATAAAGAATAGAAAGGAACTAGGCAAGGTGCCTCTAGCTAGCCCTTTTTCATGAACTGTAGTCACTGTCTTGTTAGGATATATGAAGGCTAATGAGATGGCTTGAATGAAGATTTAGATGTTGTATATGAACATCTAAGCTAAATAGACAATATCTTACTGTTATGTATAGAACTTTGAGATTGGTGAATGCATTAATTTTGTTATTTTACTTCAATTAATCATGGAAAGTATCTCAACAGGAATCAAAATGAATCTTGAGGAAAATCAAAATGGTTGAGGTTCGGAAAGTTCGGGAGAAATGGTTGGAAACCCAATTATCAAAACTCATGAGGACGAGAAATGACTCACATGTTCCAAGCTTGAACAAAAAGGGGAAGGGTTGACATTAATATTGGCATGTTTTTGTAAAAATGTTCAAATAACAAAATAAGCCAATCAGCTGGGAGAAGACTTGTTGAAGAACTTGGCATCAGTTGCCATGTCCAATTTATCCATTTATCCTTGTTCATAATTTTTAATTTATGTGAGCTAGGTTAAGGATTCTTGAGAGAAATAATCTTTGTAGGCAAGAAGAAATAATGGGGGTAACAACAAAATTTATTATTTATTAGGTACAATATCAAAAGGTGGGAGAAAGGCAAAGATGGTTGGATGCCAATGAATAGATTGTGGATGATAATCAAAGTTCTTGTTCATTAGAAAGAGTGTCGTCAGTAGTGGCAATTTCAGATCAAACAACTTGAAGCCAATAATGAGGGGACATGGTTTTGGATATTGAAATTTCATGTGTATTCATGGAAGTGAGTCACGACAGTTGATAGTGCAGAGTTAAGGACAACTTAGACAGTAGAAAGACCTTGAATGTGTCATAAGTTCAAAAAAACATTTGCTATAGAATAGATTTATTGAAGTTGTGGTGAAGTATTTATTAATTAGGAACAGGAAATAAACAATGTGCTTTCCCAATGGAGGTCATTGCCTCGGACTTGAATGTCACAGGAGTGAGAAGAGTGAGAAAGGTTAAGTGAGGTTTTAGTTATAATGAACCATTGGATTTTGAGAATAAGAGGTAAGTACTAAAATATAAAGACACAAAGTTAACAGGAAGCATTGCAGCATTATTTATTTACATTGATGGCCCACGACTTAATAGAATCGCTGGGTCAGAAATGACTAAAGTGTGCAGCATCAATTGACTAAAATTTAAGTATGGCTAGTGTTGAATTTTTTTGATATTAGTCCTTTCCTTTAAAAGAATAGCTGTAGCTATTGACTCTATTGAGAATAGGAATATATTTGTTGAATGAAAGGATCAATTAAAAAATTATTAAACTGAAAATGCACCACAAATTGCTATGAGCAGGCTATAGTTTAACTAGAATATCTCCTTGACGACATAGCAACCTGTGCTATCCACACATACTTGCTGATGAAAATGAATGCATAGCAGCTGTCTACCCAATAATGGTTTTTGAACAAGCATGACATGTCAACAAACTCTATTCTTGCAATAGATACTTTCTTATCAGACAATATGTATCGGGAATGATATTGTTTGAGTTCATTCTCTAGAGTTTAGTGTCTTGTATTTCCTTAATGTGAAAAAAGTTACAGCCTTGAAGCAGTAACTTTTTGAAAATGCAATTCTGAAGCTTAGGTTCAATTTACTTCTTTTTTTTTGTCGTCTTTTATCTTCCTTGTTTGGCAGAAAACAACCAATCTCACAATCTCAAAACTGCAAAAAAAGTCATTTAATTCATGTAACAAGATTCTCGATCCAGAATACCACCATTTTCCAACTACCACTTGCTGAAGACATCTCGAAACATCATCATAATTTTATATTCCACATATGCACAAAATTGACAAACGGAAAAGGACAAAATATAGCTTTCAATTTAGGTCTGGTTTTCATCCTATTGTCGAAATAACCCAATAAGAATCAAAATTTCTCCTTATATAATATTGCATTTTGTTGACTGCCAATTTGAAAGGAAATCTTCAAATCCTAATACGTTTCTTGGTTCTCAGAAGCACCAAATCCCAAAAAGAACGTAAAGATCAAAACCTTTTAACCCGAATTTATTTTTTCTTCTATCATACGCATGGCCCAACAAAAAAAGTAAAAGAAACGCGCATATAGGGAGCGAGATTACATGACCGAGGGGATCGATGTTCCAGACGCGAGCAGTGTGATCTACAGAGCCAGATGCGAGCTTGGTGCCCAAACAATTCCACGCTACCGAGTGAACCTTACCATTAGAAGAAGACATCATCATGTTAGGGGGAAAAAAATCAAGAACCTAGGTTTATTCGTGGATCCCAGAGTAAACAAAAAGAAAAAGAAAAGAAATCGCCAATTCTAGGGTTTCTAAGGAATCTAATCAAGAAAAGATTGGTTTTTTCCTCTCTATATACCTTCTTCTTGTGGCCCTGGTACTCTCTGGAGCTCAGGTTCTTGAAGCTCGGGGCCTTCTCTTCCATGGTTGCCCTCTCGAAGCTCCCCGGCTCTCTCTCCTCTTGCCGCGTGCTGAAAGCCCAAAAAAACATAAAGAAATAGGAGAACTGCCTCCAAACCATGTAGGCATTTTGGCCTTTGATAGGGGCATTTAGGGAATTTCATCTATCTGCTATCAATTCTGGGCTATCAAACCCACAAATAACAGAGTATTGTATTATTAAATAAGAAAAATATATACTTTGGAATTATTTATAATTCTTGTAGCCAAAATATTTTAGTTTCTCTTTTTATGAATGTTTGTGAAAAAAATATGATTAACATTCATGTGTGGCTTTACTTTATCCAAAATCTCAAATCAGGTAGACAAAAACTCTATCCATCTCGTATTTATAATTCTCAATTAATTGGACCCTTTTAAAATTTAATAATACTTTTTACCTAATTTATGTATTTTATCTATCTTAAAATTTTTAGTTTATCTTTTAACATACAATACATGTGTCTATATGGCCCAATAGTTTTTATTATTGTTATACTAGCTAAAGCTAAAAATAAAATAATTTAACTGTATAAAACGAATAATTTAAAACTTTTGAAATTCTTCACCCATTTTCATTTTTCTTTTGAAATAATTATTATATTTCTCACTTTTAAAAATTAAAAAATATAATAATGTACTAGTAGAGAAAATGTGGTCAAATAACTAAGCATATTATTATAAAGAGATATGTGATTAAATACCATATATATTAGGAAAACAATGGTTTAAAATATTATAATGCGATTAAATATTATAGCATATCAGGAAGAATATATAATTGAATATCACATTTTTTTATTTGTTTCCAAAAATTGTACATTGGTTTTGTTTTCAAATTTGTTTTATAATTTATATTTTATTTTAATGTAATAAAAATTCATTTTAACTTGAAATGTAAAAGGTTTAAAATCATGGCAATTGCCTATGATTGTATTATCTTTACCTTATTTTTTTTTACATTAGATGTTGTCCGCACTTGTTTGCTAATATCTTGGATATAGAAAGAATATCAAATTGGCATTTTATTATTGGTCAAAATATTCGTGTTCCATAAAGTAGCTCCACAAAATTTTAATTAGCAATACATATATCCACTCACACTTGCATAGTTGCACCATCGAATATAGGGCATTGATGATGCTTGTATTCAATATATCATCTTGATTTTCTTTTTTTCAATAAATTGTCATATATGATTGATGTTGCATGAGGATATAGACTTCTATCAATAACTTTCACATCGCGTAAAGATAGAATACAGTGCAAAATTTATGTCAAAACTAAAAGAAAACCTCATCACCATATTAGCTACCGTTTGGTATGCCTTTTGCATATGATCAGTGACCTTGATATGTCTAGATAGTGTGCTTCCAACATTTTTTCTAGTGCACTCAAGAAGATTTTTTGTCATTCTATATACTTCAGGCAAAATCTATCTCCCATAGCAAGTGAAAATTATCCTCTTCATATAATTGTTATGAGACCATAATATTATTTGATAATAGTTTTTTAGTTTGTATGCAACTAAAGGCAACATTCTTATTAATTAATTAATTTAACATTATAGATTAGCATCTCCAATAATCTTGTAATATTTTGAAATACACATTGTTCCTAAAAAACAATTAGAATACACTCATGAGTGGGAGGGATTATTTGGCATGAATGATTATGGTTGCATTTTTAATTCATTATAAAATAAAAAATAAGTTATTATGACAAAAAGATTAATAGTTTAATTAACAAGAGAGGTCAATCAGCCAAAAGAATAAAGGATGAAGATTTTTTCTTATTACCTATATGATTTACTAATTTATCAATTGTTTTGTATAAATTATTGGATAGTTTTATCTTTCTAACCCCCTCCTCTTGTATTAATTATAATTATGCCCATGAGCTAGTATTTTTTGAAGCACTATGGTGAATTATTTTTAAATTTCACTTATGTATATATCAACAACTTCTCATGAATACGTGTCCATCATCATCACAAAGCATTCTCAATGAAACAATGAGTCACTTAATATAGCACAAGAAAATAAAAATTGATAAATGTACTATTTTTTTCCCAAAAATCTCCCCACAAGACAATATCTAGATGCATTAGTCTTCTGATAGATAAAGTGTATAATGACAACTCTCTAAGAAGTCATTACAGCATTTATGATGGAGCCTTTCATGGTGAAGCCACAAGTTTCTTAATATGGCAAATAAAAATCAAAATTGATTAACATGCTATGTATTGACTAATAAAATCAAATTTGTGCTCTTCACCCCGTTGTACTATTCGTGGTAAGGTACTTGAGTCAATTTTCTCATATAGTAAGCGAATTAATTTAAAATTTCGTTGTTGTGTAGAATGACAATCTCTTATGAAGTCATATTATTAGGATGAATCTCAAAACTAGGAAGCCGTGTCTAGCTTAATGTGGTAAAAAAAAATAGAGGTTAACAAATAAAACTTGATTTTTAACAAGTTTATCCGTGCCTGCATTATAAATACATCTAGCTTTTTAAAATAGGGTCATACTGATGCCTTTTGCCCTTTTTATACTATTCATGGTTAGATTAGAGTGCTAATCTTTTAATATGATGAAGCGAGAAATTTTAAAATTCTATCGTTATATAGAATAACAATCTCCATTAACTTGTGCTAACCGTCATGATAAATGTGAACATCGTAACCATGAGTAGCCTAACATGACAAAAGAAATGGACCAACAAAATAACACTCTACTTTCTAAATATTTATAATCGTGCACTCCTTCATTCTATATCAATTATAGCTAGATTCGAATAGCCTTCAGAGAGGGGATGGGGGGATTCTTTCAAAATTCTACTATTATGCATGAAAACAATCCTTTGTGAAGTCATGCCGATCTTCATAATGAAAGTCTTTGATATTAGCATGATAAAATATAAATTATCAAATAGCCTCATCTTTTAAATAATTTTTTACGTGTGAATTCCTCCTTCTTGCATTAATTATAACTAGAGCCACCAATATAATCTTTATATCAGCATAATGAACTAATTAATTCAAAATTCTACTATTCTCCTTTTTATGCATGACTCTTGTAATTCTATATAACACCTAGAGAGATAAATACTAGGATATCACATCCATCAAAATAGGCATAGTATTTATTAATTTCTAAAAACTATTATGATAATAAAAAGAAGCAAAATTTATTCCAAAAATATATTTTTGCCTAAATGTTAGTTTGAACTAAATTTTAGCATATGCATGCATTCTTTTATATTTTGAATTTATAATTCATTCTTTTAGTAATTGTACATTGCAAAGATAACATAAACATCACTTTGGTCAATAGCTTGATAATATGATTAATATTCATGGTACCAAATCTTTAAAAACAGACATTTATCATAGGATCTTATTTGTTCAATGACTACTTTTACTCATGAGTTTTAAAATTTTTCTTTATTACCCATTAGCTATCAATTATTTGAGGAACCTATATATCCATTGATCACTTGCTATCATAGAAAGATCACTAAAGATACTAGGATATAAAAGGAGCAAAATAAATGGATGGAATAAGAGGGTTGTAGGGGCAAAATTAGTGAAAAAAGTTTGAAACAAGTAGAATATATATGCAGTGGGAGAGAGGTTCGTGCTGGATGTAACCTTTATTGTTATTTAGATAGGGTGGAGTTGCATTTTAAAAATATATATTTTTGCTAATCCAATATTTCCTTAAATGATCAAAATTATTTTTAAAAATATTTCCTGTACTGAGGATATTTTTAGCGATACGGATAAAAATCTATTTGTTGTGAAAATAAATAAAAAATATAATGTATTTGCTTGGAAAAATCCAAAATTTTACTTTCACTCTTTTCTTGCAAACATGGTGAAGTGATTTCTCGATCTTCCACCCATCCCCACTTCCCCTTCTCACCTCCCACTATAAATACCTTCCCCTTGCCCTCTTTCACCAGCCTCCTCTTCCTTTCTACCCCCAGCCGGCGGGGGTCCCCGAGATCTCGCCGGAATTCACCCTGTCATCTTCGCAATCTGCCAGTATCTGGCGTTGATCTTGCCGGAACCATGGCTTCCGGCAGATACATGGCCTACTCCCCCTCCCCCTCCACTGCCCCCCAGTCCCCTCACATCTCCGGCATGCGCTCTGCCACAAACGCGTTCGTCGAGCAGGAGAAGTAGGGCTATTCCTTCCTCCTAAAACCCCGAGTTCTGATTTGGAACGAAAAAGCTCTAATCTCGTGCTCTCCTCCTCTGATCTTTCTTGTTTTTTTCGATTATTTCGCAAATAGATCCATCGAGCTGCCGATCTTTCTTGTTGCTTTAGCAGCAGTTGCTTGCTAGGAGTTCTTGTTATTATAAATTCGATCTTGTTGTGATATACGCATGCTAATCCTGTTTAGAAATTCGTGTCGTCGGTGTTCTGGTTGTGTTGCACTTGTTGATGCAAAGTGATCGCAGATCACGGGCGAATTTTTTTGCTGCTGACTAGTCTTGCATCGCTGCTGTTTTTAAGTTGCGTTTAATTGCGTTTTTCTGTATGCATGTATCTTTAGATAAAGATGGTTCTGATGAGCTCGGTAAATTGGAAACACTTGGTCTGGGAGATGTATTTCCTGTGTTTTAAGTATTTAGGATGGTTGATTAGCAAGATATGATTTTTATGGTTTCCTCTGCGAGATTCATTGGTTTGATGCTTTTTTTTACAAGATCTACTACTTATGATTGAAATGAATTTTGGCTTAGATGACTTCTTTGTATCAATATACATACTTTCTAAATTTTTGTGTTTCAGGGCTTTGGAACAGTTTATTACTGAGATTTGATTTTTATTTTTTCTTGTCTGAGATTCGCTAGTTTTATGATTTTCTTTTACAAGATTGACACTTGTGATTGAAATGAACTTTGGCTTGGATGACTTCTTTGGTGTTGATAATTTTTTTTCTTTTTCCAACATGCTTGTGAAGGATCTACATTTTGGGGCATCTGTGAGCATTTTGAGTTTTGAAGTCCTTTGCATACATTAGTTAAATAATTTGATATTTATGATCCCCTCCCTTTCTATTAATTATGGTGAGATCCATGAGTTAATTCTTTCAAGCTGCTAAAGTGAAATTCTTTTAAGTTCTACTTTCATATATAACGACAATTTCTTGTGTAGTTGTGTCAAGCATCATGAAGAAGGCTTTCATTATGATGCCACGAGTCACTTTACGTGGCAAAAGAAAAATAGAAACTGATAAAGACACTCCATCTTTGTGCATGTACTTTTATTATTCATATATTATCTAAATAGAGATAGATCTAGGGTCGTGGTACCGGGCAGATCCGAACGGTACACCCTATACCATACCATACTGGTTTGACACTGGTACCTGGTACGCGAGGCATACCAGTATTCGTATGCCAAAAAGATTCCGTACCGTACCGTACCGACACAGTGCTAGTGTGGCATAGGTACGGGGTCCGATACTAAGATGGCGAACTTTATAGATCCAAGGAATCAAATACCAATGTGGGTTGGTCTATACTAGCCATACCGATGTGTACTGGTCTGTATTGGTTGTATAGGATCATATACCTGTATTCGTATAAGGGGCATATGGTTACCATATTGATACATGGTGTTTCACCGCCAATTTGTTGTTCTGACACAAAGAGGTATTATACCAATCTATATCATACTAGTAAGGTACCGATATGGGTACTAGTACCAGTGCTTTAATCCATGGAAATATCTAAGGCTAAAGCATCTATTGAAGATCTAGGTTGAATTTGATTTTTTTTTTTTTTGGTGTTTATTAGGCTTGTGTCAGTGCTTTTCTTCATTTTCCTTCAATTGTATATACATATTTTAGCTATCTAATAGAATGATAGATGATTTTGGTGAGTTATAGATGGGAATACTTGGTTTAGGAGCTGAATTTCTTTGTTTTTCAGGGCTTTGGAACATTTTATCAGCAATATTTTAGTATAGTCTCTTATGAGAATTTCACGAGTTTATTCTTTTGTTTTATGAGAGTTAATACATCTGAATGAGACAAATTTTGGCTTAGATGGCATCTTTGGTGTTGATAAATCATATGTTCTTTTATGATATGCATATGATTTTCAGGGATCCAGGTCCTGTAGATATTGTGAGCATGTTTGAGTTTTTAAGTCTTTTGCATATATTTGTTAAGTATCATTTATTTTTGATCCCTGTAGTGTCAATTATGGCTAGACCTCTAAGTACTTCCAAGCCAATGAAGTCAAATACTGCTTAGATGTTTTGATATATAAGGACAATCCTTCCGAAGTTATATTGGATCATGGAGAAGCCTTCTATTGTGAAGTCACAAGTTACTTTATGTGGCAGAATAAAATAGAAATGGATACATGCACTCAACTTTTTGAAATGCACACCTATCATTTCATATAATCAGTGTTTTAAAATGTGGTGTGTGAGCCCGTATAAGCGTTTGCATATGTTGACATGCTTCATTGACTGCCCCACATTGCCTATATACATTTAGTATATATATAGTCAAACTGTACATGGATTGAAAAGGCAGTCTATTTAGCACTATGCAGACATATATGAGGCTTTGTTAGCACCATGCAACTGCATATATGGTTCTCTTGGCATTATAGGGCCAAATATGTGGCTCACACTTATGTGGATTGTGTGGATGGATCATGTTCAAATTGATGGTTCGTTGGATGTGCATTTCAATTATGCTACAATTATCACTACTAATATTTAGTACTAAATAATAAATATTAATTTTCAGTTGTTATTATTAATATTGATATCATTTTTCAAAAATATTACTATCATTATTATTGTTTTATCGTATGTAATGTATTTTATATAGTTAAAACATGCTAATGATATATGCGTCTGCATATGCAGCCTGCATATTGCATAAGCACTATGCGATCCCTTGGCCAGTCACATGTCACAGCCACTCTTTAAATTATTGCATATAATATATAGAGAGATGTACGACGACAATGCATCTGCAAAAGAGTGTTTCTTTTATTAATTTCAAAAAATACTTTCTCAAAGAAAGAAACCTTTTTTTTTCAAAATTTCATTTTTGTTCACAATGTTGAGCATATAAATACTTTGTTAACTTTGAATTTTGAATATTCTTTTTATTTACTATTTGATGAAGCAAGGACAGCTTGATGTTACTTAAAGTTGAAATCTAAAATATGAAAAACTACATAATACAATATTGTTGTGAGACATTGTTCATCCAACAATTACATTTGCTCTTGGACTGGACAACTCTCTTTGATCATTAAACAACAATCAATGATCTTAAGGAGCCTATCAGTTATTTGATCAATCATATGGAGAAATGTTTTATTGCAGAATTATCAATCCCTTCCTATATTTGTCATGTATTGTGTTACCTGGACACTGCATCTAGCTTCAAAAATCCATATCCGACATCTATTCGAGTCAGATTTGTATCTTACACTTGGATACTTGTGAATATCTATGATCGTCACTTTTAAAGATTGGCAGGAAGTTAAACTCTTCCAACAATGAGCTTGACCCTCTCAGTATTCATTCTTTTTTTTATATCGTTAAGTTAACTAAGAAGTTTGAATGAAAAATATGTATGTTGAAAGACTTAACAAACAGTATCTTCTTAATATTTATTTTTAATATTAAACAAAAAAATATAAAATGTACAAGTATTTATAGTTAATTAAAATTAAAATTATCCTATGTATCCTTGTATCTCCTTTTTCCTTGTTGTTTAGTCAGATGCTTGGTTATGCATCTGAATCCAATTCTCGTATCCATGTCCATGCAACATTGGTCGTGATATTGTAGAAGGATTCTCAATGGTATTGCTAGGTTATAAAAGGAGTAATAATGATGTTTGGAATCAAAGGTTTATGGGGGCAATATTGGTAGAGGTTTCTAAAATAGTTATTCTTACTGTGAGTCCAGAAGAGTTGATAGCAAGATGTTTTTTAAAGGAATGACAGCACTTTATATAGATGTTAAATGGCAGTATTTAGGGTTTAATTGAGGGTTGGAGATCTATGTGTGTTAAAACTTCATGTGGCAGCATCTAAAGGGGAAGAACTGATGTTCATTATTGACTACTAAAATGGCAGAGACAACAGTAATTGGTACATCTTGGCTCTAAACATGGTAATTGAAGAAACCCTGTAATAATAGAAGAAAAAATCCAGATTTTGGAGAGGTATCACATCCTAAATGGGGAGGAAGAGGGGATGTAGTTGCTGATGACGACATTGGACCGTGGGAGATACAAGTGAGTTCAATGGTTAGAACATAGTGATCTCTGAATCAACTGTGACAATAGAAGAAACTAACACCATTGAGATGGGTGAAGATGAATACATAGATAACAATGAAAGCATCTACAATTCTTCTGTATCTGTCAAACCAGCCTGTTCTTCTCTTCCTGAATAGTTTTGGTGAAGTTCAAATTTTCTTTAGACAAATATGTTCCTCTAAATCTGAGGAATCTTTTCCTTGCATAATCAAAGTTCATTTTTTCTTTTTGCCTAATATGAGCAAATTAATTTCATGATCAATAAATTTGTCCACTGTTTGCATGCAAAAATTCCGGTCTATTATTTCCCCTTTTCTTTACAGCATAGAAAAGTTAATGGTGAAATTCACTGTTTTCCTTCTCTTCTTCTAACCTTCCTGTATAACTACCTCCATCTCCCCTTTCTTTTCCTTTGGTGCCCCCATTTCAACAGCCTCTCCACACAAGGAGCTCTTAGGGCACTGGGATTTAGCTGGAATTCTCCCCATAAGCACCACAATCTGCCAGAATCCAGAATTGCTCTTGCTGGTATCTTGTCTTCCAGAAGGTACATGGCCATTCCCTGCCCCAGCCACTGTGCCCATTGCCCTCATACCTCTGGCATGCTCTATGCCAACAGCATGCTTGTCAGGCAGAAGATTGGCTGTTCCATTCTCCCAAAACCCCACCTTTTGCTTAATACAAAAAGCTTTTTGATCTTGTGTTTTTCTCCTGGAATCTTGCTTTTACTTTGGTTTTGGGAATTTGTCTATAGAAATAGTAATCTTTGTTGTATCTTAATTAGTAATTGTTTGCTGCAAGGTCTTGTTATTAAGTTTGAACCATGTTTCTGTCTACATATCTTAGTACATTGCGGAAGATTTGGATGTCAGAGATTGCAGATTATGGGCAAAACTTGATTATTTTTTTCATGCTTACTAGCCTTATATCATGTTTTCCTTCAAGTGCCTTTAATTGAAGTTTTTTAGTTATATTTGACAAATATCACATATCTGTATATATTTTAGTTATCCACTAGATGGTTCTGGAGTTTTTTTATTTTCTCCTGTAATTAGAATACTTGGTTTTTTGGAGGTGAATCTGTGCTTCGAGGCTTTTGAGTAGTTTATCAGCAACATTTAATTTGTTTGCTTTCTTGTATGAGATTCTCTAATTTGACGCTGTTCCTTTACAGTACTGAACACTTTTGATTGGAACTACTTTTGGCTTAGACAGCTTCTTCTTTCTGGGATCCAAATCTTTGGATATTGTTAGCTTATTCGAATAATTTAACTCTCTTTGTAAAGTGTACTTAAATGGGGCAGGGAAATTTCTTCGCAGGCATCTAGCAGAGTTGCTGGCTGAGCGTCAGAAGCTCGGCCCTTTTATGTCAGTACTGCCCAACTGCTATCGATTGCTGAACCAGGGTGAGTTTTCAAACAATATATTTTTCAACATTTTGGCAATATCTATTAAAATGAATTGTTTTGGTGCTCACAACTTATGACTCTTTTGCATTTTGTTTTTCTGATGCCATGCCTCCCACAGCATCCCTAAAGTACATTGTTCTATAGTTCTGAAAATCTTAATGCTTCAATTGCAGTTCAAAGAATGATAACATGGCTAATCTGTTCTCCTTATTAGATGTTGCTTTCTTGTTTCTTGTATGAGTGAATTTCTCTGTAGAATGTGGCAGAGGGATCGCATATTCAA
This sequence comes from Phoenix dactylifera, assembly GCF_009389715.1. Taxonomy (NCBI): domain Eukaryota; kingdom Viridiplantae; phylum Streptophyta; class Magnoliopsida; order Arecales; family Arecaceae; genus Phoenix; species Phoenix dactylifera. The sequence continues at coordinate 3,550,907 of NC_052398.1, read as the reverse complement.
CCAATATGTATGAATGAAAAGGTCAAATAATTGAAGCATCTGTAAATGCACTCGGAGTTTATGTTTCATAAATTAGATTAATATTTATTAGTTGAGAAAGGAGTTGATTAGAGGCTCTAGTACTTTGAAGAAATCAGATATGGAGGTGTTATTTGCATAAAAGATATATTGATTGTTTCGGGCAGATAATGTCCTTAGAAGGCACTCTATGAACATTGTTTGCCTTGTGAATGGTTGCAAGTACAGTGGTTAACGTGGTGAAATTTCTTGTTTCTTGGTACATCCTGATGCCGATCTTGGCATGTGATCTTGCTTATCATGAAAAATGAAATATTTGTTGGATTTGTGCTTGTATCTGAGCTGTTGCAAAGGAACTTGACACTTTGAGATTATCAGTCATACCCAGCATATACTTAAACAGAAAGGAGTTAAGTTGTTTGCACCATCACTTTGGAACATTAACTGTTCATAAAGAATTACCTGTGTAATAAAAATGTGGTATATGATATATGCTATTTTGCGATTTCTTGTTAATGCAATGACCATGAGGAACTTTAAGGCATATGAAGATGTTAGGAATGGTGGATCTGGAGTTTAAGTCCCGTGCCTATGTGTATAGTGCGATGATTTGTAAGCAGTTCTCTTAATCTTGAAAAGGAAGCCCCTATCAAAACTTATATACTGCCATATTCTGTTGCGAAATTTTAGCAGTTTGGCTTCTTGCTATGAATAGTCCTAGCAATGGGTATTGCTGATAATAATGAATCATGTCGTTCTATGGGCTATGAACATGATTTTGTGTGTATGGGAGTTTTAAGGTTGGACATTGGTTGGGCGAAGGAAAACCAAGCCTAAATTTTAGCAGTTTGGCTCCTTGCTATGGATAGCCCCGAGCAATGGGTATTGCTGATAATAATGAATCATGTCGTTCTATGGGCTATGAACATGATTTTGTGTGTCTGGGTGTCTTAAGGTTGGGCATTGGTTGGGCATAGGAAAACCAAGCCATCGATAAAGGGGTGAGTCTAAATAATGCCTTAAGAGATTCAATGATTTTGTGCAGTGGTAGATAGAAGGAAGACCATTTGATGAGGAAGAGATGTAAATACATAGAGGTCAGGTGTCAAGCATTATGTGGGGAAAGATGATCAAGAACACTACAAATGGGCAAGCCAGAGAATCATGATGGTCAAATTTCAGATGGACTCATCAAATGTTCATTCTATAATCTTGAAAATCTGAAATAGGCAAGGGATGCTCAAAAACCATAAAAAAATTCTAACATAATTAAAAAACTATCAAGAGTTTGTGCGAAGGATTTAAGAACAAGAATAGGTGAAATGGCAATCTTTGACCGAAAATGCAACAACCTAGAAATATAACTTGGAATGTATACCTTAAGGTGCAGAATTAACTAAAACACGAAATATTTAGAAATATATGCTTGACTAGAGATTCAAGAGGGTTCGATTAACTACCCTCATATAATCTAGAGTTAAATTTCTTCTACTACATTGTTTGGGTTTGATCATGTAAGAAAGAAGCTTGAGGAAATGGTGGTAGGATCTCATAAGAAGACATTTTGGCCCTAAAAATACCTAAAATAGTCCTGTAATGGAGTGATTGAATTTTTAGATGCCAACACATTACCCTAGAATATTAAACTAGATGATATCTGCTTTAGAGTTAAAAAAAAAAAAATCTAACATTAGGGACATGTTTAGTTGGTGGGAGTTGGGCTTTGGAATGGAAAGGGGAATGAGTGAATCTCACTCTAGTTGTTTGGTTGGGGGGAGTCTCATTCCCCATTCCAGTTGGGGATGGCAATGCCCCAATCCTCCAAAACCCAATCCCGGCTTTGCCCTCGCTATTCAAATCGCATTTTGCCAGGTTTACTTAAAAAATTAATTTTTCAAAAATACCCCTATGTTTAATTGGTTTTCCAAAAATGTCCAATTGGCCATTTCAATTTCGATTCTGATTCCAACCACGAACCAAAGGCGTTGAGGAATATGACCATTCCGATTCCTACTCGAATCCAAGCCTATTTGGATTCCAATTCTGATTTTGATTTCGGTCGCAAACCAAACACACCATAGATCTTACACCCTCAAGATATGTGACTTGAGCTCCAAGGTGTGGTTGTAATCCAACAAGGTTTTTGACTATTTTTGGGATTTAGCAACCGTTATCCAATGAGGCCAGAAGAAGCTGGTTGGTGAGGGTATGTCTATGAACGAGTCATCATGACATTTGAATTCAGTCTTGGAGATCTCCATAAATGGCTGTATTGCATATGACATTTCTCTGAACTTTCTCACTAATCTAAAGCTTTGATATACCATATAAGTTGAGGATTAAGTCATGAAATTTGCCAATATTTTGTGAGCATAAAGCCAAGTAGGGCATAAACAGAGGAGTCTCACCCAAAGAGTAGGTTACCATGTGAATGGCTGAAATAGATGCGTACTTCTAGTAAGGTAGTGATGGGGTGACTATGAACGTACGGAAGAATACAGAAGGGATTGTGAGAAGGCAGATGGAGTGAGGGGGATGTTAAGGTGCTTGCTTTAGGAGGGGAGAATAAAGGGAGGATGAAGAGGTTGGTAGAGAGGAAGAGAGAAGGATGCATGTAATGTCCAAGAGTAAGGTCAAAGGGAAGTTGAAGAGCAAGAAGGGATCTACTTCATGCAATAATTAGCTTCTAGGAAGAAAGCAATCTCTCTCACTCTCCCACCCACCCCACCTTCTCTCTGTGTGTGTTCATGCACATATGTGTTCCTTAGGATATATGGTCAAGGAAGGGGAAAGGTGAAGAGATGTTAGGAGGCAGAGAGAGAGAAGGTAGGTTAGGAAATTTCTTTTCACTCTAGTTTGGTCTAACTACATGGAAGCCATGAATCACTAATTTGGATTGAGGGGCATTTTTGTTCCTAAATTTCAGCCGAAGATCACTACTCTGGGTGATATTGGAAACCCATCCTCAAGGATGGATTTAGGATCACTGGGTTGGGCAGAAGAGGGGATGATTTGTTCCTAAATTTCAGCCGAAGATCACTACTCTAGTTCATATATATATGTTAGATTGTTTTATTATGCAATGGGACTGAACAGTCTTGGTTGTGCTACTCTTTTTTGTAATTTAAGGGTAACAATTTTGATATTAGTTAGTATGGTGCATTATTTCCCATGCAGCAATTAAAGCCCTTCCGTTTTTTTAATAATGGTATTACATATTTCTATGTACATGATATTTCCTTATCTAGCAACCTATTGGATTTTCAATAAGCAAAATATGAGCTTTCGTCATATTAGTTTTTTTTTCTTTTTCCAAAATTACAATTATTATACATTTAGACTGATGTAGTAGTGATTTTTGGGCACCAATTCAATTAACCCATGCCTGTCCATTTACTGCTAACTAATTTCTTAACAAAAGCTAACTGGTACATCTTATGCCTGGAATTAAATTTGTGGAGCAGAAATTTTGCGTGTAACCACACTGTTGGGGAATGCCTCTCTTTTAGATCAAACCGGGCTTGAACATGGTAGCCCGCTGACCACTGGAGGACTGTTTTCAAATGGAGGAGCAGCTGATATGAATGGGTGGGCATCACCATTTCAACCAGAAGTACGGATACTAACCGTTAACATAACTCTTTTTTGCATCTAATTTACTGCTCACCAGAAGCGTTCCTGACATAATTTCTTGCAATTCATGCTAACCTGAATTAACTGTCCTGATTGAGTGGTTGCATTCTTGATTTAGCATTTACAGTTTGCTGACTTATATTAACCATCGTGTTTTGAGTATCTGTTCATTGATATAGCTTCTTACATTCATTTGAAGTTGAAAGTAATTGTTGTAAGCATGATCCTATGGAATAGACTATTATTTCTCTTACTGGTTGTGTAACATGAACATTTAGAACCAGTGGGTCTGTTGTCCTGATGTTTAACATATTTATCCTTCACCCCTTTTATTCTGTTACATTCTCAAACTTATTATCATTTATTATGGCTTAGTGCTGCCTGTCAGAACTGTATCCCTAAATGTTAGGATTGGTTAGCCATGAATTGCAACAGTGTATGTAGTTATTCTCTGAACTTCAGTGGTAGCATCAAGTTTTGTCTTCCTAGTATCGGGGTAGACAATTGCTTCTCTTTATAGCCTGAATTTTTGATAACAATGTAGTGGCTATTTTTGGTGTTCATTTTTAGTCCTTTTGCAAGGTGGACCTGGAGTCTTACCATATGTTTTCTAGATGTAGAATGCATCTGAATCTTTCTTTCTTATGCACCTTAATTAATATGCTTTGTGAATGTGAAATTTTCTTGCATCTTCTTCTCACGTGATTTTGAACTGTCTTTTTAACCTTCATAATGTGTAGTTATGTCTTTACATGCATATCCGATAGTTGCACTCAATCTTGTAGAAGCCAAACAAATGAAAGACACATCTTGATATTGACATTTACTTGTTTCAAATCTATTTGCTGTTCGTCGTATTATTTTATTTAACAACATCTTTACTAAACTGCAGAGGTTAGGATTGTTACAGCCTTCATCAGCACATGGCTGGTTTGGACCACAAGGCAGCTCCTCAGGTCTCATTGTCAAAAAAACTATCAGGGTTGATATTCCTGTGGACAAATACCCAAATGTATGCAACAATCTTTCCTTTCCTCTTAAATTTTCATTATGTTTGACAGCATTCATGAACTCTTCTAAGTTGTTCTACAGTACAACTTTGTTGGGCGGCTCCTTGGTCCTCGAGGAAACTCTCTCAAGCGAGTGGAAGCAAGTACTGAATGTCGTGTCCTCATTAGAGGCCGGGGCAGCATCAAAGATCCTGCACGGGTAAGAATTACGCTTGATTATTACTGATTCTACATCCAGGCATCTCTATTAATCTCAGTGTGCATTTTCCTATGTAAAACAACCATAACTAGATGCTGAAGGAAGTTGATGCAAACAAACAAGTGTAACTTATAATGTCCGTTTATGATTTGAAGATCTGGGCAAATCCGATAAATTCCGCAAGAAATTATATTACATTCCTGAAAGCTAATGTGAATGCCATATAGCAAATCTATAAATTGGACTTGGAAATATGATGCCATGTCTAGCAATTTGGTTATTTTCTAAATTAGTGTTTATAATTGGGGAAGTGTTTCTTTGAGTTCTAAGATGCTTCTGAAGTGAAATTTTCGGCTGCCATATCTAAGAGAGAAACAGATGGTTGGTTTGTGGATTTACAGCAATCTGATTTGATCATGCAACATTAATTCACATTTAAAATTACACTAAACAATTATTATTGGATTACTCCTAGGTATATGTTGTTTTTGTTGTTCTTTCACACTCCTTGACGCCGTTGCTTGTGAGCATATAGTTGTCAACAAAAAGGATGCTAACAGAAATTTAGAGTTTGTTGATCTACATGTGAGGTTAGGATAACAACACTGTTCACAACATCTATACATGCTGATGCTATATAATAAAAGAATTTTTTTTTTTTTTTAAGTCTGTACTTGTATTTTTGTCCCTACCTACCACTTTGAAGTTAGATGGCTGGAGTCTGTTTGGTTAGCCTACCGGTGGAGCAATAAAAGCTGAGCATTTTGATGATTGTTTATTATGAAAAACAGATAATTCATTTGTTTGATAGTTTGTGACATGTGGACTTCAGGAAATCCTAGTTTCATGATATTGCTATAATACAAAAAATTCATCCCAGGCGTTTTTCTGATCTGCTCATATGTGACTGCAGTACAATGAAGAGTTATGTGTCTTTACTAGCAACAATGGTAGAGTTTTTACAAGGGAAAAGGGAAAAAAGCAATTTGTAATTGAAGTGGATAATTGTCATGCTGCCCCTTGAAATGACTTTGATTTATTCACCCTCAAAACACTCTTTGCCTGACAAATTTTTCATGTGTCTAATCCTTGATATGAGAGGTCTTGTTCTCCACTACTCTTTGCTTGACAAATTTTTCATGTGTCTAATCCTTGGTATGAGAGGTCTTGTTCTCCACTACTCTTTTCGACACAACCACTTCTTACACATTGCTAAATTGCAGGAGGAAATGATGAGAGGAAAACCAGGGTATGAGCATCTGAATGAGCCCCTTCACATACTAATAGAAGCAGAGTTGCCGGTTGAAATTGTTGATGCTCGCTTGATGCAAGCTCGTGGCATTCTTGAAGACCTACTCAAGCCTGTGGTATTGCTTCCTTTCCCTGCATCTAAGAACTAGTTCTCAATTTCCTCGTCCAACTAGTTTTTAGCTACCGAAAATTTTATTATCATCATGTTCGTCGCACAATCCTTTTTTTTTGTCCACAGGATGAATCGCTAGATTTCTTCAAGAAGCAGCAACTTAGAGAGCTTGCTATGCTCAATGGAACACTCCGTGAGGAAGGTGCACACACATCACCTTCTGTCTCCCCCTTCCACAGCAGCCTCAGCATGAAGAGGGCCAAGACGAGGGGGTAGATCGAGCGAGATTACCTTGTTGCTGGCCCTTCTTCTGTGGGCCATCCTTTTCTGCTCTGTTACAGCCATATCTCCATTAAAGGTTGCCATATCAAATCCATGCTCTGATACACTAAGTCTGTGCGATGGGATGAAGGCATGCTCTAACTCGGGTTGTCTGAAGTGCGTGTTCCTGCTACTGGGGGTGGGGTTGGGGTTGGGGATTGGGGTTGGGGGTGGATGGATATGGGATACAGACAGCAAACCATTTTGGGTTGTGGAATCTGCCTATGTTTGTACCTTACTAAGTGAAGAACAGATACTTGTCTTTGTGATCGTAATAGAGTTAATATGCGTGTGTTTTATAGTTTTGATACCATTATGGGTGTTGTATAGAAACAATAAGTCTTAAGAGTTTTGTGTATAGAACTGTGTGACGGCAGTCCGTAGTCACCGAAGGCAGGTCTGGGTAGTTGAGTGTCCTCAATGTTTACTGTTCTACATCTCATTTATTATAGTGATTTCCTCCTGATGCATGTATCTGAATGCAGCTTATTAAAGTCCCGAATATAGCTTGTGAAGGAATCATTCTCATTGGATGTTGCATTTGCCATCAATGCCTGATGGAAACTTGAGCAGAAACAGTGTTGAAGCCATATGATAGGTTGATTGATGCGCATTTGTTTACTTGGAATTTTGCACAGCCATTCCATGTGTTTGGAAGGCATGTGCTTTGATCTGTGGTGCAGGACTAAAGCAGGTAAAAAGCACACAGTGGGACTGAAACTAGGACATCAAATGACCAAGGCACTGGAGCTGAGGAATATCTATAACTGCATCCAGGACTGCAAATTTGCTATATTCCTTAACCTCCTTAGCACGGAACCCCTTTACGGAGATCACGCTTTGTCTTGAATTTGATCGTTAAGAGGCGCAATGCAGGAGTTTTCCCCGCCATTGCTGTTAAAAAATTCTCTCAGTGATTAAGCCGGCCTCCAAAACAGTATTATGATCTGACTTTCCGATCATCGCACAAGTCCTCGATAGGTTTGAGGTTTCTGAGAAAATGGGGTGGCGTGGGGCTTCGTTGCTCCACAGTTCAGAATTGGTGACGTGTCACACGAGAATTTCTGGTATCAAAAAAATGTCCCTCCGCATCCTCTTCTCGTTAACCTTCCTATAATAAAAATTAAATAAGAAATTTATGTAATAGAAGAATAAATTTATGGAGATTCATTTCAAGAGGTTTTTATCTCGCCGGGCATCTAGTACGCTTGCATCGTAGAACATAATAGATATTTAAATATAAATTGATGTAATAAAAAAATAATTTATGGAGATTTATTTTTAGAGGTTTTTATCTTCTCGGACGTCTAATATGCGTAGTAGCTCATGAATGCCACCTGCTTTTAGCGGGGGCCGACAGCGCTGTCATATGTGGAAGATGTGGAGAGGCCGATCTAGTAGCACCTGATGGTGCTAGCCAAGTTTTTCCGCTTCCTCTACCTCAAGGCCTCCATCTTCACCCACAATGATGGCCGGACGGTGAACCACGTTTATGTGGACGGCACCATCCTTATGGTGTACCATAGCGTCATCTACAATATCCCCACAATGATATGGCTCCTCGAGGCCTACCTCTACTCCCCGGCCGCTGTATTCCTCGCATGTCCTATGACATGGTTGCCAAGCTTGGCCACGTTGGCCGCTCTAGCTCCATCCTCCTCTCCTACCTCCAAAATCCTTCTATATTAAATAAATATTAATATTAGCATTAATAAGTGATATATTAAATTTATATTAACAATAAGCAAATTAATATTTATTATTATATTTGAATATTAAATATTTAATAGAATTAATATATAATTCAATATTCAACATATTACTTAACATACCAATCAAGTCTTAAATTAACTTGATTTAATAGTAATTATTAATATTTATTAAATATTGATAATTCAAGACTAGCTTTAATACTTCGATCATCACATAATATGCGATGAAGCATGACAACTATATTATTTTATATGTTAAATTCATTAAAATAAACTTGCAGGAATCGAAATTCTATAATATGGATTTTGCTCCAAGTTAATGCTACGATAATTCAAACATCATCATTATAATAAATAATAAAATAATCAAAGAAATTGCAGAAAGAAATAAATAACATTTATCTTTATGAAATAAAAAAATCTAAAAGTTAAACATTAGAAATAATTGAAGGAATAATTAGAAAAATCGCAATACTAACCTAAAGGCATCACCCTTGTATAAAAGAAAATGAACAATAGAAATAATTACATACTAGTAGAAGTTAATATTTAATAAATATTTAATGTATGCATATATTAAAATATAATATATCATGAATGATCGAAGAAGTAATCAAAAAAATTAGTAGAAGTTAATATTCAATCAAAAAATTCTACATAAAAATAATTAAAATAATTAAAAAAATATGAAAAATACCCAAAGAAATAGTGAAAAATACCAAATTTTGGCTGCATGTCCTAAAAGGAACAAGGTGAAAAAGATGCAGAAATAGAACGTGGAGAGGAGGCCTGGCTTCATATAGCCTTGGACTCCTCTCCTAGTAGGACTCAAACAATAAAAAGAAAATTAAAAAAAGGGAAGAAAGTTTCTTCAATAACCAAGAATGCCTCCACCGAACGGACCAAGCATCGTCGCAGGCTTCTAACCGTTGTTTAGAATTCATTTCCGACGCCTCCAGGGATGTTGGATGCATTCAAATAAATGTCTCTAGATTCTTCAAAATCTCTGTTACGCTTTAACACTAGAAATCTATTACTAATTTAAAACTCTTATAGAAAAAAAAATCTGAGAGGGTGCTCACTCTTTCCCTCTCTCATCTCTCGTTGCGATTTCTTGGGAAGACGTGGGCACCTCGGTTTCCTATATTGGCTAGATTTTCTTTGGAAGACCTGGGAGCCTCTGTTTCCTATTTTGGAAAGAGTTTTACTTGGGAGTCCATACGGAGATAGAGATTAGCGTGTCGTTTTTATGAGAATCCCGTTGATAGGAATTTATGTTGGAAACTGATTCTGTTGCTGAGACTCTACAATATCACCCGGAAATATGTTTCAGTTTTTTTATGCAATTCTAGCATTAAGTGAATCTTAAAAATGACAACAAACTATCTGTTTTAATAAGCCTTCAGATAACATTTAGTAATAAGCTATTCACATGTTCAAATGGGCATATTATCAAGTAATAAATGACTTGGGATTGAATCACCAACTATCATGATTACAAGCTTAGAACTGCAAACACGCAGGAATTCATTTGTAGCAAATACTGAAGATGTTGAGACCGACATGTATAAATACCCAAATGTCTAGCTAAAAATGTTTAATTAACATCTAAAATAGAAGTTTCCTGAGAATATTTGATACAATTGCTTGGATAATTGTTGAATTTTCCAAATCCCTTAGCAGTAGTTCACATACTCTTCCTTTGGATATTAGAGAGCACTGCTGCAGTCCCTCCAAGTCAAACATACATCAATCACTATATGATAGACATATAGGTGTTTAAGTCTTCTATTAGACATAGCCATTGGTTCAAAAGCAACATAAATTACCCCTATGATCATAAATATAAGAGTGTCAAGGACTGTAGAACAACCTAACTTATGGGTACAAAGATTATCTAGATACAACCTTACTCTCCATATCATAGGTTAATGAGTCCGTCCAAAGGGGAAGTTCTCATAATCCCATAACAGTCAAAACTATATTGCCATGGCAGCAATTCTATAAATCCAGCAGATCTTGAAAAATTCTTTCTAAATAATGTCAGCAGACTATTGTTGATATCTGGTATCCAGATGCTGATCTCCAGTAGAGAGTTCATGGATTAAACCAAAAAAAAAAAAAAACAAATCATGGTTGATTTCTAGTATCCAGATAATTAACACAAATGAATTCATTTCATGCTTCTCTGCATTGCAATGATCTTGCTCATGCATTCCTTGTGCTATGGCAACAACAATGATGCCAAGGCCGGCAAGTTAAATATCGCAAAGCTGCGTATATTATTTTGTAGAGCCACAATCAACCAAATCTTGACTTACTCTACCAAAATTACCTGTGATAGGTTAATAAATATTTTCACAGTTAAGCACACAATTCTGCTAACCACAAATCATAGAACTGAAGTTAACAATAGTAATCTCAGATATCTCATTTTGTATAGCACAGATGATTCTGTAGATCCAAACGAATTTATCATCCTTTTAAAAATATCAATGAGACATTAATACTTGCATGATTAAGCATCCTGTCTCACCCTTCTTCACCCCAAGGCAAACAATTGCAGCAATGTCACAGCAGGCATCTTTGTGATTTCATTACACTATGATGGCTCTTTAGATCTAGTCTTTAGATCATCTATTTTGACAGTTCACAAATCACCTCAACTAGAAACTCCATTCATTAAATGTAATATCATAAACACAATGCACTGAAGGTCCTCTTTGGAAAGGATAATGTTGGTTTCTTCCTCCACAATTTATCCATTAAAACGTTGTTTCCATGTTTACGATTTAAGTTTTTGACCTCTGTAAACTTTAGCTGGAATCTAACTAAAAAAAATATGCACCTAGATCCGGGAAACATAATTCCTGAAAACAGTATTACCATGCCAAGGCAGCTAGACAGGTCTTACAGCGAGGATGTGCATGCGAACCAAAACAATAACTCCAAAAAGACAACTAATTTCAGAAATACACATCAGGATTCATATTGAATATTAAGTATCATACTTCAAAATGCCTTTCACAATCAAAAGGTAAGTGACCCATTCAATCCTAAATACTATTGACAAATATAATCAAACACCTACCAATTCAATCCTAAATAAATCCTAAATACTATTGATAAATATAATAAAACACCTACCAATTTCCAAGTGCATGCACAACACATGGACAAGATTTAGAAACTGTACTAACTAAGCGATGGACCGATTTTAAAGTTGAATTGTCTACTAGGCCCCAAAGAATAGTTATTTAAATTATAAGTCAACATATTTAAAACTTGCATTCGTATCATGACTCATACTATATTACAATATTACTACAGTGCCCCTTTGTGATCCTAAAACATTAGAATTTAGAGTGAGGGCCAATATAACAAATAAATAACCAACTAGAGAATTCAATGTTTGTAATATGATCCTTAATGCCTTCCACAACATCCAAATGTAGCAAGAATTAGACCATGTTCTCCATTAGTATGCTTATGGGCGATGAAAGTGACTAAAAGGATCGCATGAACCATCAATTTGTGAGTCTCCCATGTAGTTTGGGCCGTTTTTTATTTGTTTCACATATATATGTACATGTCTACATATTTTAGTAGCTACTTGCACATTATCTGCATGACACCATGGTATTCGGGGCCTTTTCTCCTTAAATTTTTAGTATATCCTTTCTCCACAAATAAGATAAAGGTATCATGAATCACATGTATCTCTCAGTAACATTGTCATGTTAACTTAAACTCTAACGTATCAGTTAAACTAAGCTTGACAACACGATTAAACAAATCACTGACTCGCATACTGATGGAACAAACATAACAGACTAAATGTCTAACCGAAACCTGCAAACTCTAGATGCATAAAATTGATGATAAAGGTAGTAAAAACATGATAAAGGTAGAGGCGACTGGCAAAAACTAAAGGAGTAGGATTGTCCTTTCCTTTCTACTCTGTCCACATGCCACAACATCAAAATTCCGGCAGGCGAATGCATTGTTCATCATGCAGTAGCTCAATCAATAATGCTCCTGTCTTCCAATAATGTGCAAAAGTATATGCATATCAATTTGTTATTCAGTCGAACCGATAAATAACAAACCATCAGCAAGCCTTACAATGATACATGGCATGAGATACATTTGTCACTAAACATAGATTGAAACTGATGGGTAAATTTGAATAAAAGAAACCCATCCACATAAAGCCCACAATAAGACAAGACAAGCAAAATATAGTGATAACTTTGATTCTCTTCCAGCACCATCACAACAGACCAGTTCCCCAACTCCCCATGTTCAAAACTAAATCTACCAGTCAAAGCAAACAACACAACATAGGAAAAGGGGGAATAGTTTGGGGGGACTCACAGTGCCACCATGCAGCTACTGCGGGACATAGTAATATGAGAGAGGATCGGCCGGAGGGGCCCCAAGGGGGCGGGGCACGTCCTCCTTCCCCTCCTCCCTCGGCACGATGTCGACAAGGAAGTCAAAGACGTCAGTGCGGGTGATGGCGGCAGCGATGTCATTCTTCTGGAGGGTGCGGCGCTTGTTCTCCTCGCATGGGCCCAGGAGCGGTGGGTGAGCTCCAGAATGAACATCTCGCAGGCGCGGGCGAAGACGACAGGGCCTCGGCGGCGATCATGCGCACATCCTCGTCAGCCTTCATGATCTTCTTGATGCGGGCGAGGGGCAGGCTGTGGTTCTTGAGTCGGTGGTCTGCTCGATCTCACGGTACTGGTCGGCCCAGAACATCTGCAGCTGTTGCTGCTGCTGCTGTTGCTGCTGGTGGTAGAGGTGCTGATAGGCCTGGTAGGGGCCGCTGGCGGCGGCGGCGGCGGCGGCGGAGTAGGGGACCGGGGCGGCGACGCCAATCACCGAAGAGGTGGGATGGCCCTGCTGATCCATTCCGTTAGGTCTCGACCTAGAATCAAACACAACCCAGGCGTCAGAATCCGATCTTTTTGAGGAAAGATGAAGGATTTGGGGGCATCAAACACAGCCAAGGAGTCAAAAGTCAATCTTTTTGAGGAAGTACGAAGGAATTTGGGGTATATGACACAAGCGTGAAACCCCGATCTTTTCGAGGAAAAACGAACGAACTTAGGGTATCGAACACAGTCCAAACGCCAAAAGATCCGATCTTTTTCAGGACAAATGAAGGGTTTTGGGGTATCAAAAGCCACCAAGGCGTCAAAACTCGATCTTCTTGATGAAAGACTCGGATTCTGGTAGTATCAAACACGATGCAGGCGTCAAAATCCGATCCTTTTAAGGAAAGAAGAAGGAGCTTAGGGTATCGAACACAACCAACGTCAAAATCCGATCTTTTTGAGGAAAAACAAAGGGACTAGGGGCATCAAACACAACCCAGACGCAAAAATCCGATCTTTTGAGGAAAAAACTAGGATTTTGGGTATCAAACCCAGCCGTCAAAATCCGATCTTGTTGATGAAAAAACGAAAGGATTTGATTGAACCGGGGACAGGAAGAAGATGGGATCCGGGCTGAACTGACTGGGGGAGGTGGGATTTTTAGTGGAATAAGGGAGAGTATAAGGGGAAAGATGGAATCTTTTGCGAAGGGAGTGAAATTTTAGGGTTAGGGATTCGATTGAAGGGGCATGGGATTATCATGGGACGCTAGACTTCGAGAACGAGGTTTAAACGGGAAACATAGCTTGGTGCCGAAGAGGACAAGAAAAGGGGGGGAGAGAGAGAGAGAGGGGAATTTCCTACCTTGCGGACGGAACGGGGATTAGAACAAGAAGAAGAGAGGGAACAGGGGAGGACGGGATTAGGAAATATTAGGAAACGGGGAACTTATTGCGTTGGGGTGGAGTTGGGCTTGGAATGCCATCTACGCCTTACGGAAAGTATTTACGGAAGAGCAGGGCACCGAATACGCCGAAAACTCACAAACATTAGTACGTGTCTCGGGCCAGTTGTCGACTGCTAGTTTTATGTGTATTAGATCCCGCAATATTAGATTAAGGTTGAGTCCATGATACACTTTAATAATTGTGTAACAACCAGGACCTCACCCAAAATAGCTAGCCGGAAGTATTATTTAGGTTCCTTGATCCTGTATAAGTACCCAAGATTTACCCAGCGAATAACCGATGTGAGACTAAACACACGCCCGCACGGGTCCTCACATACTCCCCTCGTTCAAGCCCTGACGTCCTCGTCAGGCTAAGGGTTCAAATCCATTCAAATCTAATCACAAACACCACAATCGGTCTATGGTCAACCCCAATGGATCTGTGCTGCAGTGTCCTCTAGTCCACATAAGTTATGGGCCGGGTCCGCTCTGATACCATTTATAACAACTCAGAATTTCACCCAAAATGGCTAGCCGGAAGTTATTATTTGGGTTCCTTGATCCTGTATAAATACTCAAGATCTATCCAGCGAATAACCGATGTGGGACTAAACACATGTCCGCACGGGTCCTCACAAATTGTGTCTAAAACACTCCTTTTCCAATGCAACTCACGAAATCTCTCTTCGTATCATGCCTTCATTAACGAGTTTACATGGTTAAAAGATACTCAAAATGGTTCAAGTAGTTGGCGTTTGGTTATCCAAATGAAATTACCGGAATCCTTATTTCGGAGTAATCTGACCTATTATCTCATTTGGTATGCTATGTTCCAGCGATTAAAGATTTCTAAGTATCGTTGAGTAATCTATTTGGTATTTTATAAAAATCTAAAATCACTCACCATATAATACCAAAATTATCCCTAACATATTCCATAAAAATATATTTATTGATCATATAAAATATATTATTATAAAATATTAATATATTTATCAATTATTAATTATTAATATATTTTATAAAAATATATTTATAAGTCCTATAAATTATTAGTCCTATAAAGATATATTAATTATTATTATAAAATTAATAGTTTTATTTATACTTATAATATATTGTTTTTTATACTAATAATTAATTTGATTGAAAAATTTAAGACAAATAGAAGTAATATATTAAACACTTTCATTATATAAATATAAAATATAAAAATATATATATATATACTATAATTTAAAATTATCATTGTCTAATAATATGATTAATAATATATTATAATAAAATATATATCATCAATATAATATATAATATTGACATAATTTATTAACAATATATTGATATATCAATTTTTTCTGCTGGACTGAAATGTATTTTTATCCTCAATTTTCAGCCCAAGATCACTATCTTGAGGTAATTTTGGTATTCCATCCTCGAGGACGACTATCTCATCATTGAGCTAGGTGGTGATTTAAAGAGTGAGCATGATTTAAAACCACGACCACATAAGATCATTATGGTGCAACCAAATACAGTGATCTCATCATCTCTATCCATATCATCCTTATCTTAAAATGATCACCCATATGAATTAGACTTCTCATCAAAAGCCACATGTATTATTTGCAGTGCCATCCGCATTATATTATGACATGAATTGGATTTTCATATGTTTAAATTTTCAGAAAAGTTATGATGCAAGGGTCCATGCTATATTATGGGGATTTTTTTTTGGGTGCCTTTTAACGGAGAGCTTGTTCTCCTGGAGACGGGAAGGAGGTGTCTAGTTGGCTCTGTTGTTTTAGAATTTGCTTTTTTTTTTTTTTCTCTTATGAAATTCGAATCGACCCATTCTAAAGTTATTTTTAGATATTTAGGAATATAAACTTAGTCTAGTATCTAATTTTATAGTTTTGTTGGTTGTATCGGTCAAATTTAAATATTTTATAGATTTTTTAGCCCACCCATCTAAATAGATTTTTAGCAAAAAAGTTAAGCATAATAAGAGGACGGCAAGGAAGAAAGAGGTACAGCCAAGCAGCCTTTTAGTGGTTATGACAAGACTTATGTGTTCAAATTAAAATATTTTGAAGCTTAGTAATGTTTAGCCATGAGATTCTTTAAACCAGGAATAAAAAAAGTAGCAAATAAGATAGAAATGAAATTCTTATAGAGTAATAAATGTCAAACGATGATTTCTCCTAAGTATCAAGAAATAAATAAATAAATAAACTTTGATCCATATAATATTATTGATCACTTAATTATAGTTGATCAATGTTAATTATTTTTAAACATAAACATTTTATTTATGAGCAACCAATATGTCACCCACACATTTGAACTGGTAAGCTTTCGAGCAAAGGACACTAATGTTAAAAAAAAAAAAAAAAGTTCAAACAAATCTCCCTTTTTAAAAATTTCGATCAAACTGGCTTTTTTTTTTTTTTTTTTTGCTAAAACGGATGTATCATACATAATATGTACGGATATACCCAAAAAAGTCAAAAAGTAATACACCACGGAGAGCACTAGGCAACTCCACCTCGTCCATCCATAGGTGATCCTCGGAGTGGTCAATAACAAAAGTAGCCACCCAATCAATGGCTCGATTGGCCTCCCTGAATATATGCCTCGCCTGGATCGCCATCCCATCAGCAACCATGGCCCGGATGTCTCTTAGCAATAGGTGGTAATCACCAACCCCACCCGATGCCTGTAGAATCCATTCAATGACCGTCACAGAGTCACCCTCCAAGATGACCTCTTGCTCCAGCAAAGCACGCCGAATATACCTCAATCCCAACCAAGCCGCTCACAACTCCTCCGCTGGCACTGAAGTGTTGAACAAGTGGCAACCTCCGGCCGTGATCATCCTGGAATCGGGGCCTTTGACAATGAAGCCCATACCTCCATATCTGCCGCCCTGCAAGACGCATCCGTCGAAGTTGACCTTAAGGAAACTTGGGGGTGGATGCTTCCAAGTGAAAAACACCATACGGAGCGCTCCATGAACGGATGTAGAGTCTCAAATGTCCCGAGCTATCAAAGATCTATCCGAGCAGATTGCCTGAGAGGTCTCCACTGCTAGCATCCGCACCCTCTTTGCCGTCACCCCAGGTGGGGGGCTCCTCTCACCAAAGGTCCATACATTTCTTGCTAACCAGATCTGATAAGCAGTATAGGTTCCCCGCACTGCCTCAAGTCGGGACTGCAAGGCTGCGGCCAAGCATCGAAGGATCTGGAGAAAGGACGCCGCGTGACTCTACAAGTCCATGGGGAAGCCTGCCTGCTGCCAGATCTTCGTGGCCCGATGGCACTGGAAGATAGCATGGTCCAGTGACTCATCCATCTGACACTTTGGGCACTGAGGGTGGATACCCATCGCCCTTCCGCTTAGCAGCAATCTCGTCGGTACCCCAGGCGACCTTTGAAAGGAATAAAGTTATTTTGGGGTGCAGCCCAAACCGCCAAATCCAATCAAGCTCCATCTCCAACTCCAACAATTTAGGCGTGATTCGTTGAAGAAAGCTACGAGCTCTCTCCAAAACTACAAAGCTCCTGAAGGATAGCTATCGTTTTTAAGTCGGTATGCCAAATCGTTGAATAATAGGAATGGAGTGATTCGGTTAAGTCCAAATTGCCAGCTTCTAAGACTGACTTGGTCTGAGACTAAACAAGTCCTTGCAAAATTTGCTACTCCGACTCACACGATCATACTCTCTTGGTCAGCAAGGTTTTTACACGTTACACGTTAGCAAGGTCTTCTTACTCAATTATCATAGTCATCTTTGGTGCCGATTTCTTCATTCAATTACCATCATCTTCTTTGTTAATTTGTTGTCATCGTCTTTGATCGCTATTGCAAGTTGACCCAATTTTTTCGAGGAGTGCATGTGGGGCAGTTCGGGTCCGGTCTAACCTAATGCGAATCCAACCCAAATTGAGTTCGGGTCCCCACCATAACTATGATTATATCTAGCATTGTCAAGCTTGAATTCATTTTTATTTTTGTGACATGTTTTCTATGCTAGAAAACAGCATAAGGTTAACCCTTCATTTTGTACATCCAAGCTTGGCATGGCATCGGCTTGTTGATATTGACTCCAAAATTGCTCGAATTGATAAACCATTTGCTTGCATATTGTGGTAGATTGAGTTCATTTTAGCTCACATTTTATTAGCCATACCCATACTCTCGAACAAATCTTGGTTAAGTTTAATAGAGTCTACTCAAATCTCGTCAGGCTAAAATCCGATTCCACCGGTCTCGGACTCAACTTGGCTTTGACCGACCCTACCTTACCCATGGGCAGGAATTGATTACATGCTGAACTAAGGTCTATATGACCCATTCACCCTGGTTTTAGAGCATATTTCTCGGTTTTCTTTTGAAAATTGGAACATAAGTAGGAATTAAAGCTAAACTATAAGCCCAACCCAACTGGTCATATTGTCCCAAGTTTTCTAGATTTTGAGAAAGAGATCCATGGCACTAACCTAATCAATTGATCATGAACACTTGTTAGCTACATGGGGAAGAAGAAATTAACGGATGTTGGTTTTAGCACCTAGTGTCTTTTTTTATTTTATTGCTCTCTTCCATCTCTGTCTTTAATTTTTTTGGTGCAACATATGGGTACAATGGACCCCCTAAAAAGAGCCATTATAGGCTGTCACATATGAAATTAAATGGCCGTATCCTCTGCCCCATCCTGTGATAACCCCCCCCAAAAAAGAAATGGTCTTCAATGCTTTAGGGATCCATTTTTTGGTAGGTCACATGCATTTGTTTTGGTAGGTTGAGGGTCACAATCTTATCACACTTTCTAATTTGTAGCATGATTTTAATCTTAAGATCTTGAGATATTGCAAATATCTTGCAAACATTAACTAAAAGTTTTTTTTTATCCCATTAATAGTGCATATTGAAAACAAATTACAAACAAACTGGATTAAATCGACCTCCCCCGAGTTCCTGGAAATGCCATCTAGGTTTAATCCATGTTTATTAAGATTTATTCATCGTACGACATCACCGATGAGTTCACTCATTTACACGGTCAATCTATAATTGTAAATTGTCTGAGAAAGTCAAGCAAAGATATCCTGCAAGCATAGAGTTATTAATTATATCTCCACAATGTTATCAGATACAAGTGTACATATTACTATTGTTGCAGAAACTTTGACAACCTATAATGAAAATTTAAAATGTCTCCAGACATGAAAATATTTAAATACGCACTCATCCTAACACATCAGAGATATAATTAATACAACTTCTGATCACCTTTATTTAGATATATCAAACCAACAACAACATGAATAACTCTACATGCAGATCTTATTCTTATTCACAAGAATTGCATGAGAGATGACAAAAGGAACAAAGGAAAATATTAGAGAACACAAGGTGATACATAGCTCCAAGTGTCTTCAGTTGTTTGAAGAAGACTAGAACTATTCAAGAAAGCCTTTAATTAGTTGTAGTCTATGTGCAATCCTCTCAAAGGATCATCTTCCTTCCCCTCTTCAGCCCATCAACATAGGTAATTGGTGGCGCTGCAACCAGCACAAGCACAGCCTTTCCCTCCGGCGAACGCCGGCCCCCCATGGCCCTTGGACTGCTTACGGGAGTGGCTTGCGTCGTCGACGGAGGCGAAGATGATCAAGGAAATGATCGAGAGCCACACGATGATGACGCAGAAGATCACGTCGCCGCCGCTGTGGGACTCGAAAACCAGGGGCGCCATGGCTTTGCTGTGGTTGCTTCCTTGACCTCTCCTCTGGCCTTTAGTTTGATCCACAGCGGTCCGAAAGAGCAGTACTGTATATATAGGCCGTTGAGAGGTGGTGCCCCCCTCACTCCTTCACTCCATATTCCCGTTCAAGTATTCAACTTTGAAGACATACCATTTCCATCTTCGTTGACTGACTCAATGATTTTCTTTTTCTACTTTTAATTATTAGATGTTTGTTTTGACTAGGCCAGTTATGTGAACCGTAAATTATGGGGCAGGAACATGATGCAAGATGGATATTAAAATGGTGGATTGGGTCATAGACCTAAGGAGTTTAAGATCTCTTAATTATGTAGATTTTGGCAAGTTTTGCTATGATTATTATTATTATTATTTTTTTGAGAAGAAAAGGTCATTTACATATGGTATAACATATTCATACGTTATGAAGATTACTCTTTTACATAGGCCGATTTGCCAAACCTACATGAATCGAGGTCTTGTTTGTTGATTGAATTGTAGACATGCCATCTTTATACCTTTAGGTATGCTTTGGGCTCAGATGTCGGTGGCGTTATTTTAATCATCAAAATCAATATGTTTAAAAAAATAAAGATTTATTGCCGAAAAAACAAATCATGCAACAAGGAATCTTATGGGGTGGTTAGGGTAGCTTATCCTGAGAAAAGGTGAGGTATCACCTTTAGGAATAGAAAAAGTAAAAACAAAACAAAACAAAAAAAAAGTTGGTGGAACTCCTATGATCTTTTTCTATGTGGAAATTAATGGGATGCTCTTTTCAAAGGTGCTGGATCTATTCGTTTCCAGGACCATGTCCAAAGTCTCCAAAGTTTCTCTTCTTCCCCTTAAAAAAAAAAGGAAATCCAAAGTCTCCAAATCGCCGTTGTTGGTTGTAGCTATGTCATTCACATCGGCCGGCGAAAGGAGGCTTCCCCGTAGGCGCATTTAAGGATTATAATTTAGATGTGGGAAGGATGACGATGCACCCATAGTGTACTATATTTTATTTAGGTGCAAAAAAAAAACTTCTTATTTGATTGAAATTTTTAAAGAAGGAAGATGGGAAAGTGGTATTCTCATAGAAATAAGATTTTCATGTTTGATGAGAAAGAAAAACCATTAGAAATTAAAAAAAACGAATTTTTCACTTTTGGAATTAAGATTTTTTTTTTCTAAAACTATCCTTAATCCATCAAAACTCATGAATAAGATCTTTTTCTTTATTAAAATATAATAAATATTTCAGACAACTTTTATAAAAAGTAGATTTCCAACCATATATAAGCCATTTTGGAATGTACCATTTTTCTATAGTTAACCAAATATGTTAAAATTATATTTTTAAGAATCAGCTTCTCAGAAAAAAAATATTTCGGTAAAGAACAATTCTTTCCACTAACCAAACAAGTCCTTACAAATCTTTCATGCCCATGAGTGTTGCAATTTGAGTATATTTAGTTACAACGAGACAATTAAGTATTTTTACATTTAAAATAGAGTTACAGGAATCAAGACAAAAAAAATCCAATGTTATTATTATAATTTTATATTTTAAAATTATTTTTATTATTTTATAAAAAATAAAAGTAAAATATTTTTATTTTAATACTCTTTGAAAAATTCATACTTTCTATCATCTCCACCAATATCTTCTTTGCCGTCTCCACCATAGGTTGTCATTATTATCTCCACTCTACCCATCTCCACTATATATCACCAGCATTCTTACCAACCCAATCCAAAAAGAGAAAAGTACACCATTGCAATATTATAAATTATCTTCAATGGCTTATGTTAATTGGAACTTAAGGCCCCATAACATAACCAAGCTATGATAGAGAATTTATTTAGAGACAAAGCATGGTCCTCGTAGTACGAAAGAAATATTTGTGATGCTAGGCGTATGGTTAGATGAAAAGAAAGACCAATGGCCACTGTTATCATCTTCATCACGGCAACTTTGTCTTTAGAAACTTGAAGTGCATCATAATTTCTGATCTTGCTAACATCAAAGACTGCAATAAATTAAGTAACCGTTCCTTCTAATAATATTTACCTTTTGGAAGATGCTTGGAGAAACAGTTGCAAAGCAAGTCCTTGAATTTCCTTAGGATTTGCCAAGACGGTGGGCCATTGTCTGTGTGTGTGTGTGTTTTTTTTTTTTTGCCATGACTGTTACGGCACGGATTTGATTTCATGATACTCGAAAGGGACCTGCTTTGTGTAAAGAGACATAGAGCAAAAGTTTACTCCAAAGAGCGATGACTGATGCGGTTGCCTGAGACCCCGGCCCTCAAAAGCATTTAATATAGTGAGTTCCAAGGTGAGCGTTCGAATGTACTGAGACCCCAATGCATTTGGGAGTCTCAAATGCTATAGTATTTTTATAGCTATAGTATTTTTGTTCTAAAAAAAGTTATTATCTCTTTTCTTATTTATGCATTGAGGCCTCAAAATGCATTTTTGTTGGGGCCTTTGAGTTCGTCTTATGCCCCTAAATGCATGGAGCCGCTCCTGTTGTTGGTTGGCAGTAGAAGTTGGATTAAGCTAACCTAACCATCAACTTATGGAGACAACTGAATTCTTGAAGGAAATATAGACAAGCTCACTGTTTTCTTTGAGGACACGGATACATAAGCTAGCTTTTGCTATGCAGGTCAAGGGATTCACATATATATAAAAAAAGGTTCAGATTCACCAATCAAAACCAAAAGGATTCTACGTTTGGGACCCAATGGGTCTGAATTGTTAAATCTAGTCCAACTGGAAAGTGATATAGATAGACACTTTTGAGCCTAGAAGTGCAAGTGGGTTAGATACATGGCATTTAATTGATAAGCTGAATTCACATCCATGGGTCTGTAACGGTTATTGAACAAAGACTTGGACCAAAAAAAAGAAGAAGAAGAGAGAGATTTAAAACTTTAAAAAGATATTTGACATGTCAAAGGATTCGTTTGTTGGTTGCTTTAGAGGCGTCTAAATCACGTTCAGATCAGCCTGAGCTTGGTCCAAATTTTTCACTAGGTTAGGAGAGATGCAAATTCACACCTAACTTTCTAAGTTTCTTAGGCTGCATTTAGATCAATCAACTACAAAAATATAAATTATGTTTAAGATAATTATATTTTGTTTATTAAAAAAACACTGAGCAAATAGTAAATAGCAAGCCAACATAAAAATAAAAACAAAAATCATCCTATTAAAATTTTGTAGTTGGTAGTGGATTTAGGTGGCTTTAAAGCTGGATCTTAGCTTTCTAAGCCAAACCAAGAGAACGATGATTAAGTCCCAATTCCTCTTTAATGCCGAAGCAAAGCCAACGCATATTTTAACTGCTGAAAAATACTATCTAGAAATTGCTATATTTTTATTATAGCATAGTGTTATAAAAGAATAATCTACAAAAATATATTTAGAAGATTGATAAAAAAATTTGTCTGAATCGAGGTGCGTGATGCACACTGCCGTAAGAATGTGATTCGTCCTTTACGTACGGATCTGCTGCAATGTCGTTTCCAAGGTCCGGTTCAGCCCGATCATTCTTTATCGAGCATCCGACTGACTTTTTTAGATGCCTAGAATAGAATAGCAAAAAAAAAAAAATTTGAAAGAAGAAAAGAATTCTCTCCATCACTTGGGAAGCTAAAAACAGGGAGAAGTGGTGTGTGATTGAGAGCAGATATATGTTTGGGAGCCAACTCAAATTTAGGTATTTTTCAAGCAAGGGCGGATCGGTTAGCAGGTCTGGTTCCGGGTTTTTGCCACCCTAATTCCAAGCCTGTGGTGATTTTCGAAGCTTCTGCTTAGTTTTCTAATGGCGACAACCTACGGCCATGCTAAGAAATTAATGGCGTCAAGCTTAGGACCAATATTTAATGAAAGCTTCCATTTGATGGGCTCGCTTAGCTCGCTGAAAGGCCACGGGCCACTCCCATAAATAGGTACGAGACCTCGTAAGTCCAAACTTTGTAAGGCAACAGTTTCTTAGACCTGGGCCAAGCCCAAGGCCTGATTTCAATTCTGTGGTAGACTTCAGTTGATGAAGCAGGCCCAGCCCATTGACACCACTCACTAATACTCTTTATTCTTCCAAAGATACCCAATTTCATGGTATGTGGACTCTTTATGGAAGAAAAATTCTGCCATTTTGCTCCATCCAGAGACTCAATGTAAGTGGAAGGACAAAGGAATCCCAAGCTTCCATCGTGGGCTTCAGCTGGTCCATTTTTTTCCTCCCTTCTAATCATATCAGTCAAAGATTTAACCTTCTTTGCCAGTGCATTCCCATTGATCTATTGATTAATCTCCTAATGAGAGGAGTAGCCAAGCAAAAGATGATCATTAAGTAGTTTAGAGTTTGCTTCGCAGAGTGAACAATGAAAAAGGGCTATCCAGCCTTTTTGTTGAGAACCAATGGGATCAATAAGTCAACTTGAACTTGCTTATTCCTGAGTAAGTGATGGGATTTAAGCTCCCTTCCATTACATATAGAAAAGGAAATAACAAGATTATGAGGGGTCAACATTATTGAGAGACCAAATACGATATGATAATTGCAATATAAAATTGCCCAGGCAAACACCCGCTCGATCACTCTATAGATCCCAAAATGTTCAACTCCTAGCTTTGTTGATCCATAAGGCCAAAGAATCCCGAAATCAAAGTTTATTTTAGGTCATGCCCCGGCCGATTGCGGCCGAGATAGGGGAATCATCCTTGGCTCATAGGACATAGCCTTACAAGCATGCAGGACAATCAACCTATAAATCGACCATATTCATAGATAGCTGTAGAGAGTTAAAACAGATTAAACTTATAATAATAATTTAACATATCCAAAATTTCATCAAAACCAAAAACTACATTATATATTTCTCAAGTTTTAACTTGAAACAATTCTCAAACCTTCGATCCGATTATATAAGATTCAATGAAGCAACTACAAAACCAAGAACAATCCGTAAAATCATAGTGTCTAGTATGTGTAAAATAAGGAGACACAAGATACATCCTACGAACAACACATAGGGAATATCATGAATAAATAACAAATATAGATTTTTGTAACATTCTCTTCCATTATTTCTTGGGCCCCACACTTATTAGTTGGATCCCTGATGTCCGTTGTGTATTACAGAATTTCATGACCTGGCGCATGACTCCGCATGGACCCACATATGGTGTCCATGTACTCCGTATCCAAGTCCCAGCCAAACGACGGGTGCGCCCCACACCACGTCAAGCTATCACTAAAATCTCGCGTCCACCGTTTCCTGCATGACGCGTGGCACCTATCTCAATCCCTCTAGGTCTAGCACCACGTGATCACGCATGTAGCTAATACCGACCGCTGATTTCTACGAGCCCTCTTCATGAAACATACATTTTGATGCATTACCATAAAAATAAACGGTTGCAGTTGGTTTGCATGTAGCGTAGGCAATAATTTATTTTTTTTGTTAAAGTGGATAGGAGTACGAATGCAGCCAATAAAATTAGAAAACAAAATGCTTCGGAGTGCTTAGAGCAACTCCTCATTCCAGCCCACAACGTACTATTGAAATAACTAGTCACATAAGCAGCAATTCAATGCACAGTTCTATTGACTTCTTAAAAAATATGTTTGGCCTGATTCCTTCATTCCTCAATATTGCGCGCAGAGATACAAGTGGTTGCATCTGTTATCCCTTAGACTCTGGAACCAACTGATAACCATGACACCTATCCCAATCTCCGGAAGGAAAAATTGTTGCCTACACTACGTGCACCTCGCACATGTGATGTCTACCGATTTATTTGAGCCCTGTTCATGAAACATGTATTTTGATGCATCATCGTAAAAATAAATGGTTGTGAGTGGTTGTATACGGCAATCACGTTACTTTAAACGGTAGTTTGGAATATTGTGCCCATAAAAAAATATATTTATTAAGATAATAGTTATTAAGCTGTATCAAACGGAGACGCACCCCGAGATACGATGAAACCAAGAAACACGTGTGCGGTTCGAAGTCAATATTCATTTGGAATATTCTGCTACATCTGTATCCAGATGTTAACAGAGCGAAAGTCCCAAAATACCCCTAACATTTACAATTTCAGTAAAATATTAATAGTTCACTAAAAATATAATTTTAAATGGAGACCATCTGATAAAAGACAGCCGATAATCTTGTCATTATATTAGCTGATAATATTTTCTTAATTAGAAATACAGAGAAGAAAGGGTCTTTTTGTAATTTCGGTTATTACGAGTGGGTATTTAGGAGAGTGACGAACTGAACTGGCTTCCTGCTCTCAACTCTTCAGTCCTTCTTCTAGAGCTCACTCGCATGGCGATGGCTGCGATCGGGATCTCGCGTATCCCGCTCTCCAGAACCCTGATCCCTTCGACTGCTCCCTCTCCTTCTCCCCATCGGATCTCCAATGATCTACCGCTTTGCCTCAAAACTTCCTCGAACCGGGGGCTGTCCTCCTCCTTCCACTTCTCCGGCGAGGCGCTCTTCTCCGAGGCGGCCCTTGGGCGGCGGAGAACGGCTGCGGGGGGGAGGACCCCGGTTCTGGTTTCCCCCAAGGCGGTCTCGGACTCGAGGGGCACGCAGACGTGTCTCGATCCTGACGCCAGTCGAGTAAGTTGGTTTGTTTTCATAACCCGGCCCGGAGGTATTGGGGTTGCGGGATCCTGAATTATAAGGTTTTTTGTTTGAATTCCGTGACTCGATCACGTTCTTTAATCTTGATACGGAAATTACTCGACTTGCTGGAAATGCTGGCGTTAAAGCTAAACACGAGGGGTGTCGAACCTTGATTCGAGTGAAAAAGACAGCTTCGTTATAATTCTTTAGGGTTATGCTTGATTTATATTGCTGCTTTTTATGCAATGGTTTGATCTTTGGGTATATAATTTTCGTTCTTGATGTTAATGTAGTCGATGCTAGCAGAATACTTACCAAGGGATGGAAGTGTTTCATTATGCTGCAGTAACTTTAAAATCCAGCAACTTTGCTTCTGTGGTTTTCTAGTATATTTTGTTGATTTGTCGAGTTTTGTTTGTGTTTATAGACTGCACGATTTTAAAGTTGTCGGTCCACCTTTACAGTGTGCTGTGAATCACCAAAGGATACATCAAGACAAGAGAACAATACCTAATGATATGCCTAGCAAATTTTGTCGATTAACTGGAAAACCTATCCACCATTTTCAACTTTTTAATATTAAGTTCTCGTAAATCACCCAGTTTGTATTAAGCTCTACAATCTTGAACTGCACTTTTTTAACGGGCTTGCAAGTAGGACTACACGAGTGTTGATTCTCACAATGTACTGCATAAATATGGACTAGATCAAAGTGTTGTACATAGTGTCTTTAATAAAAGAGTGCATAATTTTCTCAATTAATGCAGTCAACTGCTCAACGAAATGTTCCAGTGCTCCAAATCTTGAATGAAAACTGCTTAGCTATTTCCAAATTTTTAACAGGCTCAGATTTCAGTAATTTCATCAACTCTAAGTGCCTTATTCTTTTTTTTTTTCCAAATTTTTGTCTATTAGTCTATCATAATTGGGCCTAATGCCCTAACCTGGCCTAAGTAGTCGTAAATCCTGATAGCATTATGCCTCATTTTTATTTGTATAATCCTTGATGCATGCTTTCTGGACCAATAGGTTGCTCTTTGTAACTTTCAGAAATTAGATAAATTCTTACATTGGACCACACAATTGAAAGGCCTTAACTACATAATTACGTCCCGAGAAAGATCAACCCCTCTGGATCTGCCTATTTTAGACATCAAAACAATCTCCTTCACTTGAATCCCTCTAGCTTGGCTCTTGTCAAGGTCATCAACTTTGATGAGCATTATAATAGTTATGGCATGTAAAGCACCATAACATGGCTTGATTACTCATTTGAATTATGTTATGACAATCATTTGTCCAACACTAATGAGACTTGATAGGGGTTCTGAATTTTAGGCAAAGTTCATATAATCAAAAACTGGCTCTAACAAACTAATGCCTTGACATCAGTCTACCCCATGTCCAAAATTTAATTATTTTTTTGGGATATTCTTTGATCTAGCGGATCTTTCCCATTGTCATCATACCATATTTGGATGGTGTTTCTGCAATGACTGGAAATAACTATCATGAGAAACCAGTAAATCTGCATTCAACAATCCATTACATTTTCAAAATAGAAATTTAAAATCCACCCCCACTAATATAATAAGAGGGGACTTTATCCAGAGCAGCCAAACTGAGGTGCAAAAACCAGTCTCTTGAGAAGAAAATATGGCTGATGACCTCTAGAGATGATTCTTGAGAGTGGAAGAAGATCCTGTTATTCCTCTTTAGCCCTCTTGTACAAATTAAAAGGACAGATGGGGAGGGAGTCAATTTCATGTTGGAGGGCCAACCAGCCTCAGTTAGTTGGCATCCTTCTCCATATGGGAGAGGTCCTGGGTTTGAATCCAGGCAACGGCATCCCCATTGTATTCCTCAAGGGGAAAAAGATAGAAAAGAAAGAAGCCGGAGGGCCATTGCTGGTGATTTGTGCAATCTCATATGTCAATAACTTGAGCTTGCTCCTGGTTGCATGAAGTTGATGTTTACTCCATGTAATTCAGCTAGATCACTTGCCTCCAGGAAGGGGCTTATGTACAGATGCTAAAGGATACTCAAGAGTAAATGACTTTATACTTGATTGCTTGCGTGTCCCATAGTCCTGACATGGTTTTCATAGTCTCTGCATGCTGATGTTCTCATTCTTTTTGTAGTTTGACTTCCCATTTATTTATGATTTTAGTTGATAATAACTGATCAACTTGATCTTTGGAAAAGTCGGTATGACTGTCCTCTGTCTTTCTATAGAGTGTTTTGGGAATTATACTTGGAGGTGGAGCTGGAACCCGTTTGTACCCTCTAACAAAGAAGAGAGCCAAACCAGCAGTTCCTTTAGGAGCCAACTACAGGCTGATAGACATACCTGTCAGCAACTGCTTGAACAGTAATATTTCAAAGATCTATGTTCTGACACAATTCAATTCTGCTTCACTCAACCGCCACCTTTCACGAGCTTATGGAAGTAACATGGGTGGATACAAGAATGAAGGATTCGTGGAAGTTCTTGCTGCTCAGCAGAGTCCAGAGAACCCAAACTGGTTTCAGGTTATTTGTTTGAATTATTCTTTTATTCTTAACATTTTATGTATCTATGTTTAATATGTTTTTTTTTTTATATTCTTGGTCATCTACATGCTGTTCATCCAAGTTGAACTTTTTGGAATTTGATGGTGGATACTCATTTTCCTTTTGATAATGTGCGTTTTTGTATTATTTAATGATAGTACTGAATTATAGAAGATCATGGAGCATGAGTATGCATGTTTTCTTTGTTGTGAGTGAATTCTTTTTGCATTGGCAGTAAAAGTCTCCAATGCTCTATATGCCAAGAATCTTGTGGTGCCTGTTGAGGATTGATATAAAATTATCCCTTTCTTAGTTTTTTTTTCTTGGATCGGTAATAAAGGTTTTGATAATGAAGTAATGATCAGATGTAAAGAAATAGCCTCTGGTCCTCAAGGTAGGGGAATCATCAGAATTTTAAGGTAGTGAAGTTTCCAACAAGCTTTTTCTTTCTGTAAAACCATCTTTAAACAAGTGGTGCCACCATTATTCTATTTGTTTGATCGACATGGACACTTGCTGTGCAAGAGGCAACAATCCAAATCTTGTTAATGGAAGACACGGGTTGATGAGGATTTTAAACACCGCTGTCTTAAACATTGATGCTATGCATCACCTCCCACCACAAACGTCTCTTGGAAAGAGACTCTGAACAAGAAAATTTCCTCCCTCAAACTACTGTAGATGATGCTTTACTTCCAGCAGTCTCCAGGCCTTAGTGTGAATATCAATATTTCATTATTGTATATAATGCCAGTAAATTAAATGTTCTTTGAGTTCATTGATCAAGAAACATCATAATCAAAACCCCAGTTCTTCATGTTATTGCTTGATTTTGTACACAAAAGTAGTTGAAGATAATTGCAGACAAGGGCATTCCTGTAGGGTAAAAGTCATTAGGTCATTAACCGAGAGTGAGTCCCAATGTTGCTTTGTTTTTTCCTAGCTCAAGGTTTGGTTAAGGTATAATAGAACGCTATCTGCTGTTTGGAATGGATGTAAAGAACAATCTTTCCTGAAGCTGGTGCCTTATAAGATATACAATCTTGTAGATTTTAATATTTCGAGTTGGAAGTTTGAGATTGATGCAAATACTTGAAATAAATGATAAAAGCAAATGGAAAAATATTTAGAGATCGCTAAATGAAGTCTCCAAAATCCTGTTGTTTTGTAAAAATACAATTAACTACCAGTTGCATGTAGCGAGTGGCTTTTGCACACGAAAATTCTCTATTACAGATTTGTTACACGAGGACAACTGATCTCTAAGTTACGAACCTATTAGGTTGCCAAATGATAGTAAAAACAATTTTCTTAAGCCTCAATAATTCTTCCTTGGTGAATCTCCCGTAATGTATTTTTCAGGGTACTGCTGATGCTGTAAGGCAATATCTGTGGCTTTTTGAGGAGCACAATGTTATGGAATTTCTTATACTTGCTGGAGATCATTTGTACCGCATGGACTATGAGAGGTTCATCCAGGCACATAGAGAAACAGATGCGGATATCACTGTGGCTGCACTTCCAGTGGATGAAAGTCGTGCAACTGCCTTTGGCCTAATGAAAATTGATGAAGAAGGACGAATAATTGAATTTGCAGAGAAGCCAAAAGGGGAGCAGCTGAAGGCAATGAAGGTAAGGACTTCCTAAATAGCTTTCCGATGTCCCTATGGCCATATATGTTGTTAAACATTCATACTAATGTGAACTGCATTCATTATCGAGGTTATAAACATGTTAATTTATGCATACTGCAACTTGATTATCTTGTTTCACTATCTTTACCTTGCAGGTTGATACCACCATTTTAGGCCTTGATGAGGCAAGAGCAAAGGAGATGCCATATATTGCCAGCATGGGCATCTATGTGATCAGCAAAGACATAATGTTGCAGCTATTACGGGAAAAATTTCCAGGAGCCAATGACTTTGGAAGTGAAGTAATTCCTGGTGCTACCAATGTTGGAATGAGGGTATGCCTTATATTTTTACAACTAAGTTAGTAATTTATCATTTTCTGAAACACTCTTCTCTTGAGAAGTTGAAAGTTATCAAAGAGAGAAAGTGCATCAAAAATTGCCTTATACCAAAACATCACTGATTTAAAATTTGTAAAAATCTGCTCATAATATTCGATGTGTTCATTCAAGTCCATTATCCTTGGAGCACGACTGCAGCATCAAAATACCACTCTTTACTAGAATTTATCTTCAACTAGTTTCCAAATTCACAATGCATGCATTTAAACAACAGTAGAAGACTGATATAATTTACTTACAATTCTAAAGTTCCTCCATAGGAGGAAATCTCTTTATTGTATACCATGTGGTGATGCTGCAGTGGATGCAACAGTAGTGGGATTCTCACTTGTCGCATTACAGAGTTGGATGATAATAGTTTCATAGTTTCAGTTGTTTTTACGTATCAATTTTACAAATACGTTGTAAAACTATAGGTACAAGCTTATTTGTATGATGGCTACTGGGAGGACATCGGGACCATTGAGGCATTTTATAATGCAAATCTGGGAATTACTAAGAAGCCTGTACCAGATTTCAGGTAGTTTTCTTAGAAGGATGATAAGAAGAAACTGTTGTTTTTTATTCTTAAAAAAATGCGTTACTTCCACAGCTCCTTGATTCTTGATCTAGCAATAATTATTGAATCTGAACTATATGTGCAGCTTTTATGATCGTTCATCTCCAATTTACACACAACCTCGATATTTACCACCTTCGAAAATGCTTGATGCTGATGTTACAGATAGTGTTATTGGTGAGGGATGTGTGATCAAAGTAAGTTAATTTTGTGTGTATATACATTTTTCTACTTGCTATTTGTTTCTTTGAGGTTAAACTTGTCCCTATGTACAACAAGAGTGTAAGTATATCTACTTGTCCCTATGTTTCCCCATCTATGAAACTGTCAATGCTCATAGAACACTTGACTTTTCATCTTTTCTGATATCCAGAGTCTAGATATTCATCTCTTATTACATGGAACTGCTGAAAATTCGAGCAACCTGATGTTTTCAATATTTATTTGTAAGATTGTGCATCTAGTTTGCCGGATATTTACCTGATGAGCACCATTATTTATTTCTGTGCTATCCACTGTTGTTTTTGTCAAAGAATGGCTTCTTCTATGACTTCTGTTCTCTTTGCACAATTTTCCTGCATAGGCTAATAATTTTGATCAAAGATGAGATTTCTAATAAACATTTCTGATATTCTTTTACTTATTTATTTGCAGAACTGCAAGATTCACCATTCTGTAGTTGGGCTCCGTTCTTGTATTTCTGAAGGTGCAATCATAGAAGATTCATTGCTGATGGGAGCAGATTATTATGAGGTAATTTTGCATTCGAAAAATATGAAATCCAAGGAAGTTATTATCGAATGATATCCAGAAAGATAAATATCCATCAATTTCTTATCTTTGAAGAGGGTTATTCAACCATAGTAATAAATATCATGTATTCTGCTGTCAGACGGATCAAGATAAGAGGTTCCTGGCTGCAAAAGGTAGCGTTCCAATTGGCATCGGGAAGAACTCTTACATCAAAAGAGCCATTATAGACAAGAATGCTCGTATTGGAGAAAATGTCGAGGTAGACCTGCTGCGCTTACGTCTACTAGGTTTTCTTCATTTTTATCATTTACGGATTTGGAGATGATGCATTTAAAATTTATTAATATTCTCATTGAAAGACATCACATTTTTGTTCTCATGTAGTACATAGTATGTGGCCAAATATATGCACATCATTCATGCATGTAAATTTGGTTTGATAGGTAGGTAGGATATGTGTCCTTTTC
Organism: Phoenix dactylifera; assembly: GCF_009389715.1. Lineage (NCBI taxonomy): Eukaryota > Viridiplantae > Streptophyta > Magnoliopsida > Arecales > Arecaceae > Phoenix > Phoenix dactylifera. The sequence continues at coordinate 3,518,049 of NC_052398.1, read as the reverse complement.
CTAACAGTTGATTGGTATTCCAGATCATCAACAGCGATAAGGTGAAAGAAGCAGCAAGGGAGACGGATGGATACTTTATTAAGAGTGGTATTGTCACTATAATTCAAGATGCTTTGATCCCTGCTGGAATGGTCATATAGAACCTTCAAACACCAGTGTCATGAATATGATGGAGTAACTCTTTGTTCACCCTCATGGTGAGAGCAATATCGTGCGTTTTTTTTTCTTCTATTCCGTGTAAGGTGCTTTAGTGAGAACCCTGGTGAGGACATTTCCTGTATATAAGCAAATAAATTTCCTCGTCATTAATGTCTTGGCTAAGCTTTCTAGCCTTGGTTGACGTCTGATTTCTCGCTGTTACTTGTCCAGGAATAGATATTTGGTGAACTTAATTTATGAGCAACCGTGATTTTTCAAATATATTAACACTGCCTCGTCAATTAAAAATATTTAGACGATCACCATGCAATTGCCGGTAGCACTTGCCACGAGTGTTGAGTCAAAGACAAGCCCAGAGTCTGTCTCTAAAAAAATATGGAAAAATAAAAGCCTGTTCACTGTCATTCTCAAAACATGCAACCTCTACACGATCACTATAAAATCATCATAAACTTTGTTATGATATTTGTTTTATTTTATTCCTTTTCCTGCTTTGGACCTTTTGCTTGCATGGTAGTGCTCGAAATCAAGTTACAACCAAACAAATCTAAGTTGTGGTTGACTGCTTGCTACAACACCAGCCAACTTGCTATTTTCTTCTTTAGCCATGGTTATGAATATCCTCGTTTTTTTGAGGAGAAGGAACTGTGGAGGGGGGGTCCTCGCGAAGCAATTTTCTTCCGCCTAATTGTAGTTTTAGCCCACCGGGTCCTGCAAACCACCATTATAATGGAAGGTTTAGGCAACAAGGTAGACTTCCTGATACTTTTTAAGAGGCTAAGCATGAGAAACAAGAGGTAATCCTCTTGGTTAAAAACAAAACTAATCAAAGCTTTAGGACCCGTTTTAGTACTGCATTTATGTTCTATTTTTATGCTCAGAAATTCAAGAAGAAAAATGAACTACGCTGAGCAACATATATGATGAAATCTTTTTGTTTTCTCAAATTACATGTAAAGTTTTTAGAGCCTTTGGCAGCAAAGATCTATTACTTTTTCAAATTCTGTCTTCAGTATCAATCTCTTTCTCAAGGAAAAAAAAAAAAAAAAATCTGCATGGGATATTTCGCTATTTGGTATGAGAAACAAAAACACAAAAATATTCTGAATAGGCCCTCTAGAAACTATGCTTTCTTCAAAAAAAACAAAAACAAAAACAAAAAAAAACTGCATTTTTTTAACCCATAGCATTTCAATTTATTTCGAGTGTAATATCAGAATTAATTGTATCTTCTTGTTCTACGTGCCATGGGAAGAAGAGATGCAGTTTCCGTGTTCTTTTCGCAACTCTAGTCCCTTGGGACTTGGGAGACACCCAGGATGCTTTCTAAATATTTTGTTAAGAGAAGCTTCAGCACAAAAACAATGCAGAAAACAAGGAGAGGAGATGGATGAGCAAGTCCGTACCATGGATGGTATGGACGGGCATAACTATTAAGTCAGCTTCAGTTGAAGAAGTTAGGAGCACCAAAAGGAACACCACCATGCAACCACTTCTCTTCTCCATTCTATTATCTGATGCTCTTCCACCCTCCTTCCCCTTGCACTTATTATACTGTAGTGCGAGACTCTTAAAACCAAAAGTGTGGAACCGTGTGTTGAATTTTCAACCAAAAGAGGTGGAGAACTCATCTTCTATGTCTATAATTAATGATCCTCCGATTTTTCTTATGTTTGAACCAAAAATAGATCGTTTGGAGAGGGCTCTTGCCGGAGTCCGTCCGTCATAAGACTTAGAAAAACGGTCATCCATAAGACCATCCACCCATATTTCTCTATTCTTCCTCATCAAGCCGTCCTTCCCTCTCTATTCCTTCGTTCGCGGGGCCACCTTTCTTCCCTCAAGTTTCTTTCTTCTTCAAAATATGGAGTCCCTTTCATCCTATAGCTATGGGTTGTATTCACGAGTACATAGTATATAACTAGGTAATACAAATCTAGCAAGTTAGTCATGAAACAATTTATACATATATTCAGGCAATTTGATATACTGTCTCCGTCTAGATGATACATACTCGTCGACAAGACTTTTCTAACAAGAGGGAGGCTTCTACGTCTACAATTAATGATCCTCCATAGGACTTTTCTAACATTTAGATCATCAAAATCGTGTCAAGTTTTCCACCAAAAGAGGGAGACAACTCCTCCCACCTTCTACGTCTATAATCAACGATCCTCCATTACAGAATTTTTCTTACAATTAGATCGAATGCCTCATCGAAACCGTGTCAAATTTTCGAAAACCCCAAAGAGGTACACCCATCGTCTTCTACATCTATAATTAATGATCCTCCATTACAAGATTTTTTTTTTTTTTTATGTTGAAAGGGGTAGAGAACAAGTATAATTAAAGGGGTAGAGAACTCATCATCTTCTACATCTATAACTAATGATCCTGCATTACAAGACTTTTCTTATGTTCAGATGAAAGCCAAAAATTCGTACTTCAATGGTGAGATGCCTTTTGATCCAATTGCTGTCCATGTTGAAGTATATATGTTCATTATTTATGGCAGCAGCTTTCTAGTTTCTAGGGGTACCCCACCAGCACCAACTTCCAAGCATGCAGAAAAACGACCAGCTTTTCTTCCCTATTTGTTCTTCCAGGACAGATAATAGAGATATTGAGGTGACGAAATAACAAGTTTAGAACCAAAAAAAAAAAGAAAAAGAGAAGAAGAAATAAGTGGAGAGAGAAGAAATTTGATCTTGTAAAGCAACTTCAAAAATAGGAGACCTAATTTTACTGGCAATTGAAGCGTAATTTTGCATATGAATGATCGAGACTTGGTATGAAGTTTATAAAGAAGCATCTACTGAAATGGAAGGAGAGAGAAGAAAACAGATGGTGAACTAGGATTCATGGAACCAGACCCAGATGAATGGGCCGACACTGGTTGTTTGCTGTTATTATGGCTACATGGCTTAAAATATGTAATTCCAGATAATACCCCTAACTATATTACATTCACGTATTTAAATCATGTTAAATTATTTATTTTAGATATGAACATCTACTTATAGTACTTGCTTAAACTTTTTTGAGAATTTTAAATAAAAACTCATTTCCATCCCATCAAGCAAGGAAAAAATCTAGATTAATTTTCAGTTCATCCACATCAGAGTATGAAAAGCAAACCCTCACTCTCGCATGTATCTCATCTACTACTCAAGCAGGCACAAAGGCTGGAAAAAAAGGCCACTATGATAAATAGATGTAAAAAAATAATGACATCAAATGAGAGTGGGATCCGGAGGAAAATAAAGCATGCTATAAAAATCACGGGCATAATATTACAAGATATCAAGAACATAAATAACCTGCATTGTAGAGCTCGGCGCCCCTGGATTTCAGTTCTGAAATATATACAATATAACTGCAGTTGTGCAGATGGGATCGTGAAAACTGCCACAGCAAATCTTATGGCAATAAAGCACTAAAAAAATCAAACTAGTCAATTCAATTCCACTGAATAGGTAACAGGGAAAAGAACAAGGAACTTCAAAAGAATATCTAATGGTGAAAAAGATATCAAAGTACCCACTGGCTCTCTACGGATTGATGTTGCAGTCCTGTAGAAAAACTTGATCATAGTTTATGTATTTAGACCAGTAGTTGCGATACTTGAGCATGCCAATCTCCAGCCAGGGCTTCATGTTTCCGTTGTAGTGTATCACTGCTGCCTGCTCGATTTCCTTCTGATCCACATGTGGGTTATACCCCAGGCCAAGCACATGCCATGATTGATCAAGGGGGAATGTACGCTTCCAAAATGTTATTAAACCAGGCGGCAGGGTACCCAGCTTCCACAGCAGCCTGTCATGGTTCTGCAGACACAGTGAATGCATGGCTTAGGTCAGAGCATGACAAAAAAAAGAGGGTAAAATATGATAATTTGGCCAAAGACAAAGGGAATTTTACAGTTTTTCACTAAATAGGGGCTAAAAGACTGAGGTTTTCAGAAACTCTTGGACTCTGAAGAAAACAACAGACCACTCTATACATCAAAACAAATTCAGAATATCTATCAATGTTGACTCTTAACTGCGATACAAAATGAGCATCAAAAAAAGGTATAAAATACATAAGATATTGATCATAGTAGTGCAAGCAGTGATTGACTGTTTTAATTAAGGCAAGGCTTTTAAGTTCACCTGGCTTTTTGTTTCAGATTGTTTTTTTTCTGATTTACGTTCTGAAATCCAGTGTAGCATTGTGGAATGGGCACAGATAGTATCAGAGGGTTTTTTTATCAGTATGGAGGTTAAGAAAGTATTGAAAATTTGCCTATAATTTAACTGAAGTCACACGACAAATTATGAAAAAGGAGAAGCAGAACACTGATAATGAAAAGTGATATGCAAAAGGGAAGTAAACATACCAGCTTCTGCCAGGAGTGATAGAGCTCTGTTATATTTTGCTTCCTCCACTCAGCCAAATCAAACACATTCATTCCATAGGCCCAGCCACAGGCATGAGGGTCAAAATTTTTGGCAATGAGAGGGTTCGAAAAGTTCAAATACCTATCAAAGCGATGGAAGCTTCCTCTGCAAGTTTCAACTGCACCATTAACCTTTCCTTTGAGATTGATCGTCCAAAGGCCGGTCAGGTCCTTTTGTACCACAATATCATCATCTAAAAACACCAGCTTATTGAGCTTTGGGAACATCTCAGGTAGGTAAAATCGCAGATGATTCAGGATTGAAAGGTATTTTGGGTTTCGGAACTTCAAGTTTGTCTCAGAGTTCACATGATGAGACCTAAAATAATAGTTGATTATTGACTGCGATCCAAGCTGCTTGAGTACTGGACTGTAGCTAGCATTTAGCCATGTAAATTCTTCAATGTTCTGAACTTGGATGATAGCTTTTCCAGGTGGATTAGCCAAAAACCACATCCTCATCGCTGCATAGTTGACCCTGTCAGTAACTATGTGGAAAACATGATTGGACGGGTGCTGCAAGGAAGAGACATTCTCATTTATAATAAATCTCACAAAAACTGAAATCAACAATACTTTAAACGCAATAGTGGTAATAATAAAGCATCTTGCCTTAGCATTGGAAATAGTCGAGTTCACAACGACTGCTGCTGCCAATATGTTATCTGAAAATAATGCATAGTGATAGAGCTTAGGATCTTCAAGTTTTTCTTGATTTGGAAATTGCTGTTGGCTGGGATTCAAGGAGAAGTATTCAGTGGAGAGCCTCAAGGGAAGGCAGTGGAGTCCTTTAGGGAGGGTTTTAGCTGCAAGTTGGGTTAAAAACACAGTCTGCTTCTTATTAACTCGTAACTGTTCCTCTGTCGAGTGAAGCATGGCACGTAGCTTTTTTATGACAGCAGCACAGTTATCCTGAATTTGCTTGCCCTTAGCCAAAGTCTGTTCCATTGCCTTCAGTTTGTCGTTGGCCCTGAATAAGTCAATATTAAGTAGTTAAAACAAATACTTGTTAAATCAAATATGAGCATAGTGAATCCCATATTCTTTTTCTCCAAAGAATGGAAAACATAAGATCCAAAGAAACCTAGCATAACTTGGCTATAACACTTGTATTAAGTGAAAAGATATTGGGAAATCAGTGCAGTCAAAATACTTACTTCCTTGGTAGGTCTGTATCCTTGGTTGCATCACCAAGTGCTCGCTGAACTTCTCTTATGCGCAAGCGTAGCTCCCTGATGTAGTGAGGATTGGTCCTGATTGCTTGAAGGCCAAGGTAGACCTTTGCTCTGATCAACTGATCCTTGAGCTGCCGGACTCTAGCATCAGATATAACAGTGCTACTACGGTTTCTATATTTTGGTGCTGTCTGAAGTTTTTCTAGATCAACCTTAAGGGTCGTTTCTTCAGAATGCTTTTCAGACTCATTTTCCTGGAAAAGGACCAAACAAACATGTGTGAAAAAAAAAATCCATGACGTAGGCAGGAAGAGATAAAGGGAAAGAATTGATTCCACAGATTGGTGGTACAGGTTACAAACAAATTACGACACCAACTATCCTTGAACGATAGTCATTACCTCCCCCCCCCTCCTCCTCCACCCCTCCAGGTGCAACCCCAGTTAACATCTGCATTATCTTCTACCCTAATCCAACAACTTCTGAAACTGGATGAAAAGTCTTCAATAACAGAAATCAAAATACATGGATGAAATTGACTTTACAGATTTGGACATGACCTAAGAGGAATTTTTCAGAGTTAGCAGATTCAAAATTCACTGTTCCATCGAATGGTCACTATTTTCTCATATATTCCTTACACACAGATCAAATAATCATGATGTCATCAGCTTAAATAACTGAATCAGCACATATAAAGAGAGTGGCAAATGGATATCTGTTCAAGAACATAACCGCACTAGTTATATCTATTCCATTCACTGTTCCCACTAGCCCACATAATACAACAAATAAACTAAATTTTCAATTCTCACAGCATACTGACACCTTGGAACAATAAAAAGTTCATTAATTCCATGAGAAATCCTGCCATACCAACCGGTAATGGTTATCCAATAACCATACACTAACTATAAATTCAATAAAATTAGAAAAAAGAGCCCATACTACCGAAATCCGAACTAGTTCAAAGAAGTCATTTTCTGCTGCAACATGTGCGCAAGATGCTTAAAATTTGAAAGACCCAGTCTTCCACAGCCATAAGCAGTGAACATCCATAAACTGTAAGTCCACATAACAATCACCAAATCCCATCTAAGAATGTAATCAATGATTGCACAATAATTAACTGAATCCGGAGAGAAAAAAAGGGAAATCACCTTTTTTGCTGGAGTAGTATTAAGCTCGGTCTGCTGGGATCCCATTTCCTTGTTCTCTTCCTCTGCATTGGACTTCTCCGAATCATCCTTACCAATCTTCCTATCGACAACTTGCTCAATCACGCCCTCCTTTTCTGAAAGACTCCCCTTATATGTGGCCGACAGCATCCTGCTCTTATGCTCTGCAGACTTCCTTAGTGGCATTTCTGTAAATAATTCAACTATTAAAAGTCTCCATATAAACTACCAGTCTGTAAAAGTAAACCCCGTTTCTTGACCATTTAAAAGGATTCAAACGATGAAAATTCTCTGTCTAGCAACTGATTCTTATACCAAATTCAAGCTTTGGGATCCAAAGAGTGTATGTTTTCTTCTAATCCTTAAAAGAAAGCCCTAATTTTTCTAAATGAACGGAACAAGAATCCTACCTTGAGACTCTAATGCCGCGGAGCCATCGCTGGATTGAACTAAAACCTGATGGGATTTCCTCGAATTATCGAGATAAACGATCCCAATCGGCTCTTTCACAGCATTGGTCGACTCCTGCACCCAAATTTAAAGACCTAATTTTGAAGCAGTCATCTAAATAAATTGCAAAAAAACCAAAAACACAATTATATATATATATATATATAAATATAAAGAGAAAAACAAAAGGGGGCTGGAGTTAGACTACCTGAGGAAGCACGTTTAGTTTCCCCAACTCCTTCCCAACACTCTGATTTTTCCCCAAAAAAAGAAAAGCAAGAAATTTACGAGTTTATCTCCAACATTCACCAAAAAAATACATTTAAAAAAAGAAAATCCAGCAGGGGAGGAAAGAAGATATACCAAATTAGAGACGTTATCGATAAAATCGTCATTTGCTGCACAAAGGGGAAAAAAAATAAACAGAGAACAAAAAGTTAGAATGCCGAGATTCTCAAAAAATTACTCAAAACATCCCAAATTTTCCTGTCAAAAAACATTTTTGTTTTCACGGTTTCGTGTCTCACAGATGGAATTGGAGAAAGACGAAAGCCGATCGGTGTAGAGAACGATGGGCGCGAGGACTGTGAGGCACAGCAACACCAACACTGCCTTCCTCCTCACCATCTTCCCGCGAGAAAACGACTCAACGGAAACCCCTCATTCCCGTCGGAAAACCGCCTTTCAGATCGGAGACTCCAACTCTTTTCCCCAGCACCTCCTCGGAAAACCACTCTTCACTGCCGAAAAAGAAGATCGTGAGTTGGCGAAGACGCCGAAGAGCTTGAAACCGCGCTTCGATCTCCTTGATTTTAAGTGCACGGGAAAGTTACGGGAACCGATAAATATAACTTTTCCGCACTCGCTCGACATAGAAATCGAGTGCGCGTGATCTCATTGTCGGGAACGTAGAAGTTTATACGCTGCAGCAAATATCACCGTCCGCAGATCACAAGAAAACATCTCCACCGCCCGTTTGCGGAGGCGGCGACGCTCTTTAAAAATAGAAGGGCCCAACTCCAGTCGAGTTTAACCGAGTAACTGTACTGTTTTGTGGGACCCAAGTGCTATTACTCTAGGGTCAACGTGTCGGGGTTATATTTGCGTCTCGTTGGCACGATCCTATTATTGCGGGGAAAGCAACGCATCTCATCCGCCCGCGGTGACATCCGAATTTTATTTGCTGGCGGCATGGGACCCACGTGTTTCTCAGCGGAGCTGTCAATGAACGCTCTGTAATAAGAAAGTGGGTCCCGTGAGAAGTATCTTTGGGTCCAACTGTTGGGTCCGGGCGCGTCACGAGCAATAATCTTTGCGTCCCCTTGCGTAAGCTTGCTCATATTTGATCTTATTATTTACCATTGTTGACACGTGTGGTGATGTTTCGTTCGTTTAGGGGCTGCATGGTTGTGTCAGCAAGCTAGGTGTGCATATCCTTACATGGGAAAGGAAAGAGAATTTATATCTAGGTAATTTTAGGATTTATGGCCATCGACAATCTTGTCGAAGGTACTGTTCAAGAAGAAGTAAATGCGATTTTTGGATTAGGGATAATAAATAAAATAGAAACCAAATAAAATCATATACCTAAACGACTTATAGCATTGCCGGAGGGATTAGGACCACATTCGTGAGCTGACAATTTTTTTGGATAAATCGAACTATTAGAAGCAAATGAAAAAAAATTGCTGAGTATGATCATTCCGACATGGTCGGCAAGAATTAGTTTTGGATGGGAAAGATTTTAAGATGGAGTTAACCATTTCACTATGGCTGCGTGATTCACGAAACATCACACAATGCAAGGACAACCATGGTTGCAAAACTATAACTCTTCGATGCAATCACGAATAGAAATTATTAGAACATTTGATGCCCTGTTGATGAAAAAACCAATAAGACTAACCCCCAGTGAATATATCCCACATTTGAATGTACCAAACCTTTTCAAATTTTAAAACATTCTACAATAATTTGAATGTTTCAGAATGGCTTGGAGAGAGTTTCAGCAACTCAGAAAATTTTTATTACCTTGTCCGACGGGCATTTTGATTTGCCAGGGTGATTAGTATGGGCTATGGGCCCTGCCCATCCTCCGGGCCCAACCAATCTAATGGGCCGGATAAGGAGCAGGGGGCCTATGGCCCATAAAGACGGTGGAATCTAATGGGCAGAGCTTGGAAGGGCATCTACTCCCTACCCCCCTCTCTCTTTCCAGGATGAAGCTTGGCAGGTGCTCTTTCTCTCTCCTTGTCAGTATCGCAATATTCTTATAGTTCTAGTTTCTTGCGCCGATCTCCGATTTTTTCCTCTCTTTTTTATGTTAGGTTTCTGATGAAGCTCAACGATGAGACCCTCTCGATCGAGCTCAAGAACCGCACTGTCGTCCATGGTACGATCACAGGTATGTTCTTTTCCTTCCATTCTGTATGATCTTTCTCTCAGTTTGGCTAGGGTTTTAGCCAAATCAAGGATGGGTTCATAGAATTTTACCAGAAACCATATTTTATGAATAATTTATACATGCATAATTGGCTTTATGACTCGTTTTAATATACTATACTATGAAATGTTTTATTTTGTAATATATGTTATTTTCTGTAAATGATGCATTGACATGCAAAAACTTATACTTGATCCGATAAGATAGTGGAAGGTTTGCTTACTGAGCTGTGTCGCTCATATATCTTTGCGTTTCTTTTTCTTTCTCCAGACAAATAGGGTTAATAGAAATAAAGAATGATCCAGACTTGGAGTTCGCGTAGCAAGCTTGGCGATCTAAATAGCAAAGCAGAATTTTAGTTTTTCAATTGATTATGAATTTGTAATTAATGATTTTTCTGAATATTGAGGATTATAGGTTTGATTTTATGTTTGGATTTACACATGCTCTGAACCGGTACTAGTTACATTTAATGGATAATAAAATTGAATTTTTATGTATTCCATTATATTTAATAAATAGATTTGAAAGCTAAATATAATGTTGGCATCGTGTTATCATGGAATATACCCCTCGGTAGCACGGCCGTATCATGTTTCGAATCTACGACGTGACACCACATCACTAGAATAGGCTTTTTGTTGGTGAGTGATGGAACCATGACATGGGATGACCACTTTGTTGGACTTTTTACCTTGCCTTATATCTTGATTGTTCTTGTCTTTTAGATATATTTAGCTGCTGCAAGGGAAGGCAACCAACCCGCTGAGTCTTCCTTTCTTATCCTCAAGGGAAAAAGCCAGGGAAAAGGAAACCCAAAAGAGATCCAACTCACACTTACCGAAAACATATCAAGTCTCTTTAAAGACCTACAAATTCTTAGCTGAATATGATCCAAATGAATTTGGAGTTATTAGCTAATGCGATATGTTGAGCAGCCGGAACTGAGGACCACTTCCATATCATGGTCCACCAGCACTGGTCTCCTACCCTCCTCAAGAGGTCAGGAGAGTTTCCCTTTGGCATAAATGTGGCCAGGAGGTTGGACCTATTTGGTATTGAGCTTTAGCAAATCCTTTTGAATCAAGGGTTCAGCAACATTGGTCCCATCCCCACTGTACAAGCTTTCACAAGGTTACTACAACACACATGGATTCACCAATGTATAATGAAACACTATGGTAGTCTATTCATCTCCCTGTGAGAACAAAAGATCCAACTTTTTCAGAAGGGCAGTGTGTAAGGAAGAACTATGGACAAATGGCTTCACTGATGTATAATGAAAAACTACTGTATTCTATTGTTCTCCCTGTGAGTACAGAAGATCCAACTTTCAGAAGGACACCACAAATACCCGAACAAGCTCTTTCTGGCATCACAGAGAACCCAAAACTCTGAGATACATCAACACCCACAAGGTCATAATCCATAACCCAGCAAATATTCCGCAACCAATGCAAGAACAACTGCTATCACTAATTCCGACAAGAAAGCGGCAGTCGCCAATTGAAGGATCGAGGAATGTAACCATTCCAAGCCCATCAAAATCACAACTCCGAGCTTCCTGCTTTTGTAACTGATAGTAACTGTTGAATGCGTATGAGATATTTCCCTTATCTCCGATAGCATTGCACGATCCTCCATAGAAGAGAGTGGTGCAATCAGCAACACTGCAAGCCAGCTTCATATGATTTGCAACAGCATCAAGATCTCGAGATGGGTTGGCAACACACCACCTTGATGGGAGATATTGAACATTTTTGGCATTCTTTAATCTGCCATTACCCAATCCAATGACCAGGGGGTACTTAGCCTGACCGTCGAAAGAAAATATCCCCCAGTGTCGCTCAAAATTCCCTGGAAGTACGCTCTTTTGTTCTTCATCCAGAAGACTGAAGAGATAAACATCCACTGGAGGAACCCCAGGTCTCAGAGGAGTCCCTTTGTTATTCAAGACATTACTGATAAGGCCTTGGTTGAAAGCCCTTGCAGCACTAAGATTTGCACTTGCCGCTCCGTCTGTTGGCCAGCCCACTTCACCAATTGCTATAGGCATCTGCCCAAAGCCGATTTTCGTAAGAGCAGCCACTAAGGTGTCAAAATTTCCATCAAAGGCATTGTAATACACGCTTGGGCCATCTACAACCGGGTGCGAAGATCCCCCAAAGAAGGCATAGTCTTGTGGGAAGTCTGAGCTCTGGTAAAGACTCAGGAAAGGGTAAATGTTAACCACAAAGGGAGATCCATTGGAATTGAGAAAAGAGACCAGCTGGGTCATTATCTGAGTCAGTTCAGGTCGAAATGTTCCTTGAGAAGGAAGTGTGGCGGACTGATAAGCATCAGCATTGCAAGGGACGACCAGCTTTACATAACCTCCCAGGTTTGCTTTTGTTAGTGATTGCTGAAGATTGAGCATTGCTGGAAGAACCAGGGACTGATATTGCCCCTGGTAGCTTGTGAGGAAGGGCTCGTTGCCGACAGCAATGTACCTGTGTTCAGTGCAATAGAAAAATGGTAAGCAAGCGTGTCCAAAACAAACCATTAGAACATTAGATTTTTGTCAACCACTAGACAGTTAAATTATGATGGGAAACCAAAGAAGCAAGCTTTCTCAAAATATATCACAAATCCATTTGCACATGAATGATATTATGGCTCTCAGATTCCAGATCATAGTTCATGTTGCTGTGGTTTTTCCATACAAATAGGGCAATCACCTCTGAATTCAAGCCTGAACAGTGTCAATTTAATAAAATGCAACAATAAGTGGAACATTTGTTAAGAATGTCCTCTGAAAAAGGCTAAGTGTGATGCACCTGATAAGGATCACAATTGCGTAAGCGCCTAGACCACATGTATACATGTATGTTCAGAAGTTCTCATAAATGAAACCACCAATCCATCCTTTTAGCTGTATATAAGACACCGTCAGTATTCCCAACAGCTTGAAAAGTTGATGTCACACATATGTGCTCAAAAGTTACTATATTTGCTTCAAATGAGTTTAAAAAGTAATGCAAGTTAACACTTAAACCTATCTCTAAGACAAATAACCGATATTAAAAAAAAGAAAAACTAAGTTGCAATCCAAGGTTTATTATCACCATAAATAACAACATTATCTTTCATCAATAAATTTATTTAATGCAAGTTAAATCTGTTAAGGAGGTGAAATTATAATGCTACTAATTATCTTGATAAGGCATCTATAACAATAATTTTTACTAAGGTTCCTATATCTTTTTTTCTCCTCTTGCAAGTCAGACACCCAGATACATCTCTGAATCTGACCCTTATGCATGTATCCATGCAATAATGCAAATAAACCTGAGTTTCAGTCTACATGCATAATCGTAGAGGGGAACATCTACACAATGATCTCAAATGTTGATGCCCAATAGAGAAAAACAATGAAATACATAGAGAAGAAATGCAAAGAAGGTTTTCCTAGAGAAAGAAGACGTGAAAAGAAGTCCTTTTCTCCTGGTGATTCCTATACAAATTCCGAATATGTGGAGTTTTAAGGGCATGTTTGGATATTCCTACAGGGTTGGGCCGAGAATCCTGTAGAAATCAGGTCTGTTAGCTCATCTAGCTTGTATCTTTTAAGAGCCTGTCCAAACCCAGCCCAGATTCTAACCTTTGGACTACAGGAAGAAAGAAAAGACGCATGGAGGTCTTTTTCTTCTTGCCATAGGATTTGAGTTTTGTGTTGTTTGGTTGATACGAGGCCATGCTTAAACGAACAGCTCAGTCCACGAATCCTACAAGATTTTCAGCCCAATCATATTGAAATACAGGCCCTAAGGATTCTAAAAATCTCAAACACGAAGGCAAATGAATAAAAGGGCATGAAAAAGGGGGAAGTTTTTAAATTAGAAATATAAGTAATTTATTAAAAACAATGAATTAATAAAGGGAGGAGATGTTGATCTTGGCAATCCTCACATGTTCCGAAATTAAAAGAAATAAGTAAGAAAAAAAGATGAACGAAGGAAATTGAAAGCTATTGCAAGGGTTAACGTTCCTGGGAATGTCTGAAAGTTCTTGCAAAGCCTGACCAGGTTCAAGGTAGTTTTAGTCTATTAAAGCAAATACTTGGTCACCCTCGTTTGGAATGGTTCATCTGCTCTAACTTCTTTATGAAGGTTGTTTTAGAATACATTGAATATAAATTTGTCTACCATTATGTAGAGGTTAAAGTTTGAGACCGTGAACTATTTGACCTGAGCATCATCAAGATTATATTCATATTCTACTACACCTCACAACTCCTTAGCACTTTTGATTACAACATATAAACTGTAAAGTTTATCAGGAAAGGAACTATGAATTTATGGTAGCAGTGAACATCCACTTATGGCATTCCTATGAACGAATCTAGAATGAAATGGATGTAACAATCATGCGAAAAGGGCTATAAAATAGGTTGGTGTAGATGTTAGAATATAAAATTTTATATGAATAAATTAAGATGGATATAATACTGATGTAAAAGGATCAGTAGAAAATGCATACACATTTATGGCAGGTCCATCTAATCCAGCATGTAAATAGCATAGGTTTACAATAGAATGCGAATGATATGATATGATATGAGAGCAATTATGATGTTTATTACAATTTTTTCAATGGTATGATTTTTCCAACATTATAAAGCAACGACCCTAGTATCCTACAACAATTTATGCACAAACAAAATAACAAAAAAAACTAATTAAATACCTCATAATGTAGCATGCAAGATAAATTTCTTTCAATATTTGATTATATTAGCAATATAAAATAAATAAGATCAGAGAAAATTATTAGGTAAAATATCTACTTCAAAGGCTTTTTCAGTTTAGTACTGATGGTTTGGATTCTCAGTTTCACATTGGAAATGGGTTTCCTAGGCATGTATACGACAAAAAGAAATTTATAAAATGGTCTTCAGGCACCGTTTGGATGCATAATTCTCTCGCCTGTGTGAAATCCCACACATTGACACAAAGGCATAAGAATAAAAAGGTGCAGACAGAATTCAGAGGAGGTTAGGAGATGCCATCGATCTGCAATCCCAAGATTTAAGGATATTAAACCCAATTAAAAGGTTGTTTTCAGAATCTCAAAAATCGTTGTTGCAGGACCAGCAAGCACCGACGACTCCACCTAGTTATTTCTGTTCTTGCCACATCTCCTCAGCCCACACAACCATGGGTACACAACACAGGATTCTGGGAGGCTAACATCTTCCGAGGTCCTTAAGTTTTCACAAATTATTCTGATAGCAGATCAACATAAAGGCAGCTCCTGAAACACATTGAGAAAACTGAATGAGAATCTGATGGCTCCTGTTTTGGCACGCACCAAGCATTGTACGTAGGCATCTTTCCAAGCCTTACAGTTTATTCCACTCACTCCTGGGTTCACACTGCTTTTTGCATTTGGAATTTGCTGAAGTCCAAACCATGACAAAAGTTCATGAAGATTCCACTCTGGATGATCGCCAAAGCCTTTTAGAAATCCTAATCTCAGTAGTATTACGTATCCCAAAAGAGGACACTAGTGCTATTTTCTCCACATTTTGAATTCCTCGATGCCCTAACTAGAAAGCATCCAATATCCCAATACACGCCCGAGTGTTCGACATACCCAAAGATTCAAAAAAAAAAAAAAAAAAAAAAATCCAATCTTTCTTTTACAACACAGACGAATTGATCATCCTTCATATGAAGATTCACAAAAAAAAAAAAAAACGTTCCTCAGTAGTAGTGAAAAAGCGAAAGAAGATTCAAGCAAAAGGCATCAAGATTTAAGCCCATAAACACCCGAAAATACCTGATGTCCACGCCGCCTTTAACCATATATCTCGACACATTCTGAGTGACCCAGAGATCTGAAGTGGCGGGCGAAGAGCCCAAAATCCCGAGCATGTCGTTGGGGATGCCCACCATCACCTGGATGCCGCTCCCCGCCAGCGCCCGAAGCACGGTGGGGTCGGCGTCGAAGAGCTTCACCTTGGAGATCTTGTTCTCCTTCATGAGATCCACAACAATGGAGGGCTGCAGCCGGTGGGACGACAGCGTACCCCAGTTCACGCCAATGGCCCCGTCCACCATCAAGACCGATCTTTGGATTTGGAGGAACAACGACAGCACAAGAGCTGAAACCAGCTGGAACGCAGCCATTTCTCCTCCAAATATTCGATTTTTAGACAGATTTGACGAGGGATTCGAAGGCTCTGGGAGAAATTGAAATCGGCTTCGGCCCCCTGTGTGGAGAGAGAGAGAGAGAGAGAGAGAGAGAGAGTGGTGGTTAGCCAGTACTGCAACCGATAAAAGGGAAAGCGGAGGAGAGAGAAAGGGGGCGTGGGATCATATGTGTGTAATTTTAGGAACAAACTTCTTACAATTCCATCTAACGTATGACACGTGCACATATTGCTTGATTGTCGGACAGCTGGCTGCGTTTGTAAGGAATTATGAAGGTGATTGCTAGAATTATTCTTGAATGGGAGGTGAACATCGTTTCAATGATTTAAAAAGAGACTTTTTGAATGAGACAGGGGCTCCATCAAGAAAATTATGCAAGAGCAACCTATAAATTATAACTTTTGATTTGGCTTTAATTAAGTCTATGGGGAATGGTAACTATCTACGATTTAATTAATAAGGTTGGTTACAGAACTGCAAATGATTAATTGAATCTTACTTGATGCGAAGAAAGAAATAAAAGCTATACATCAAATGGGAAGCACATGAAGCCATACATGCAATGAGAGTTTTACGCCCATTCTTGTTGCCTACAAGAACTTGTCTATAGGACTCCCAACTTTTTTTGCACTTTTAATTTGATTGTCATGGCCAATTTGTTGGGCCAATGCTAATCTTATATGATAACATAAATAATTTTGATTTTGCAAGAAAACTGATATATTTGGTCCTTTTTTTTTAGATAAAAAAAGAGAAAAAATTTAATCTCCTTTCTAATAGATGCAGTCTCACTTTCATTAATATATTTTTTATTATTTTTCACCTTTTATACAAGATATGAGTTAATTTATTATCTATTATATATGACGAAAATGGAGGCTCGACTTGTATTGAGCTTTTCGTTCATCAAGCCGACATCCATATTAACAATATCACTAATATGATTATTTATTTTAAATAATAACTAGGATTCTTATATATATTCTATCTTTATATTGTATTTCAAAAATAGTTAGAAGAAAAAAATTATATTTCTCATTTTGTTGTGTGGGTTATCCGCTAGTTAGAGCTTTTTTATTTTTGATGCTCCCGTGGTCCAACAAAGAATAATAGTGTTTCAACACTGATGGAGACTCAAGAACATTGGATAAAAAGGTTGGAATAATTTGTAGTGATATTAGAAATTATTATTAGAAAAAAGTATTTGAATATATATTCTATCTAATTATTTATCATGTATCTCTTATGATTAATTTAATGTGTTTAAGAATTTCATCCTTTTGAAACAACAAAATCGCGCATCTAACTGACATATTCTTAATTAATCACCGATTATTATGAGATTGATTCATAAAATCCACGAGTTATGTGATGTGTAGTTGCGTTGAGAATGCTTTAGTTGGCATGTTTGTTTTCCGGCGAGAATAAAATATATGGTCATGGAGCGTGAGTGGAGAAACGGTATCGTGTCCATAATAATATTCCCCCTTTGGAGGGTGCGTGCGGGGTGAGGGTGCTTTACGATTCGTGAGGGTGAGTGTGGGGTGCGGGTGAGGGTGGGGTGAGGGTGCTTTACGATTCGTGAACCGTGCTGGAGTCTCTGGGACGTTCTGTCGAACAGGTGCGGGGCCGGTGCCATGGCGGATCCTGGAGTGGGCAAATCGGCTACGTCGGCGCCGGGGGAGGCAGTTGGGACTCGGCCACCTGGCCCTGGGGAGGAGGCGAAGGCCCCCACTTGGTCGGAGGTGGCAAAGGGTGCTCCGAGGCAGTCGGTCTGGACAAACCATAGGATCTCTCCACGGGAGCTACAGGCACTGCAGAGTAAGTTCCCGGAGATCTTGGAGGTGCTGGACCAAGAGCTGGAGGGGGCGAGGTCGGAGTGGCGGAGCACTACAGTTATTGTACGAAGCTTGGGCAGGAGTGTTCCGGCCGCTTGGGTAGCGAAGGAGATCCGCAGGGTGGGTAAGCTGCAGTATGATGTCGAGTGTTTCTCTCTGGTGGAAGGTTTCATCGTTGTGAGGTTTGCCAACGGCGAAGATCGGGAGGCTGCACTGTTGAATGGTCCATGGTCTGTGGCCGGGCAGCTGCTAGCCATGGAACGGTGGCGCCCCAACTTCGTTCCGGGTGCCGGTGGGCTAGGCAGAGTGGTAGTGTGGCTTCGGCTCCCGGGGCTTCCTCTGGACTACTGGAAGGGGACGACTCTGTTCCGCATCGCTGCGAGGGCCGGTGAACCTCTGGCAGTGGATAGCTTCACGGAACAGGGGGGTCGTTTTGGCTTCGCAAGGGTCAAGATTGCCTTGGACTGCTCCGCCCCTCTGAAGCCGGGGATCTTCTTGAAGGGGAGTTCGGAGAGAGCTGAGGATAAATTCTGGCAGGCTTTCGTCTATGAAAACCTGCCGGCTCCATGCTCCAGATGCGGTAGGATTGCTCACCCAATGAAGGAATGTGGCGCCCTCTCTCCGGCGATGGGACGGGGGGATGGTGTGGTGGGGAGCTCGGATACAGGGAAGAAGACGGCTGGGGAGAGCTTCTCGGAGCCCTCGGTGGTGGCGGATGGGGAGGCAGGCGATTTGGGAGTACAGGGGGTTTTTGGTCCTTGGATGGTTACGAACCGCCTTCGCGTCCATCGTCCGGCCAATCCTCCTAGGCGGGGGACGGAGACGTCCGAGCAGAAGGGGAAGCCGGAACCGGCACCATCCCCCGCTCGCGCTGCCTTAAGGACCACCGGAACTGTGCCGGCTTCCAGCTCTTCCCCGATCGACCTGGAGGGGTGGCAAAAGCCCTCCAAGTTCGCTCGGCGGCGGACGTTGGAGAAGGATGTATCGGTCGCCGGAGGAGGGGCGATCGGGGAAGAACCGAGTCAACCCGGTCCTCACTCAGAGCCGCTGGCTGAGCCGGGGAGTAAACCGGGTTCGAGTGGGGCCAGCTCTTCGATGGGCCAGGCTGAAGGGCCCAAGCAGGCCTATCGCTCCAGTGGGCCGGGCCCTAGTCATCTGAAGCGGTCGAGAGCGCCCACGGGAGGCAGAGCCCAGTTCGATGGGGGGCAACGACCGGTGGTGAAGCTCTCCGGCAGGTTGGAGGGTGCCCGTCGCTGGCGTAGCCGGAGTTCTCCGCCGCCTCAATCGGTGATGCGTAAGCGTTCCCTGAGGGTGCTTCCGGAGCACCGGGGAGGTGGGGGGTGTCTGACATCGGTGGTGGGGTGACGACCGGGCGGAAGCCGACGCGGACGGACAAGGCGGCGAAGGCGAACCTGGCGGAGACGGTGGTGGTGACGTCGACTGGTGCCTCCACGGTGTCGGCGGCGTCGGATCGGAGGAAGGATGCCGAGTATGAGGCTGGCTGGGTGGGAGCGACTGCAAACGGAGTCGGGGAAGTCCCTGTTGGCACAGCGTGCCATTTGGCACGGGCTAACAGTGATCCTAATCTGGCGGCCTTCCTCCTCCACGGGGAGGACTTTAAGGGTGGTGGCGTTCCCTTGGGTGCTGGGGAGCTGATGGGGACTGACACAGAGCCAGTTTTGAGGGCTGGGGATGGGGTAGACAGGAAGGGGAAGCACAAGGAGGTGGTGTCCCAGTTGATGGCGTCTGTGATGGGGGTCAGGTCCGAGGTCATGTGTGGACAGCGGGATGCGGAGGTAGCCGGTAGCAGTGGCCCCGGGGAAGTGGGCTACGCCAACTTGTCGGGTGAATTATGAAGATTCTCTTATGGAATTGCCGTGGAGCGGGGAAGCCGTCATTTATTCCGGCATTTCGCAGGTTGGTGCAACTTTATAGTCCTGATATTTGTGTCCTTTTCGAGACCCGGTTATCCGGTAGGGGCCTTCAGAAGGCAAGAAGGGCAGTACCGGGAGGATGGGAATTTTTTGCAGTTGATTCTTAAGGGCTATCCGGTGGTATCATTGTCACTTGGGCGCAGGGGTGCTGCCAGTTGGATATTTTCAATGTATGCAACCAAGAGGTGATTATGGTCATCTCGGAGGGGAATAGAAACCCGTGGGTTTTGGCAGCGGTGTATGCGAGTACAGATTATAGGGTGAGGAGGATCCTGTGGGAGGAGGCCACCCAGTTGATTGGTCAGGGACATCCAATGTTGATGGCAGGTGATTTTAACTGTATAGTTGACCCTCAGGAGAAGATGGGGGGGAAGCCTTTCTCTTGTGAGAGGAAGATTAGGGAGTTCCAGGACTTTCTCATGATGAATGGTTTGGTTGATTTGGGCTTTGTTGGCCCAAAGTTTACATGGTGTAATAATCAGCAGGGACAGGCCAGAGTTTGGGAGAGGCTAGACAGAGCTTGTGCTACTGCTGGGTGGATACAGAGTTTTCCTGATCACCAGGTTCGTCATTTGCCGAGGATTGCTTCGGATCACTGTCCACTATTGGTTAGCACCGATGTATTTGTTCCAGCCCGTTCCCCTTTCAGGTTTGAGAAGATCTGGCTCAGCTATCCTCGATCTTGGGAGATGGTGCGGGAGGCTTGGAGGGTGCCTGTTAGGGGAGATGCTATGTATCGAGTCTCACGCAGATTGGAGATGACGAGGAGACGGCTTCGGCGATGGAACCGTGAGGAGGTGGGGAATATCTTTAGGAGGGTGGAGGATCTCGAGGGGGTGATTACCAGACTACAGCTTCAGGAGTCCCAAGGGGGGGGCTTATCAGAGGAGGAGGTGGGGGAGCTCAGATCCCACTTGGCACTGCACGATTCCCTACTTAGACAGCATGAGATATTTTGGAGACAGAAGTCTAGGATACAGTGGTTACTGGATGGGGATCGGAATACCAGTTTTTTTCATCAGGCGACAGTTATCAGGAGACACCAGAATCGGGTCAAAGCTATCAGGGGCGAGGATGGGGTGATAACGGAGGATCCCGTTCAGATTCGGCGGATCGTGGAGAGCTTTTTCAGGACACGGTGGACGGAGCAGTTAGGGGATGGGAGCTCAGTGGACTTTCCAGCTCCGGGGGTAAGGGTGTCGGAGGAGGAGACTGCAGCGCTGATCAGGCCGGTTTCGGAGAGGGAGGTTAGGGAGGCGGTCTGGTCCCTTGAGGGGGACAAGGCTCCGGGGCCAGATGGTTTTCCACCGTTATTCTTCCGGAGGTACTGGATGATAGTTGGGTATGATGTGATGGCTGCCATTCAGCAGTTCTTTTGTACGTCTACGATGCCTCCCGAGTGGCAGCGGACCTTCATTACACTGATACCGAAGCGGCGGGACACCACTGAGCCAGGCCATTTTCGTCCGATTAGCCTTTGTACGACCTTGTACAAGGCTACGGCGAAGATACTTGCAGTGAGGTTGAGGGATATTCTTCCGAGATTGATCAGTCCGGAGCAGGGTGCTTTTCTGGGTGGGCGGAGTATTTCAGATAATGTGATGATTGCCCAGGAGTTCATGTTTGATCTGCACAGAGCCCCGATGAGGAGGAGCTTGATGGGAATCAAGCTTGATATGGAGAGGGCCTACGACAGGATGTGTTGGGATTTCCTTCTGCGCTCCATGCAGGGGTTTGGCTTTCATGCGACATGGATCAGCTGGGTTATGGGATGTGTGAGGGCTCCCTCATTTGCCATCTTGGTGAATGGCTCGCCGTCCCATTTTTTTGAGTCTGCTGGAGGGCTTCGACAGGGATGCCCCCTTTCACCTCTCTTGTTTATTTTGTGCGCAGATGCGCTTTTCAGAGCTCTCAGACAGGCGATGGACTCTGAGGAGATGGAGGTTTATAGACCGGTGGTGGGCGCCCCGTCGTTGTCTCACCTGCTTTTCGCCGATGATTGTTTATTGCTTGCTCGGGCTACGAGGCGGACCGCGGAGGCCCTCCGCAGGATAACCTGGCACTACTGTGAGGCATCAGGACAGAGAGTTAACCTGGGGAAGTCCTCTGTTTGTTTCAGCCCGAGGATCAGGTCGGCGGTGAGGACCACTATCTTAGAGATTTTGGGGGTGGGCGAGCAGGAGGGCATGCTGAGGTACCTGGGGGTCCCGATTTCTGGTCGGCGGCTGCGGAGCAGGGACTGCTCATCACTTGAGCTCAGCATCAGACAGAGATTGGAGGGATGGCAGATGCATACTCTATCCATGATGGGGAGGATCACATTGGTTCGGTCAGTTCTTTCTTCGATCCCTATCTATTTATTGTCCAATTCCTTTATTCCAGTGTCTCTTGTGAGGTCTCTTGAGCAGATCTTTAGAAACTTTATTTGGGGGAGGAGTAGTGGCAGAGGAGGTATCCATTTGGTGGCATGGGAGGTGGTGTGTCAGCCGATCAGGTTCGGTGGGCAGGGGGTGCAGTCCCTGATGGCTAGGCGGGAGGCGCTAGCGGCGCGACATGCAGTGAGATATGTGTTAGAGCCGGATAGTCTGTGGTCCTCGCTGATGAGGGCCAAATATGGAGCTTTGATACCGGGGGTGCGTGGCGGCCGTACCCACTCGCCGGTGTGGAGGGAGATGTGTGCTAGAGCTGCGCTGGTGTTACCGGAGTTGAGATGGGCCATTGGAGATGGGCGGTCGATCGACGTTTTGGAGGACAGGTGGGTGACTGAGCAGCCGATCAGCCGTCTTCCGACTATGGTGGACTCGGCGAGGATTGCTGGATTCAGGGTCCGTGATCTGATAGACCCAGAGGGGGGCCGTTGGAGGGAGGGTCTGATTCGGGAGGTGTTTGGGGAGCAGTTGGCTGAGTTGGTCTTGGATATTCCGATTCCCTGGCAGGAGGTGCCGGACAGGTTAGTCTGGCGGCCGACGGGCCGAGTGCAGGTGCGAGCTCGGGATCTCCATTCCTTGATCAGTAGGGCACCAGATCGGTGGATTGAGGGCAGATGGATCTGGCGGTTGCGATGTCATCCGCGGGTGGCGCTCTTCTTCTGGAAGGTGGCATGGGGTTGTCTACCGACCAGGAGCATGCTAGCTAGACGGGGCATGTTGATCTCTTATTGTTGTGAGCTGTGTTTGGGGACGGAGGAGACCATTGACCATGTTTTATTGCAGTGCCCCAGGGCCAGGGAGGTATGGAGTAGGTCCCCTGTTACATTACCCCTTTCGGTGGAGACGGCCCAGGACCTGATGCACGTTTTGAGAGCCTCCATGCGGAGCCCATGTTTTGCTCGGGAGGGCATCATGATGGCATACATCATTTATCATATCTGGCTGGATAGGTGTGCCCGCATATTTGAGGGGAGGAGGTGGTCTTCGCGGATGGTGGTGGATCATGCAGTGCTACGTGCAGGGGAGATCGTCGTGGCCTCTGCTTCTGTTACCTCTGGGATGGCCAGGGACATCTCGGGTACTTCCTTCGCTGAGATAGCGCCCAGGTTCGCCCTGGTTTCTTGGGTACCCCCACCCCTTGGTCATCTCAAGGTAAATTTTGATGGTAGTAGGCTGGTGGATGGTGTCTCTGGAGGTGTGGGATTTGTGATCAGAGACTGTGGGGGTAGACTGATAGCCGCTGGGGACCGCAGCATTTCAGGACCTACCGTTGTCGGGGCAGAGTTGTGTGCTGCTTGGGAGGGCCTATCCTTTGCGAGGAGGGCTCTCGGTGCTGTCCGGGTGTTTCTCGAGGGAGACTCCTCGGTGGTGATCGACTGGATTCAGGGGGTGGATAGGTTCGGTGATGGCCATCCACTTATCCTTGAGACTAGGAGACTGGCTCAGGAGATGGGTGACTTTCATGCTGCACATGTGTATCGGGAGGCGAACAGAGCGGCTGACTGGGTCGCCTCCTATGTTGCCCGGCACTCGGGAGGGTTTCTTTGGACATCAGTAGCTGAGTGTCCTACCCCGTTGTTGTCTTTACTTTCTTTTGATATGGCCGCATGTACTCAAGCTAGAGATATATGAATTGCCGTTTTCACCAAAAAAAAAAAAAAAAAAAAAACAAAAAACAAAAGAGCCCACGGTCACAAGTCTCCCAAAACTAATCTCGCTTATTTTCCCTTCACCGTATCACTTCATTGTACGTGAGTAGTAGTTCAAAAAACAGGGTATGATTCATCACCGTGATGAAAGCCACTAATATTACAAAACTATGTTTTAACTCGTGCCTGCAAGCTGCTTGACATGAGTAGCAGAGGATCCATGTGTACATTCAATTCTATAATAGCTATGCATTAGATAAATCTCGAATACTTATATAAAATTAAAAAAATCTAAATAATACTTTTTTCAGTAAAATTCTGAATTGTTATTAATTATATTAAAGCAAATTCATTCTATAACCTATATAGACTAAGAAACACTATAATACTGATTCATTGAAGCGTAGCATTTATAACTAGATTTGATTAGATTTAAATTCACAGCCGAGGATGCTAGGGTTTAAATAGCAAAAATAAGTATATCTTAAAGGAATTCTAAGATCACCTTTTGATTAGCCTTTTTGAATAATAAGGTAAAAATTCCCTAATAATACTTTTCAGGTTGTTTTTTTAAAAAAAAATGAGATCCCGAGTTAAGAGCCAAGCAATGCGTTGAAGTTTCGTAGTGGTTCAGCGTATACCAGATTCCGTAAGTCTCTAATAAGGTGGGTTAAGAAAAGAAAAGTTTTCATTACAAATGCATAGAGATAAAAATATATTATAATGCATCCATTAGCAACCCCCGAGTAGCTTTAACTTGCAAGGATTTAATTGCAATTTGTTCTCATAGCAAGTTTAGACTAGCCCTGGTGTGTGCTACGATAGGTGACTGACAGGCTTCTGGTGGTTCGAGCAAAAGGCTAGAATTACCCAGCCCAGATTTCTATATAAGGCCCTCAAATGGCCGAACTTACAAAGGTTTCCCAATGACTCGATTCTTATTAGAACTTCACTATAACAATGATTAAAAAAAAAAAATTGGAGAAAAACTTAATGTTGAAAGAGTTTTCTTCTTGTCCATTACCACAGCCTTTTCTTACCAAAATACTCACCCAAAATATGGTGAGGAAAGTATCTAAAAGCTCACAAAGATGAGGGAACGTCTTTGCAACAAGTTAGATGCATAAAGAATCAAAAGTGGAGAGGTTATCAGAAATGATGATATTACATGAAGAAAGAGAGGATACTTTCAGAAGTTGTTGACCGAGTCGGTCCTAAGAGTGAAGATTGGATAGAAACAAGCATGCAGATGAAAAGTCAGGCATTTAAGAAAATTATATAGGGGTCTGGCATGAATAAAGAGGTAACACTTTAGGACCATAGTTAACATAAAGATAATTATTTATGTGAGAAGTTAGTTTAATCAATGAACCTTTAAAATGAGATATTGAAGCAAATAATATCCACTAATGAAGAAAAGCTTTGAAAGAAGACACAAACACATACATATGCACACACACACAAAATGCACCATTTATAGATTATGAGTTCAAAGCTATGGGAGAGGGTAACTGAATGAAGGAAAATAAAAATAAAAAAAAAAGAAAGTTTAGGAAAAACAAAAGGTACTTTGCCGAGATAGAACATGTAGATTTTAAGTTTTTTTTTGGTACATCTGGGGAAATTTTCGAGCAAAGAACAAGTCCTCTTTTTGATTCTGAAAGCAACGACAGAGTCTCAATGGCCCTTGCTTTTCACCAAAGGCCATAGGTGATGTTAAGAACCAGGAAAATGAAACACCCAAAAGGAAAAACATAGGCTAGCATTATCTCACAACAATGACCAATTTGGTATTTAGTACTGAAAACTACCTTTTTTGATGGCATGCAATCATCGCCATCAATTACTAATTCCCTAAATGACAATAAGACGCAACGAAACTCTTGCACAGATGTTAAGTAACAATTATTTACAACTATGTCAAATAAACAGCTTCACTACTATAAACTTGTAGGGAGAAGTGGCTTCCTAGTAAGTTTCCTACACTCATGTTCTCACTTACTACTCCATAAGAGATGAAATTCATAAGTTAAACCAATCTTGCCTCTTTGCCTAGATTCCTTCAAGGTCCCGGGAAGCCATGAGGCATGCTACCCAATTGCATGAATGTATTGTGTAACCGATAACATTGATTGGCCAAATTGGCATCTAGGTTAACCGCGGGCACTTCTCTTTCCTAAAGTTGCCTTGGCCAAGGAAATGGGAGCCAACTAATAGATGGTTTGTGTCAAGTGTAGCATTCATTGTAAGAATATTCTCAAACTTTTATAGAACATGCCTAAATCTACCACAACACCCCTATATAATTGGGATTAGGCTGCTTGAGATTCACATGAAGAATTAGTATTCAAATATTGGATTACTATGTACCAATGCGAAGTTTTCCCGATAAAATTCTTCATTGTTACAATATGCATGTGCTTACCTATGCAACTATAACGACAAATTAAGGTCTAATATTCAGAATCAACTCTTACCAGGTAATACAAATGCCTCATAGTTACCCTTTTTTTGGTCATATCCTGATTAAATTGGTAAGAACTTACTCAACCAATAGAGTAGTACAAGCAAAAAGAAGTAGAAAGGATAGTAAGCTTATGGAACCAAAGTCCTACTACCAACTACGATACAATGCAGCAACACTGCATTTATTTTTAAGGATTAAAAAGAATTTATTAAATCAGTATTACAAGGCAACAGGAAGGATAAGAAGCATATCAAACAACAGCAGAAGATGAAAAAAATATACCAAGTGATAAAGTACAAAGGGCATCTGATACAATGCAGGATGACCTTGAGCCTCTCTTCAATTAAGAAGGGCATCAGTAGCAAGAAAATCGATCCTCCAACCATCATACTTTCCTCCTCTATAACATGTTATAAGAGTTAACACGATGTCACTAACACATTTGCAACATGACAAGGATCAGTAAAAGGAGGATGCACACAAGAATACTGGTAAAATTGCTTTAAAGCTGATCCACATGATTCTAATGTATGGAGTCCAAGGCAATTTGATGTTACAGGAGAAAATGATAAAAATTGTGGTTGAAATTCCTTGACCTCCATACCAAGATGATCAGGAATACTACGCTAACAACGGAGGATCTAGAATCCCATGAAATCCTTTCATTCTCTTCAGCTTAAGAACAAAGGCACCAGCATGAGTTGGTTTATAAATGATTTTCCTCAAAAAAGCATATAAACAATCCAGCCATAAAAATTCTAGAGTTCAATAGTACTCATAGCTGTGGAATATGTCAGTATCAGAAATAAGCATTACAACTATCAACAACCCTTATTGCAATTATTCTCTAAGTTCCTTTTTTATATCTTCACCACACTAACACCAAAAGAACAGATGAACCAAGAAGCCAACTTTTAATCTGTTTTCTATATTGAGTGTACAATCTTTTATTCTTAACTAATATGTTTGAATAGAAGTTAATGGTATAAACCTAATCACCAAGTTTGAAAACAAATTCTTTTGAGAAAAAATTAAGACAGCTAGACTTTAAACTCGCAAAATATTCAATTTTTTCCAACATTGGTTCTATAATCAGCAAGATTATTGGTTTTATAATCAGGTAGATTACAAGAAAATCTACGCATACAAACGATGCAGCATGTCTCTATGCTTTGTAAAGCTCATGTTTGATTAATTTAAGAGAGGGGATTGAAAAAACAAAGTAACAAAACCTGGTTCCATTCAGTGCATATCTAACTGGATTGGGCTTCGGATGGAGTCTTTGCAACTATGGAGAGGGCGTGCAATCCAGTCTGCAACTCCTCTTGCAACAGGTCATAAACAAGCCTGTGCCTCTTCACCAAACTCTTCCCTTCAAACTCTTTGGATACCACCCTCACATTGAAATGGGTTTCTCCATCACTATTCCCCCTAACCCCAGCATGGCCCGCATGTTGATATGATATATCCTCCACCTCCAATTCCACCGGAGATAGCTCCCTCTCCAATCCCTGCCTAATCCTCTCCCTTCTCCCACCAATCCCACCACCAGAACTTTTCTGCACCACATCGGCGCTATCCATACCGTGTCCATCAACCTTCAAATGCCCATAGGGTAGCGAATCGCCGCTCCTGTTGGCACTCAAAACCTCTCTAAAGATCGAATCTTCGCCAGTTTTATCAGTTTTTTCACCCAAGATCGAAATTTTATCCTCCAAGATTCCACCTTTGGCACCCGAATTCCCTCCCTTGGATTCTGAAACCCCGTTAATTTCCGAATTACCGACCTGGGAATAGAGCTGGAGGGCCTTCTGCTGCATGAGCTTGAGCATGTTCAGGAACCCGTTATTCCTGGAGGGCGTAAGGCTCTGCTGGAGGCCGAGCAGGTGAACGAAGCCGGGCGGGACCGAGGCGATGACGGGGGCGAGGGAGCCGGAGAGGCCGAAGACAAGGAGCGCGGCGAGCCCCTTGGTGAGGGCGGAGTCGGAGTCGGCCTCGAAGCGGACGGCGGCGGGGTCGTCGGCGTCGCGGAAGGCGCGGACCCACACCTGGGAGACGCAGCCGCGGACGCGCTGGTCGTCGGTCTTGAAGCGGGGGTCGAGAGGGGGGAGCTGGGCGCCGTAGTGGAGGAGCTGTTGGTACTTGGCCTTGGGTTCCGGGACAGACTGGAAGAGGACGATGATCTCTTGCAATCTGGGGGGGAGCACGCAGAGGTCGACCTCGGCCTCTCGCTGCTGGGCTCTGAGGGGCTCGGAAAGAGGGGATTTAGGGAGGCGTTGGAAGGAGATGGAGGAGGAGAAGATGAGAAATGGTTTGGAAGGGAAGAAGGGGGATTTGGGGAAGGTTTGGGGGAGTTTGGGGGAGAAGAGGCGGAGAGAAGCGGAGAGGGACGACATAAGAGAAACTATAAAAGAGGGAGAACGGAGAGAGAGAGAGAGAGAGAGAGGGAGAGAGGCTAATTGATCTATTTGGACTTGGCCTCTTATTTCTTTTGGTTTGTATACAGTTCGTTTCGATGGTCGGACATGTGGATCAGAAGATCCTGACCATCAAATTGTTGGATTTTCTGGTCTGGTCTGTTCTGGAGTCGGCAACGGGATTTAGAAGTGGTTCTGTATCCAAAGAACAACATGCCCATCATCTTATCGGGTCGGGTATGGGTCTTTCATGGACCGGGGCATGGCTGAACCGGCCTTTCGTGAACTCCTCATCTCCCATCTTTTTAACTTGAGTTGAAGAATTACGTGGCTTGATGTACATGGTGCAAGGGTTTATGGGCTATTTCTAATTCTTGTAAGGCGGAAATTAACGGGCTAATTGAATAGATGAAAATTTACCATACATATCGGTACCATACTGTATCGGATGTACTGAACCATAGCGGTACTAAATCGGTACATCTCGTTGTCTCGTACCATACTACGTATAATATTGTAATAGAATGGTATCAGTACGAGATCCAATACCAAGATAGTGAACCTTGTAATAGATGACGGTGATTTTGACAATTATACCTCAAATTTCTAGCGCATAGCACATAGACTTATTCCTATGCATTCTAAATTAATGAACTCACATCAAGGGATATTAATAGTTGTCGTGACAAATAAAATAGACCAGGTTACCTTTCACAAATTATAAATGCAGACAAACTGCTCATACATGATCCCAGTTAAGCCAATTATTGATCACATATCACTCATCTAGATTTCATCAATGAAACATGACTCCAGTTAGTCGATCAAACTTTCTCACCTAGTATAACAACTAGATGATTAGTTGAATATTAATACAAAAAAAAAATATTGTTCAAGATCACAATGAATTATCACGATGAACAACCAGCATAAAGATGAAATATAATCGATTCTAATTAGGATAAAAGCAATTGAATGTCAAGAAATGATACTAAATTACTAACAATAATTGGATCGCCAAGTTAAAAGACCAGTAAATTAATATCAGAGCAGAAGTGTTATGTATGAACAGCTGGAAATAAAGATTAACAGCCCAAAATATGGGTGAATATGGTTAAAGGGAGGGAGATTAGAGAGAGATCTTAAAGAGGCAAGTACACTTGAGAAAATGATCATGGGAATCCACACTAGTATTTGTATCCCTTGACGTACAAGCTCTCGGAAGCCGCGGCATCGGCACTTCCCCCGGCGTACTTCCCGAGCGTAGCCTCCGAATTGGCCTTGCACCTCGCCAGGAACGCCTGCTGGGCCGCCGGAACGTTCTCCTTCTTGCCAGCCCACTTCTTAATGGTGCTCTGCTGAAGGGCCCGTCCAAATGAGAAGGACAGAGTCCATGGCTTCACCACTTTCAGCTTGTTCATGGCGTTCAGGTTCAGCGTCGCCTCCTCCTCGCTCTGCCCACCGGACAGGAACACAATCCCGGGGACGGCCGGGGGGACGGTTCGTCGCAGCGCCGCCACCGTGTACTCCGCTATCACTTCAGGGGTCACCTAAAAATCACACACACAAAAAAGAATGAAACAGTTCATCATCCAAAGAAATTACTGGTGTTTTAAGTAAATTTTTTTGACGGTTATCAGATGGTTTTCAGATCCACCTTCTACTAATGCTAGATTCTATCGCTTTTTGTAGGATTGCTGGCGGATGATGGGCAGTTTGTTTTATATCGAAGTCGTGCATATTTACAGAAAAACTAATAGTGCAGTTAATTGGATTGTGTTGTTTGTGGCCGACCATATTATATATATATTTATGAATTTTTTTTGGCAAATATCTTGGTTCAATTGTTCAATATTTTTATATATATATTTTCGTGGCTCAAATGGTTTAATCCATTCGATTTACCTAAAAAAAAAAGGACTTTTTGCATAAATATCCTTTTAAAAATCAAACTTTGCATGAATATCTTTCCAAAAATGATATTTACATGTATACCCCTCGTAAAACACTTATTTTGCTATTTCGCTCTTTTTTTTATCCGTATTTTTGCATATATACCCGCATCATCTAACGCTGTTAAAAAATTAACGGTTTCAAATTAAAATGACTAAAATATTTTTAATGAGTAGACGTGCAAAAAGAAACATTAATAAGGCGATCACGATGGAGAACAAAAAAATAATTTTAAAATTTTATTTTACTTTTAATTAAAAAATATGAATTTTATTAACAATGTTAGAAAAATTGTTATATTAGGGACATTTGTGCAAAAGTGGTGTTTCATAATAATACAGTAATAAATATAAATTTTTAAAAAAATTTACGTAAATTTAAATTTTTAGAAGAGTATTTATGTAAAAAAAATCAAAAAAAAAAAAAAAGAGAGATAAAAGGTCCACAAGAGGACGTTAGTACCTTGGGGCTGTCGGAGCCAGGGGTCACCATGTTGGGCTTGAGGAGGGTGCCCTCGAGGAGCACATGGTGATCGTTGAGCGCCTTGTAGACGGCGGCGAGCACCCTCTCGGTGACCGCCGCACACTTGGTGATGTCATGGTCGCCGTCGGTGAGGATTTCCGGCTCGACGATGGGCGCGAGCCCGTTCTCTTGGCATATGATGGCGTACCGCGCCAGCCCCTGGGCATTCTGCTGGATGGCGAGCTCCGACGGCTCGGCGGGCCCAATCTTGAGGACGGCCCTCCATTTCGCAAACCGGGCGCCGGCCTTGTAGTACTGCTGGCAGCGGGCCCCCAGGGAGTCGAAGCCTTGGGTGGTGGTCTCCGACTTGGTGCCGGCGATCTCCACGGTGCCCTTGTCCACCTTGATGCCGGGGATGACCGAGTTCTCCATCAGGACGTCGACGAACGGCGTCCCGTCGGAGCTCTTCTGGTAGAGCGTCTCTTCGAAGAGGATGACTCCGGAGAGGCAGGAGAGGGCGTTCGGCGATGTGAAGAGGAGCTCGCGGAGGGCTTGCCGGTTGGACTCGATGTTCTCAACGTTGATGCTTGCGAGGCGTTTGCCGATCGTGCCGGTGCTCTCGTCGGCGGCCAGAATGCCCTTGCCGGGAGTCGCTATGTACCTGGCCGTCTTGATAAGTTCATCTGGAAAGCAAAGAAAATTTTGGTCAGCCCAACCAAAGAAGAGTTATCAAAATAGGTAAATATTGCGGTGGTCAAACCATAGATGTGTTCGTAAGAATGCGAACGAGAAGATAGGTAGGTAAGATTATATTTCATAACCAATGGATTAATTTATCTTTAAAGAAGATGGCATGGTTTCTATATAAAGCTAGCATAGGATATTACAAGTAATTTTGCCACTGTACGACCTTCTTTGAAAAAAAGAGAGGGAGATCTCCTATTGATAAGCTCCACTCCAGCAACAAAAATTATGTCCATAGATCTAAGCACATGGCTATTTATTCATAACATGGATAAGTTCAATACTAGAATGGTTTCATGAAAGAATCCTGAGAGTGCTTCTTGACTCGGTATTACTGGTGTGGTCTAAATTCTAAATTTTATGCTAGCTTAGGGCTTGTTTGGATGTTTCCACATAATTGGATTAAAAATTCTGTAGGAATCCGACTTATTGGCCCATCTAGCTTTCATTTTTTAAAAATCTGTCCAAATCCAACCAAGATCCTAGTCTTTAGCATGTACCAAGAAAAAAAAATCTATGTAGGTTTTTTTTTTCTTAACATAGGATTTAGGTTAGATAGAATTTGGTTGACACATGGTCATACTTAAATAAATGGCTCAATTTACGAATCCTATACAATTTTAAGTCCAATCCTATAGAAATGGGCAAATAGGCTACGAATTTTGCCGGCATAAATTAGTAAAATAAAATCAAAAATTTATCTTTCTAAAATTAGATTTTGTTAAATTTTTTTATTTAATTAAACAAATAAGTAACATACTTGTCCTCATTGATCATTCAGAGTGTTGTCTTGTGAAAGATATATTTTATTGGCGTACAAAACCTATAAGAGGAACACCTAGAAAGAGTTTTCAAGCTTTACTCCAACAACAATTAAGAAAAGAAAAAAAATCCACCTCTGTTATCATGAAAGAGAAATGAGTGATGGGGAATAAGCTTACCGGCGTATTTTCCTACGAAGGCAGACATGGTTTGGTTTAGTATTGAAGGCCGGGGAATGGCAAGGAAGCCCAAGCGTAAACAAAGCCTTTCACGAGGGCGGCTCTTATAAGCCCCACCCACCGCAAGGATATACCTCAAAGGTTCCTTCACGGCTTATGGACACGTGTCCACATCGCAACCGGGTGAGGGTTATCGTCCTTGGATGGGGGAACGGTTGGCACCGCCATTTGCCACGTGGAGCTGACGTGGACTTATCACTTCGTAGGACCTCTGGGGAATGAGGAATGAGTGGAAATGGGAACGAGGCGGTGCTGCTTCTCTAATTCTGTGTGAGTCATCCATACGATGAGATGGTGTATTGCCGATTTACATCCGATTGTAAGGGTTTTTTTTTTTTTTTGGTGCTCGCGTTGGTCGTCATGATATTAATTGGCACATCAAATACAGAAAAAAAAGGTCTATAGATAGATTTTTAAATAACTTTAAACAACGTAATAAATATTTTTTCGATTTTTTATCTAAATTTGTGGGGGAAAAACTTCCTTTTCAGAAAATCTTTATAATTAATTTAAACACGACTTACTAAAACAATTAATATATTTCTTAAACAATTTAAAATTCAATTTTTTTTTTGTGTTCATGGATTTTAAAAGGCTAATAATTTTTTTAACGTAATTAAGATTAATGGTTTTTTAAAAGAACTCTAAAGTCAATTTTTTTTATAAATAGTTAAGAAGAATCCTACTCAAATTTAAATTTAAGTCAAATATTTTTCTCTCTGCTTGCACAGAGAGAAATATTTTTGAAAAAAAAAAGTTTGCCTCTACAGAAAATTTTTTTCTAAAAGGGATTTTTTTATATAAATTAATTAACAATTTTCTAAAATAATTCTAAATTCAAATTCTATTCTTCTTCCCTTTATATGCATAAACTCTAAATGGCCAATAATTTTTTCAAAAATAATTAAAAAGAGTCATACTCAAATTCAAATTTATTAACATTTTTTTTCTACGTGTGTGGAATTAGTTAACGGCTTTCCAAAATAATTCTAACTTTAATTTTTTATGCATGGCAGTCGAACGACCAATAATTTCTTCCTAATTTTTTTTTCTATGCGCACTGACTTCTAGTATATTTAGATATACACGACTTTTTAAAATATTGTTTTATATATATGGTGATTTTTAATATATTTAGATAACTTTAATGTAATCATAATTTTTTATTTTTTTTGAATTTTGGAGAAATGCTGAGTGTTATCTCACAGAGATGAGAACTTGGAAGGTGGCGCTTCTCTCTAATTATTTGTGTGTGAGCCATTCATACAATAAGATGGTGGAAAGCTGGTTTAGATCGGATTGTAAGTGACCCAATTCGAATCGAACCAACAGGGCAATTGGGTGAACACCATCAACCCAGCTGTAAATCAACTTTACCTGGAGATTTAGATCTTTATGACATCAAATCAAGCCCAACCAATTTCATCACTTAGTAATCATACTAGTCCAAATCAACAAGTCAAATTCTAAAACGATGAGGCTTGACCAAGACCTTGAGTGCCAAAGACTATTGAAACATCGTCCAACACAAACTTGATGAAAGGTTATAGCAACAAACAAGTTGAAGCGATCTCCATGACGGATCCATATCAAGTTAAACCACAAATGAATTTGGGCAAACTAGGTTGAATTGGAGAGGTCCAAATCTAAATCATAAGCTATTTGTGCATTGTGGAACAACTTCTGATTTATAAGGCCTGCCATGTTTATGAGACAGGCTCGCCACATGTCAATCGTGGACCATTTCACAACACGTGGATAACCCATGATTTAGGATCAAATCTCCATTTGAATTTTGAACTTGAGCAGATTAAGACTCCTTAGTTTAGTGAAGATGATTCATATCAATATGAAGAGTTTTGACCCAACATGGAAAATAAAAATGGTGTGATTAATTGCGTAGCTTTTATACGATTACATGTGGAAATGGAAGTTGGATATAGAATGCACATGGGAAGCCAAGCCACATTAAGTAGCAAGGAGAAGTGAAGACGGAGGAGCAAAAGACCTAGAAAAGATATCTCGAGACTCCGACAAGAGGAAAGGATAGGAGGAAGGCATAGCCAGGGCTAATATTTTGGCCATGAATTATGGTGTCCATATTCATGATCAATATTTCCTTCTTGCCTTCTTGCAGACATGTTTCTGATATGATCGCAATTGCAAGTATAAACTTTCATGACCGCCCATATATTTGTCTTCACTCTTTGGTTTAGGAGGATCGCAAAACTTGTTATAAACGAGCTTGGCCACTTAAGATACGTCTAAATAGAGTTTGGAGCAAATTTGTCATATTCAAAGCTGTGTCGTGCATCAAAACTCGTGAAAAGCATGATTTTTATATACAATATCTGTTTTTTAATATACTTTTTAAGATTGAATAATTTTTCAAAATCTACGACCTAGGTCTATTGGACTTCATATGATACCATTTTGAGCCTTTTCACTCGTCTAAAATGCCTAATGAAACCAAATATTGTTATTTTGCTCGTCCTCAACTCGATTGCACTATTAGAAACTAAGTGATGCGACGAAACATGACTTTTGTCCAAATTTAAATAATTTTGTAATATTTTTTTTATTTTGGGAAAATTCAGTCTCAACTAAGAGAGAAATTTATATCAAATTATAGGGACGGTCCTACTAGGATAAACATAGATTTTGTATTATAGTTTTGTATATATACGAATTAAAAGAAAAGTAAACAGAGTGTAATCATGCTTTCCAACAAAAAAGGAAGCCCAAAACCCGGCAGCCCCAAAAGAATGTAGGCCCATAAAAATATGAAGGCCCACAATCAGGCCCACCTAAATCCCAGCGTAGATGACCCAACACGCCCTTGTTGGGTTCCACCACTCCGGATAACTACATACATACATATATTAACATCTAACCTTACTAATTAAGGGTATTCTTTTGAGAAAATAGAGTAACGATGGATTTATATTAACATCTGTAATCTAGAAAGAATAAGAATCTTAAAAGAATAGCGGAACTCGTTTCTGAGGAAACAAATTAACCAAACTTAGAAATACTTTCTTAATCAGAGCATGGGTTATTCTAACTAATACCTTTAATATAAGTTAACCTTCCTTACTTTCCAACCTTCCGTATCTTAAATCCGAAACCGAGACGGCCGAGATCTCCTCTGCAAGAGCTATTTATGCAAGAGGGAGTGCAATCAGGGGAACCAAATTTTCTTGCGAGGAATTGAAGACTGCCCCCCACCGCGTCCCCCTTCTCCTTTCTCAAAGAAGACTAGGGTTTTTCTTTTCTAGCAAGGTAAGTCCAAGCCTTCAAGACTGCGTTTCCCTTTTATGTTTTTCTTTCTCGAGGGCATTAATACCATGGCGACCTTCATATGATTAAACTTAATCTTGTTTAGTTTTCTTTTGGATTACAGGTAGTTAATTATTTGTTAACTCTTATTTAACTCTCTTGTGAGCCGTTGTAGGTTATAACTACTTGTCATGGTTACGTGAATTTTTTGATGTATATACTGATACCAACGAGTTGAAGAACACGTTGTATGACAATAGAAAAAATCATAAAATTTTGAAAGTTTTCTCAAAAGAAAGAGTTTCAGATAAGTGCTCAATGGAAAAAAAGTGAGTCATGACACATATATATATAGTAATGTCAAAGGTGGCGTGTTATGCTGTTGGTTAGTTTCGATCTGGTTTAAGATAATCATCTAACTATGCAAAATAATAAACTTTTTCATGTTTTAGACACTGTATGCAGCATGAAAAAGGAGTTTTGATCTGAAAGCAAATAAGTCTCCATATTCACAATATTCTCTTAATTAAGGGAAAAAAAATTTCGATGGTAAATCTCCATGCATTACATGATGATTTACAGAACTGATCATAACCGAGCCAAGGCTTATGAGTGAAAGATTTCTAAGTTTTTTTAGTTATTGATGCTATATGTTAGTTTTGATTATATGCTTGGAAAGAAATCTATAATGACCATCATTAAGTAAAGTATTTCCTTTCCCCCCTGTTTTTAGGATCAGATCTTTCTTTCTCAACTTTCTGATCTTTGTGAGAAATTCGATATTTTCTTCCAAATTTCTGTTTTTCAGTTCACAAGCTTGCAATTATTTCATGTTTGTCTTGAACAGGCTTTTGAGATTAGTATATATTACAAGAAAGATCAAACCTTCTTTTTTTTTCCCTTTTTCTGAGAATACACTCATAAACATTCTTTGCAGGCTCAACGAAATTTTCGACATGGGCCGCCCCAAGGTGCAGCTAAAGTTCATTGAAGAACAGCGCAAACGGTCGGCAACCTATAGGAAGAGAATAGGAGGGCTAAAGAAGAAGGCTAGTGAATTGGCCATCCTTTGTGATATACCGGCCTTGGCGATAAGCTTTGGACCCGAGGGACAAGTAGAGACATGGCCTGAGGACAATCAAGCAGCTGGATACATTATTCAGAGGTACCGAGAGCTTAGTACCGTTATCCAAAACAAGCACAAACTCGACTTACCAGGTTACATGAAGGCTGAAATCAACAAACGTCGAGCATCATGCAATAGGAGGATCAGGGATTTAGCTGATACGCCACTGTTGCCTACGGATGATTTGCTTTGTGCCATGAACAAGTCACTAAGGGAGCTTGCTCATCAATTGGACTCAAGGATGGAGGCGATCAAAGAGAGAATCCAATTGCTTAAAGACAGACAACACTTCAATGGAGGAGAGACCATCAACTTGGGAGGCCAATGCCTAGAAATTGTTCCTCGTGATGGGATGATGGGTATCCAAAGTACATCTTCTGGTTATGATCTGATGGTTTCGGATCCATATCTCACTCTGAACACTTCCTTGCAATACCCTCCGCAGCCAAGGA
This sequence comes from Phoenix dactylifera, assembly GCF_009389715.1. Lineage (NCBI taxonomy): Eukaryota > Viridiplantae > Streptophyta > Magnoliopsida > Arecales > Arecaceae > Phoenix > Phoenix dactylifera. The sequence continues at coordinate 3,480,258 of NC_052398.1, read as the reverse complement.
GCTTCAGTTTCTTGCAGTTTCCTTATGTGCCAGTGAGCATGGATGAGGTACCCTTAGCTACGGTGCCTTCAATTCCAATGAACATGGATGAGGTGCCCTTCACTGTGGTGCCTCCAATCCCAACATCCTCGACGTCGCCATTGGTCGGTGCAATATTGGAAAATGACTCTGCCAACAGGGGTGTGGTTCCTGTCCATCCACTGAATAGTTCGATCGGGTTGTTTGAGAACCATAATTTGATGGGAGGTGGTGCAGCAGAGCAGAATCATACTAATATTGTGGTGGCTCAGAACAATGTGCATCATCTGGCTGACTGTGCCAGTCCCAAGCAAACTTCTGTCTCCAGTAAACCATGGCCATTTGCTTGGAATCCATAGGAGAAGTGATGATTCATGCTTCTAGTAGTAGATGATTCTATCAGTTGGCTCATTAGTTTGTTATTAGTTTATCTAACTTTGCTGTATTTCCCTTGTAAGCCTGGACTCTTGTCACATTGATCTATAGAGTGCCAGCAATTTTGTAGAGAAGGAAGGGAACTTATGCTGTTTTGTCCCCTGTAAGCATGGACTCCCATGGCTTGAAGCCATGGAGGTGCCTGCAATTTTGTCGTCGAGGGAGGGCACTAGTGCTTGTTAAATTTAGAACAAATAGAGTATGCTCATAAAAGTTATGACTCGATGTTAAACTTGTGCATGATTCCATGGTAGAAGAATTGTGTCTTTAATGGGATGGCAGCAACCTATCCATTATTCTTGGCTCCAATCTTCTGAAGCTCAAAATCTGAAATGGATGGGATCGGTGCAGCACAAACCATGTTAGGATCAAGCCTTCCGGTAGCTATGATTGTGCTGAATAGCTTCAGTTGGTTGGAAAATAACAACAGAGAGACTGTATGCCAATTAACATTGCGACAATTCATAAAACTAAAGCAAAATTAAAAGATTAGTCCCCCAAAAAGAAAAGAATTCAAGTTTACGGCTATATTTTTATACTTGTTTATGGAAGGAAAGGATGATACAAAGTCCATCTTTTTCTGTTGTGAAAGAAGTAAGGGAAACAGAAGCACCACCATCGGCAACATCATACATATATATATATATATATATATATATATATATATATATATATATATATATATATATATATATATATATATATATATATATATATATATATATATATATATTTGCATGCATGCATGCATGATATATATTTCTATCCATATAATACAATAATATATAGGTCTATAGATATGCATATATTATAAGATTTATAAATCAGTGATCAAGTCTTGATGGATTCAATTATATAAAAACAATTTGCAGAATTATTTGATCAAGGAAAAATGAAGGATGATTCATAAAGATTGTAGGAATCTGGATAACGCTGTCGGTTTGAGAAATCAGGGTGGGTGGCGAGGAGACGCACTTTGATGGGTGGGAAAAATGCTAATGAAGTTTGATGTGGCAATTCAGCAGACCACCAAGGAGAAATTTTCTCCTTTTTTGCCTCCCTGCCAATCTTTCTCCGTCCTGTTTGCTTATTATAGATACAGATATCTTTCTCTTTTGCACCTAAAATAACTACAATATCCTTCTAATGCTGTAATCATGTGTCCTGAATGCTAAGTGAATAACAGAATTCTAGATAGTTAGTTAGTTAGGTCATTGAAACTATTCCTTGTTCTCTCTTTTTTTCGTCGCAAGGAAGAAGAAAGGTCCAGGAACAAGAAAAAGCATTCTTCCTCCTCGAATTGTTTTCCTGATCATATCTTCCAATAGATCAATCGAGCACTTAATTATTGTAAATCCCATGATTTCCATCTGGAGTCTTGGGGCAGCTATCGCAAACTTTTTAATTCTAAGCACCCCTCATGGCCACATTCTGATGCATTGCGATCATTGATTTGTTTTCTAGCCTGAGGTAATTAAATGCTTTATTCTTATTGCCATTCATTTCAGCATGCAATCTTCTTCTAAAGTTCTCTTACAACTCTACGTTCATGAAATGGAAATTTTTCTGTTTCTCACATTTTGATTCTTCCTTCCTTCTTTTGTTGTTCGTTTTTAGTGATCAAGAAGGCTGCTCTTATCTTCTACGTTTAGTTAGCATTGCACAACGAAGAAGAAATTGACTTGCTAGAGTTTGATAAATATTAAGTCCTCCAGTCCACGATTTCTATATTCAAATATGGAGGAGGGCGAGAAGCATGGGGAAGAAGCGACAAGCAACAAGACGGCGCAATGCTCGGTGATCTCCATCTACCAGGCCAATATCGTTGGGGTGCCCCGAAATGTGACCGTTGTTTGGAGCAAGAACCTCATGAACCACTCCCTCTCAGTCTCCGTGGAGAAGTCCAACGGCGACAGCCCGTTGACGTGCAAGGTGGAGCTAAAGCCGTGGCCCTTTTGGAGCAAGAAGGGCTTCAAGTCCTTGGAGATCGACGGCGAGCGCGTCGATCTCTACTGGGACCTCCGGTCGGCGAAGTTCTCGAACGGGCCGGAGCCCTCCGGAGGCCACCACTACGTTGCGCTTGTATGCAACGAGGAAGTCGTCCTCCTGCTGGGCGACTGCAAGAAGGAAGCCTACAGGAGAACCAAATGCAGGCCTGCGCTGGAGAGCGCCGCATTGGTGTCCAGGAGGGAGAACGTCTTCGGGAAGAAGTGTTTCACGACGAGGGCAAGATTTGATGAGAGGAAGAAGGAGCACGACATCGTCGTGGAGAACTCGATCTCAGGGCCCCAGGATCCGGAGATGTGGATCAGCATCGATGGCGTCGTCCTGATCCATGTGAGCAACCTCCAATGGAAGTTCCGGGGGAATGAGACGGTGCTCGTCGAGAAGGTGCCGGTGCAGGTGTTCTGGGACGTGCATGACTGGCTCTTCGGGTCCCCGGGAACGGGGCATGCCTTGTTTATATTCAAGCCGGCTGCAGAGGGAGACCGCAATGGCAATCCAAGCTCTCCAGCTCCAGAGTTTTGCTTCTTTCTTTGCGCTTGGAAGACGGAGTGATGTTCGAGCACTGGAATGTCTCAAAAGAAACATGATATGAGAGGTCTGGGACTGGGACGATGCTTTCGATCTGAATGCTGAAAGAGCTCTCTCCCTCCTTAACACTTCCATGCGATGTAACTTTTGAATTCTGGATGATGTGATGATGGAGCAACCCGTCGTTCAATCATTAACAATATTATTGAACTGAACTGCAGGATACTTTACAATATCGTATCGGGTGGTTGTTTTGATTAGCCAAATATAAGGTACTGTGACGGTGGCTTATGAAGCATATATATATGGTAAGCTTGTGCCCTAGTTGAATTATTTTATTGATAGAAGCCATAAGCTGTTGATTCATACCGCACAACAATTGTCTTTTTTCTTTCTTTTTTTTTCCCTGCTTTTTCTTTTTGAGAAAAAACAGTTGTCTCTTTGAAGGGTTAGAATTGGATTTTTCATGCAAAAGAATGATTAATCTTCTTTCACAACCTTGATCATTCCATTGCACCTTGTACAGATTTCAAAACACTCCAAACTACAGAAACCAAAGACTGCATGCATGGAAACGGTTCCCAGGCTCTCCTGTGGAGTAATGTCCGAAAAATTACCTATTTCTTGCCTTGGCTTCTGCCACCTAGTCTCGCACAGCATGCGAGAATTTTTTGTAGCATCCTAACTCTTGGATTTCTGTGTGCACCGTTTTCGAAACAGAGACACAAGAAAATAGCCTCTCACAATATCCACGATATAATCAAGTCGTCTAACACAGCACGGGAAGCAACTCCACTGCAGGTTCACGGAAGACAAATGTCGGCTTACCAACAAAGAAGAATGAGCATTTGTGACCACCAATTTCAATATGGAATCCAATGATTATTGAATGATACGAAACCGTGCAAGAAAACCAGTTCCGCAAACCACAACATAGGTCATTTTTTTTTAATCTTTTGGAAAGAAATTTGTGCAGCAGTATCAGAAGGGACCAATCTGGCTTGCACCTTGAAGGCATATTTGCTTAAAAATTTACAGGGAAGGATAATGAGTTAAAATTATTATGAGAACTTAGCTCTTAAAATCCTTTATATCCAACAAAAGTCTCTCTCTCTCTCTCTCTCTCTCTCTCTCTTGATAAGGAGTTAACATTTGTCCAACTTGAATCCATCACACGCTACAAGCTCAATACTGTTGATGTTCAAGCACCAAAAAGATAGAACGTTAGTGCGGATGCTGTTACAGGAAGTCCCTCGAAACAAAGGAAACCTCCCGCCCTCCTACGGGAAGCGAAACTGACACCTCACCGCATCACCTGCCAAAGCACCTTAGTATTGACGATGTAAGAGCTGATGACAGAAACTTCATTCCGGCAGATCCTCCAGGAAAATATGAAATAGCATAATATGCAAGCGCAAGGACCTAGGCCAGAACCCAAAAAAAAAGTGCAATTAATTTTTCTGTCAGCTCTGAAGAGGTTATGTTGATGTTCTTTACATTTGAAATATTTATTTTAATCATTTAGACAACACAGATATTTGCTATCAACTAAGATGATCTAGACAAAATAAAAATTACAACAAAGGAAAGGGGTTCAGGTCTGCAGATTATAATTGGCGATGTTATTAAGCACCATCGTGATGAAAATGTATTAAACCAGCTATATCTTGCTAATATTATTGTACGTGTGAGAACAATAGCAAAACAGCAAATATTTAGGGAAAAGGAGGAAGAAAATAAAAGACAGTTAAATAAAATAATAATGTCATATGCATATCCTGCCAGCAATAGGTCCAATATTTACCAGCAACTCAGAGAAATAAAAGAAGAAGAAAATGCAACTAGAGTTAAGATCACAAGGATCATTACCTGAAGTACAGAGAAGAAAACAGAGAGGATGTAGCTATGAAGCACCATAGACACATAAATGGTCCCCACCATGCTTCCAACAAATCCCAGTGTGAAAGGTAGTCTCTGTGACAAACACAGAAGCCCATATTGGCATAAATTATTATTCTTACCACAAATTTTAGTGAAAACATATAAAAATGCAAAGCAAATCTCATATCAATGCTTGATAGACCTTTTAACTGAGATACCAGTGACCAAGCAGTAAAGGGCAACTGAAATGGCTTCATGTTGGACAATGGTGGTCAGAAAAAATAGAACTTTATCCAATGTTCGCATTCAACTTACACTCCATGTTTTTAAATTTTAAGCCACATGGATAAACCTCAGTAGCAGCAAATAGAGCAGAGCATGATTTGCCAAACCACACCAAACCGGACCAATCAGCAACCGACACGATTCAAGCTTTTTTAAAATGAAACGGCTCCCCCAGCTATTAAATCCCTTGCACGGTTTGGCTATTAAACTACCCGCTTTTACTAAACGAAACAGCTCGTGATTTATTCCACCCCTCCTTCCCCCGCTCGGGCTCGGGCGCACACCCCCCACCCCCTCGCGAACATTGCCCTCCCTCCCTCCTCGCCCGCCGCCGCTCACAATGCTCCATAGTAAGTCCCTCCCTCTCTCGGGTTGGGTTAGGGTTTCAAGTCTCCCTCCCCTCTCACTCTCTCTCTCTCTCTCTCTCTCTCTCTTCCTCTCTTCTTTTCTACCGCTCCCCCCTCCCTCTTTGGCTCTCCCTATGTTGGTACACCTCGAAATGGCATGGTACGGACCTATACCATACTAAACTAGTCGCCAACCGGTACCCCTCCCGTATCGGTTTGCCGTGCCTTGGATCAGAGTTAATTTTTCAAATAGAACCACAAATTATCTTTCTTGATCTCAAAGTGATTATCCACTTTAGTAACTGCCGTGCATCTAGCAGATGTATGAAGGCATGGAGACAGAGAGCACAAGCCTCTACTCAAGTAATATTTAGCTCTTGCCCGAAAATCATTATATTCCAGACCAAGCACCATTCAACGGCAACATTTATAACACCGAAGAGGACAGCTATGGATTAACAATATTTATGGTAAGAAATGGCAGCTCAGATGCTATTAGTACAAGATTTATGGCCAACCGCATAATTTTGCAGGTGCTAGTGATCAATGAGAGTGGAGTAGAATAATGCCCTTGCCAGAAAAGGGCTTTTTGTTTTGTATAACTTCCATGGCAATTATCAGTAGGGCAAGCCTATTTGGTTGTAATGGATGACTAAGTTGAGCAAGAATGTTATGAAGATCAAATCCAAGGGAAGATGTAGTGATCGATCGAAAAGGATTTGGTGTTTGTTGCCTTATTTAAATACATCTGCAACTAGGATTGTAAACATGGAAGTCAGAAAATAGGGTGCTCTTCAGGCAGGCTGATTCAAGTTGCCCAACAAAATGCATTAACATTTTTATGTAATAACCTAGTTTAAGGAAGAAAATTGGAGTCAGTTTCATAAAAAAAGCACAGCAAACATCCATGAAAGACAGATATTCAGGTATTGCTCTATCTTAGGGGAGGGAAAATTTTGTCCTAACCATCTGACTAACCCAGTTAGACAGGGGAAAAAAATCAGGCTATGGATGACAGAACCATTTTCAGGAACCAGGTCTATTCCTGGAAAAAATGACTGAGTTTAGAACTGTGTTAGGTTTAAGACTATGAATCCAAAAAATACAGGTTCTTACCATGGGGTTTTGAAGTGGGGCCAGACTGGGTCAAGTACAGGTTGACCAAATTAAAACCAAACCAATTTGAAACTTGTTAGTTTTGTAAATACATACAGGAATAAAAGTTAAACTAAAATCAACTGGAGCGAAAAATCCCCAGATTCTTCCTAACAAAGAGAGAATCCATCACCAAGACATGAAACAAATCCTACCATTGATACTTCATCCATTTCACATTCCTAAATCTGGAACAAGAAACTCCATTGTAGCATTTACAATGTTGTTTAACCTAAAAGCTAAAACTACTCTATGATTCATAAAAGAAAATAAATTAAAAATTTTGTCCTGTTACTACACAGTTAATATAGTAAATAAAGAACAAATACGAATTTCACCATAGCCAAGCTTATTCCAAGTCAACTAAACCATACCACCTTTTTTTGTATATGTGATGTACTCATCTTTCTTTTCTTTAAGCAGAAGGTATGGAAGAGAAGTGGCACACAACTAACAAAAAGAGCATCTCTAGTAATTTCATACCTCTTTTGAAGCCATGTGAGCAAGCTGATTCTTAGGACCTTTAAGAGCAAAGAATGATCCAATAATAAAGGCACACCCAAGTGTGAAACAGATAGCAAATTTCTGGGGCATCAGCACCATGACTGGAAGGAACATGGTGAATGCAATAAAAACAAGAAAAATGCCACTGGCAAGGAGCAGTCCAAAGTATATAAGAGACTTTCCAGATGGTACATTGCTAGTAGCAGACTGAAAACTTCCAGGTAATTCTCTAACACCTTTGGAAAACCTGAGAAATATCAACCGAACAAATATCAAATTTAATTGTTGATTTGCAGAATAGATAAAAGAATTGCAAATTAGTATCATTAAATAGTTTACTCTTTATAATTGGACAAAAAAAAAACTTGCGCCACAAACAAGAAATGTCATCTCTACTTTTTCAGTAACACTCTCATTAGTGAAAGAGCATGCCTAGCTCAAGAAACCTACTTAGTTGCTGCCAGGATTAATGCTATGATATCAATCAAGTAATCAAGAATATTCTCTAGCTTAACTTTAAATATTGATAATTGCTTTACAATTAAGAATAAACCACTAGCTGCAGAAAGATGTCTGTAAACCAATGTTCTGATTGGAGCTTAGTAGCTACAAATCTCTAGCGAGAAGATTACACCTGCTTTGAAATGTCTGTGGACCTCTCTCCAATACCACTTCTTAGGTGCTCCTTTACTATAAACTGTAATAATTAGCATGCAGTTCTAGGCACAAAAACTAATATGCCTGTTATTAATTGTTTTTGTCATTAATGTTTCCATGATGCATATGCATGTATGGAGATATAAAAAAATTTATAAATACAATAAACAATAAAACATGTACACATGCACATTTCAATTTAGGCAATAATCTGAAAGTTATGGGAAACAAAAAAGACTTAGAAAAATGACAACAATCCGAGGGAACAAAATTATTTACATGCTAATGAAACCTTGAATATACATACAGAATAAATACAGTTTACAAATGGTCTCTATTGACTGAGAAAAGATATGTAAGAGTACTGAGAGAATTTCAGGGGCATTAAGAAAAATAAGGTCTGAGTAAATGGTATGTTCCAATCATTGAGAACCAAAATGTTAAAACAGTTGCAACTTGCAAGCAACAAGACTAGCAATCACAAGCCTGGTTAGTTTTCTAGTCATGATGGGCTTACACTACTTCTCTCTCTCTCTCTCTCTCTCTCTCTCTCTCTCTTGATGCAAAGGAAGGATTAACCACCCTGGGCTTACACTAATTGTCAGCACCATAACCATTCCTCTTCACAGTAGTCATCAATGAGCTTATTGATAATATCTACAAAGATGTGCCACAATGTAAGAACAACTTTAACCAATGGGAAGGTTAAACTCTGAACTAAAATAAGGGCTTAAAGCTAAAAGAGCAGATAATAGCGTATACGTGACGTAGTTTCAGCATAATGGGGATGCAAATAAGGGCCCAATGTGTATGATTATTTTCATTTCCAGGAATTATTTACAAAAGAATAAGTGGGTAGATGAATCCATATCTTATTGAGTTAGAAGTAGATGAATGATGTGGAATGCTTTTTAAGTGTTAGGTCATCAACACATTCCTTCTCTTTATGAGAGAAGTATATAAAACTACAACAGATAGTAAAGTAGAGTAGTAAAGATGCAAGTGGCAGAAATGAAAATGCCGAGATATATGTTTGGTGAAATAGCAAGGTTATAATGAGGATAAAGTATTTTAAAGGACACATGGAAGTTATATCACTTGAGACTTGATAAGCTAGCAATGTTAAGAGTAACAAGTATACTAAATGATGCGCAGATATTATATCAATGGAGGCAAGTGATAGAGAAATGGCTGAATAGAAACAGCATGCAAAAAAATCTAATGAGGCCCTAATAAGAAGCAGTTTCCAAACCTATGTCAAAGATTCTAGAAAGAGAAGGGCATGCCTATGCTAAATGATTAAAATTATGGGAAAGGCTTTGAAAAGGTGAATGATTGAAAAATAATGATTTTAATTCCAAATAGTTGCGGCAAGCCTTAAGGGTTGTGGTAAGCAAGAATTCTGAAACAATGAAACTTTATTTAATATAAAACTAACATTAAGTTTATTATAGTAAATCTTTTATAGGCTATGGGGTAGATCACTTGGTACTTGATCAATATCACGTCAACAAGCAACAACACATACATTACATTGGCGCATTGTACCAAAGCTGGTGCCAATGGACAATATCTAAGACATGGTTATTGCAAAAAAGGAATTAGATACTAAGTAACTCATCTTAAAAATACTTAGATCTGATAAAAAATGTGAGAATGATATCGACATCCGTTCTCTAAAGTTTCAAATTTTAGAAAATCAAATACATAACTTAACAAAAGATTGCAGAATTATGAATTTTTGGGAATTTGGTTTAAATCCAATAGCACCTGCAACCTTGTAAGGGAAAAAAAGAACCAGGAAAAAAAATGCATATTGATACCCCCTCAAGGGTATTAGAGAGTGAAGAGATTAATGGTGGTAAAGGGATTTCTAATTCTATTAATTTTGTTAACTTTATTTTCTTTGCTGATTCATCTTTAAGGCTATTTAAGCGGGCTAATAATTTGAGTTTTAAAGTTGTCATATGATTTCAGAAATCATGATCGAACTACTGTCTTAGTAAAATCCACTAATTTATGTTACAGTCTTATATACCCCATGACGGCGTACTATGTAGAAGGATTTACTTATCATGTTCCATAGTTGTGATAGTGATAGGTTGGCATATTATGACAACTTAAGATATCATAGCCATCAAGAGCCTGATCGCATGCTAGAGCCCATTCCAACTCATTATTCTATTTATTTTCCTTCGCACTTCTTGCCATCAAAACAACCAAAATATGAAAATCTTATTTCATGGTAACATTTATTTTACATTATTAATATTTATCTGAGCATTATTTGAACCTGAATCCTACCACATCAGATTGATTTGGGCAAACAATGCCTGAAGTGATAGTAACAATGGTTAATGGCCAGCCATTTTTGAAAAAGAATTCATATTCTCAGATATTATTGGGCTATACATCCTACATTCAAGCTCAAACTTCCTCATTTTATGGAAATACAATCTGAAATGTACAAAGGCAAAAGCTCTCTATAGATGTGATTACCTCAAGTTGCGTTCATTTACCTATATAAACAATTCATAAGGATTTCGTAATGAATCCTAAGGTACTAGATGTTTTTCGAACTTTACTGAAAAGGCCGTCAATTGTTAAGGTACTGACACATGAAAGATGAATGTACAGAAATAAAAATAGTAGCCCTGGGTATCATAGCAAAGCAAATATCATCTGGTCTCGCAAATTGTGGATTGTGAACCACAATAAGTCAATCTCATCCATATTTCTTTAGTATGACCATAACTATGATCTCATCCGTATTTCTTTTATTGTCAGCTTTACCACGCATTGCTATTGAGATTATCCTATCTATTGACATAAATCAGTTAACATGCTTTCCCACTTCCATCCTGACACACTAACCTTTTCTGATTCACCCTCACATATTAAATGCTTCTTCTCCAACCTCCTGCAATTTTTATTCCACATGTCAATACCACCTTAAGCAATTTTCTGGTACTTTGTTTTCAGTTGTTGTAAATCTAACACTTGTATATGGCAGCTTCAATTTTACCTAATTCTATCCAACGTAAATTAACCAACATCCACCTCAGCAATGTAACTTTGCAATATATCCTCTTTGTATTCCAAAAGGGCCAAAACTCATCTATGTCTTCGTTCTTCCACATAATCAACTTCGATATAATGAATCATAACAAATATCTGTGATCCTTTTGCCATCCCCTCATCAAATTGTTATAGTTCGGTTCTTGTTTGAAGGCACCTACTCCAAAATCTGATCCACAGTTAAGGCTGAACCAGCATGACGCTGTATCTCACAAGTTTTAAACCCGAACCCTAATATTTCCAAGAACCGTCCAAGAAAACAAAGGAACAACAGAAGGAAAGAACACAAGAAAATGATTGCAATAAGAACCGAAAACGATGAAGATGATCGAAGAGAGTGGCCTTTTCTTACACGTTGAAGGTTCCGGTGACCTTATCGTTGGCGGTTCTGACGGCGGACTCGATATCGAAGCCGATGGCGGAGGAGGCGTCCTCCTCGGCGGATCTGGAGGCGGCGTAGGAGTTCCAGTCGGCGAGGAGGGAGGAGGAGCTCTGCTGGTCGCGGCTGCTCGGCCCCCCAGAGAACCAGGCCTGCGCTGTCTTCTGCATCGGGCGATTCGGATCGAATCCGGAGAGGGGGGAACCCCGCAGCGAGACCCCAACAGAGAATAGAGTCCGAGACTATGCGAGCAAGCGAAATTTGCTTCCACGAATAATGGCGGTTGAGAGACAGAGAAACCTCGGTCGATTTCCTTATTGCAGGAGCGAGAATTCAAGGAGGGGAATCTCGGGAGGAGAAAGTAAGCAATGGACGCTGCTATTCTCCGCACTCCCGGGTAACGCCTGGGCCTGGGTGGCTAAGGGCCTGATCCACACCCTCGTTTCGGGCCAGGCTTCGGGCTGGGACTATTTAAAACATCTCACTCTCAGCAGTCGGGCACAAGCAATACTTTTATTTACAAATATTATATTTATACAAATTCTGTAATATATTAAATAGCAAATATAGCACAAAATTTCCAATGCTTTCATCGGATTGAATTTTTTTGAAATTAGCTTAAAATTAACTATGAACAAATAACGATTGTTTTGGTTTATTAGTTTCTTTTTTCTTTCCATATTTTTAAAGGGGTTACGAAATTATGGATTTCAGCTGAGAGGAATTTTAGGTAGGGGAGACTCGTTCGCAGGAATGATTATTATATAGAGAGAAAAGTTTTAAGAGATAAATTATGTATTACAGGAAAAGCGAGCAGGTATTTTTGACATAAAAAATGACAGAGAATCTGAAAAAGGATATACTTCACTTTTGAAAAATATATAAATTTTTTAAATATAGCATGGAGAAATTCGACTCTTTTTTCTTTATTAAGAGAAGTTCGAAATTACTAAGGGCTTCTCTCGCCCACCAACCGTCTGGGGTTTTGATAGGGGCTTCCGAACCACTTATGATGAGTTAATCCGTTCACTCTCAACCTCTTATATTTGGACACCAAACATGGCCACCGGTGCTGTGCGCTTGTCTAGGGATGGACCTTGGAATCCACCATTGCAGTGAGTCGTTTTTCTCCCCTTTCCCATGCACAATTTAGAAGGTCAAGAAGAGTGCACAAGATTATTTCCTTTGGCATATGAAAATCTATTAAGTAGATGGTTCAATTCTGGGGTTTCACCCACCCTGTTCATTGGTTTTTCCTGAAAATTGGCAAGATCAAGGTTTTCAACCGCATTTCCAATCCTCTGTAAAATCCGAACCAATTTAAAAACAAAATAACGAGCGGGCAAAAATTATATGGACCTGCTACTTCTCATCAGACTGTAAAAAAACTAAACACCTTGCCACCCATGCAAGGGTAATGGATCTCACTCGATGCTTGTATGCAAGAAGGAAACACATGACAGTGATCGAAAAACAAAAAGCCTCCAACTCGGGCACTAGTAATGATTACCAGTGGTGGCGCAGAGAATGGCCACCATGCAGTCTTATGTTCTCAGCAAATACTCTTGTGAATCATAACTTATTCTTTATGTGCATTACAGAACGATAATCTAGACTGTTAGCCTTAGAAAAGTGTGATTACAAGAACGATCCACCTTTCAGAAATCATAAAGGGAAAACACATCGACAGCAACATCTTTTATATCAGCCACCATTATAATATCTTGCGAAAATGTATACACACCGGATGACATAAACCATTGAGGTAGAGAATCTTGTCATCCCGACTGGAGTACACGATCATTTTTTACATTCCTCGGTCTCACTTGAAGCATCAAAGACCTGCAGAAATGCAGCAAAATGATAAACAGATTATAATGTTTAAGATATTAATTTAACTCACCTTTTAATAGAATAGAAACGTCATCCATGAGGTATAAAATAGATTTTTGCGCTTTCACATGGCAGTTACCCGACGCAGGCCGATTTTGATTGTGGTTTTGGAAAAGAAGGAAAGGGGCGGGCTCTATATTTCCATGTCACTTGCATTTTGACCGTGGTTACGACATCAGCCAATATCTACAGCCATACATGCTAAATGAAATATTGCAGTCATGATTTAGGGTATTCAACCGTCGAAGAATTCCTATCTCACTTCCATTATCTTAATGAAAATGGATTAAGCTTTTGCCCGACTCTTCTCTTAAAGAACAAGATACATGTTAATGAATCAAAAGTTTGTATATTAACAAATAGAGAAGGCTCATAATGTGGAAAATGTGGACTCTTCACGTTAAAATAAATAAGAATTTTGTATATTAACAGTCAAATGACCTTCTAAGGCTTAGATAGCCGGAGATGTGGATTCTCACATTAAAATATATATAGAAGGGAATTACATATGAGTTACTGGATGTGCTATTATATAAATTTCACAAACAGCATCAAACATGAAAAATGTAGGATGCATGACAGAAGACTGAAGAACCAATCAAATTAATTTACCAATTGTCTTCTTGACAGACACAAGTAAATAACTAGAATTCATCTAGGAAAATATATAACTTCTCTTAGTCATCTAAATCTTAATTTGATATTGCAACACAAACTTCACAAAATCTTTTCACCATGAATTGATTGCTCTGTCAAGCAATAATAGAAGAATTGATTATCAACTTTCCACTGTTTTTACCCACACATATGGCATATGTTGAAAAAAAAAGTACCTGCCTACATCGCCATTTCTGCTTGTAATGCTGCAAGTTCATCTTCTTCAGCTGTATTTTTCTGTGGAGCAGGCCGAGCCTGTTGCCTACCAGCAGGGACATGCACTGGAGCAGCAGGAGCAGTCGTGGCAGGTTGAAGAAGCTGTTCCTCCAATTCTGCACCCTCCAACTCTTCAAGTTCTGCCTCTAATTCATCCTGCCATTGCAAAGTACAAAAAATAAATATCAACATGCAAATTAATAGAACAGAAAGAACAAATCAAAATTAAAAGAAGGATACGTACTTCATCAAAATCAGCTGCAGCTCCAAGTGGAGCAGATAGTGCTTCCTGAATTTGTTTCATGTTCTCTGTCTGCTCATTAATTTCATCCATAGTCTTGTCAACATCATCAATATTACTGCATCAAATAAGGTGGCATCCATGAGTATTAATTTCACTTCCTGAGTTTAAAAATAGTACTGTCATCATTATGATACCTATACTTCAGAGCATGTTCGGAGATAGGAAAGGCAACAATTTAACCATATATATATATATATATATAATCCAAGAGTGGAGCAAAACAACTATCAAGGATCATGCAGTGGAAAAAGAAAATGAGAACTACTGAATGCTATTATCCAAAACTTTAAAAGTCTTCTCCCCCATGCAAGTTAAGGTGTGACAAATCATGGACAGACTAGGGAAAAATAAATTTTGTATAGGTCTTACAGCACACATTTCACAAACATGCTCTACATAGTAACAGAGGATCATAAATTTCACAAAAGTGTAATAAATTATGACAACTGAAATTTAATACTATTTACTCACGTTGCTTTCTGCATAGCCTTCATTGCTGATGCTCCAGTTCTCAATGCATCAACAGTCTCTGTTGTAGCTTTTGCGCCTTCCAACATTATCATCTGAAAATTACAACTCAAAAAACATTTAGAATAGAGACTGTACAAGTAATTACTAAAAGAACTAACCAATCAAACCTCAGGGCACTGTTAGCATATTTAATTCCAATTTGTACCTGATCATGGAGACGCAATTGGAAATTCCCAAGTTGCTCAACTTGCTGCTCGTAAAGCCTCTTTCTCTTCAAGCATTGTATTGCAGCTAACATAAAAACAAAATAAGGATTCAACATGTTTAAACAAGATTAGCATGAAAATACGAAAATTTGCATTGCATGGCTGCAGGGAAAAATTGCCATTCCAAATGCACTATGAATTCATTCCCACTTTTCAATCTTTGCTTGTGCACAACGCCTTCGGACATTCTTCTAGGAGATGATCCATAAACTATTATACTGAACAGCAAAGGGCAGCCTTGCTGTTTATACCATTTCTGACAGAACATTCCAGATCAATGAAACACAAAATTCCTAATCAATTGCAAGAAACCTGTCACTAGCTGCTAATCTAGTGGTCTCTAACATTTAAGGATTGAACTAACTGCCAAATGGGAAATATGCAAATGGAGCTACGGTAGAACTGGTATGTTTCACTTAATTTATTTCATATTCAACCACCAAGCAACTGGCACAAATCAATTAAGCAGACAATCTGCAAACTCCAGAAGTTCAAAGATCTGCACAGACAAAATAGATATGAATTTGTTTAAAGTAACTCAAATTACAACATCCACAATCTGATCCATTGTATATTCAGGAGACTCGAGAACAAATGGTTTGCTTACAATCATTTAAAAATCATTTAGATCTCTTGCATTGATGGATATTTCAGTTGACTGGTTAGATATATGAAAAAAACCAGTACCAGAACATATCACATATTGCATCTGATGCCATAACAAGCAGAAAAGATCAAAAATAAAAAAAACTAAATTAATGAGTACATAACAAACCAATCAAATTAACATGGAAAATATAAAAGAAAAATTGAACATCACATGCATTCTTGCACCCAATCCATGCATCCAACAAACCATAGCTAAATATATAACCCAAGCTCGTTTCAGTCATAAACGTTTCCTTTTCGAAAACACCAAACATTTTTCTTTTGTTGCCACCTTGAAGTACATCACAAAATTGAAACTCTTGTAGCAATGAAATTGGAATAACCTTTACATGTTCAGTCCAAATGCTTCCCCTATGCATCTATTGCACTTGCATGTTTTTTAGGATAGTATCCCATCCACTACCATAACCATGAACATATTCGACAAGGACTTCTGGTCATGAGTACATTAGAAGGAACCTTGTCTATTGTTGCTAAACTTGACCACAGGGTGGAGACAATCTAAT